>NC_060074.1:107962500-108562500 GCF_922984935.1 Meles meles
GAACTGTGAGGCAGAGGGATAAAGTGGCAAGCTTTTCTAGAGGAAAGAATAAGGAATAAGGAAAAGAAAAATGGAAAATGAATAAGACACAAGGAAGATAAAAATAGTAAATAAGGAATAAGGAAACAGCTACGAAGCTGAGGGTTGGCTTGGCCTTCAAGCATTGGCTGATGGGATATACCATGTGTCAGGTCAAGCTTAGCATTTAGAGGGGGACAGCGATTATCCAAGTTCCAGTTTACTGATGTGGTGGCACCCTGAGCTCCATCTCGGGCCTAGAAATTTATTTCAACACTTTCAAAGTCCCCACACCTGGACCTCTTCTTTGGAGGAAGCCTTTGGGCTCAGGAGGTCTCTGCCAATGTGTGCAGAGATCTGGAACTAACAAGAGTGTATGGCCCATGGGGATCAGCCCTGAGCCAAGAACTGACTGAAGAGCAGCAAGAGAGAAAGCTTACATCAGGTCACACATGGCAGAGCAGCCACCCCTGTGAACCACCAACCAACATAAACCCTGACTTGACTTTTTTCTCTTCCCTGTTCTGCCTTCATGGTCCCTCAAGAGTTTCCCATTCAAAAATTCCCTCAGTAAATCACTTGCACAGGATTGCCCTTCTGAGCATCTCCTTCCAGATATCTCAACAAGATAGTGGGGACGTGGCTCTTTCTCTCCTTGGAGCCCCTACTCTTCCATGCAGGGCATTTTCTAACCACATCCAAGATCCCCGGCACTCTGAGCTAGGCACACTGGCGTCATCTGTGAGACTGGCAGCATTTTGAAGAATGCTGGAAAATAAGAAAACAGCAGCTACGAGTTGTCTGTGGGAAATTCATGAAGGTTAAATACAAGTTTATACCTATAAATATGTATCTTCTTCTTAACTATGAGATTGGCTTTTCAAATATTTTTTGAGGCTTATTCTTCCAGGGCTTTCTTAAATATCTTAACACCTTAGATATATCAGAATATAAGATTTCCCTTCTTAGGGCTTCCCCTACAATTTTAGTAAATTGGGGAAATCTTCCTTAGCCTTATTACTTCTCAACATCTTCCGAAACTGATTACCTTCTGGAAGCACCTAGGGCCAGATCCCACCCTAGGGATGTCCTCTAGAGGCAGAACACAGACTAAAGGAAATTCTGAGCTTCTGTTCCTGCAAGCATTTCCTTGCCTCTTATTAAGTTATACAGAATCATTCATTTTACATCATCAGAGTTTATGTTAAAACATAGGCAAATAAACATATCAATAAGAGTTAAAGTTCTAATGCTGTTTGTACTACCACTCCACACCACACTTCCCACATATAAACCCTGCCATTCAGTTTTTGTTTTTTGTTTTTCATTCCATTTTCTTGAGCAGAATTGATAAAATCCTTAAACTGCAATATTTGAAATGTCACTAAAAATCATTAAACTTGACTCCTTCATTTAAAAATGAGGCTCAGAAGTGTTCCCTGACTTTTAAAAGTTACCCAGCTAATAAATGGAAGCATCAGAAGAGAACACTAAAGTGATTGTCTTTCCCAGAAAAATTTACTTATTTTTTTTAATTTCTGAATTTATTGAGGTATAGTTAATAAGTAATAGGAAATTCCACTGTTATAACCTATCAGAACGTCAACTATGTTTGTCTGCTTTTCTTTTCTTTTTTAAGATTTTATTTATTTATTTGTCAGAGAAAGAGAGAGCACAAACAGCGGGAGCGGCAGGCAGAGCAGGCAGAAGGAGAAGCAGGCTCCCTGTTGAACAAGGAGCTGGACACAGGACTCGATCCCAGGATCCTGAGATCTGACCCTGGACCCAGAACCTGGTCCTGATCTTGATCCCAGGACACTGACCTGAGCCAAAAGCAAACACTTAACCCACTGAACTACCCAGGCATCCCTTGTCTGCTTTTGTTTTAAGTGTATTCTATTTTTCTATAAAAAAAGATAATTATCTTCCATGGAATAGTGGGAAAATTCTAGGCCTCCTATTCACATCTGCAACCCCCTTCCATTAACAACCATAATGAGCCTCCATGCCTCCACTTGGTGATTTATAACAATGAGTAGAAATAAAGCATCACAGATAAAAAATTTTCTTTAAGTATTCACTTTCCATGATTTAAACACACACACACACACACACACACACACCCTTTAATCTCTGGCAATTAAGAGACCTTTAAAGTACAATTAAATGAAAGCTAAGCATTGTGGCAACTTAACTGTTCATAGATATTTAGCAAATTGACATTTTAATTTCCTTCAGTTTTAAATACATAACCACCCACCCCATGTATACACAGAAACAGTGGTGTTCACAGACTATTTTAGTATCGTGAACGGTATTCCTCTTTAAGAATTTCTAGATCTTCAAAAAAGGAGTGAAGAATTTATCTCACTGCTTTGTTTTCCAGACATATTCCTTTGTCTGATCTCTAGGTGCTGAGGTGACAGCCACCCAAGAAATACATAGATGAATGATTGATTAGCCATAGAGACTGCTCCCCAGAGTGAATTAGGCTGCTAAAGAAACTGAACTAGACAGGATCCGTGATGAATGTCAGACATTAAAAAATATCCATATCTCTTTTCTTACTGATAAATCTAAAAACTGTCCACAGGGGAAAAAAAAAGTGCAAAGATTAAAAAATAATAATAATAAGTCTAAAGAATGTAAATTTACAAGAAGATAAATACTACCATGAAACTAAATGTATTAATTCTTAACCATTCCTTCATATCCAAGGACTTTTTTTTTAGGGTGACTTGACAACAATCTCCACAGCCCCCAGGTATCAAAGATAATAATGGGAAGGGATCTTGTTATGTGGTACTCACATGGAAACTCTGGTGAATACCAATTTTCCTTCACACAATGGAAGAAAAGATTTCAGCAGAAAGATGTTTTATTTTGATTAGCAAAACCTGCGTTGTGGGTATTATGCACTCCAACCGGACCTACCTAAAGCTGTGTTAGAACTGACAAGTGAATTTTTGAAATTTGAAAATCAAAGTTTGAGGAAATTTAAAAATTACTGTTCACTACATGGCAGAGGTATATCCATATCAGATGAGTCGGGCAATCAAGGGCCCCAAACTCATCTGTTCCCAGCTAAAATTTAACCTGATTTTATCATCAACAGTCTATTTGGGAAAAGAAGGGTGCTGCCATTAATTTGGTGTTTGTTTCTGAAACCCCATGGTTTATTCTAACAGAACACATATCGGAGCTATTTCTTATGTATTTTCATAGGTCTAGACAACAAAGACATTAATAAAACCCAGGGTTACTAAGAAGCAATTCTAACCTGTCTCCATACGGCTACAAAAGACAAACACAACAGCATGCTACATCTGAAAGGGAACTTTCAGAAATATTGTATTAGCATAAGAAAATGATCAGAAGGCTCATCTGAGTAAATTTTCAACTTTCTCCAAGTACTTATGTATTTATTCAAACCAAGACCTCATTAATTATCCTATTAATTGAAGTCTTTAAGGTTAAATAGGATAGACCTAAGAAATAGGATAGACCTAAGAAAAGAAGCAAATGTGGTATTTTCCTAAAGATCATCATTATTAAGCCAATATTTTTACTGAAGAAAAATTAATTTAAAGAAACAGCTTGGTTTATCGTAATAATTTTATGTTGCTGGAAAATCATAAAACAGTATAATTAATAAATATGCATTCAGAGAAGCCAACTTCATTAATAGGCATGTTTTCCCTAAATCCTTCATAGTAGGCAATCAGTGCATATTTCTTGAATGTTAATATATATGACTATTTTTACCAGTAAGACTCCTGCTATGTGGTTGGGAGGCATATTTCACAAGCTATATAAAATATTGTCAAACGAAGGGGAAAAATTCACTTGGGAGAGCAGAAATGAGTGTGTATTCCTAGCCAGAGGGTATAATATAGGCCCCATGGACAAGCCATAATTTGAGTTGGGCTAGAACCCTCAGGTTACAGTTGAAATGGCTATTAAGAAATGAAGGGAAATCAGAGAATATTCCACAAATTAAGATATGAAAATATATTTCAGATTTATTCATTTATAAATATGAATGCTTAGAAATAACGGTTGAATTAAAAATGCTTCCTAGAAATTCACACACTGCTATGTATATACAAACACATTAAATTGCATCTGTGAGACGTAAAAGAATAATATCGCTCTGTAGCTTTCCTCTGAATACACATTCATTTTCCTACAAGGAGTACCCTGAATGAATGTAAATAAATGACACTTTTCTCCATCTGCTAATTTGAGCATTCACAGAAAAAGGGAAGAAAATTAAATTTTATAGAACCAGTGCCAATGATTTTCTATTGTGGTTCCCATTTCAGCGGATGGCTGACTATCCTCTCCGCAGCCACTCCAGGCTGAGGATACTAATCCTCTAAACACCTGCATTTTTCACACTTAAATTAACTGACAGATCCAAATTTGAAAATTATTATTGCTGATCAGAGAAAATATTATTTCTCTATTTTAAAAGCTAATGCTTTTTTTAAAGGTAAGGCATATGGATACTCTCCTTTTGACTGCCCTTAAATTTGGTGCTGATGCTATATTTACCTAATAAATAAAAGGTATTTATTTAGTGGCTGAGCTGATGGCCTCCGAATCACAGACAAAGTAGATGATAACATGTGCAAACATCATCATTGAGACAGCCCCAGTTACAGCACCAGCTGGGCTGAATCACAAATAAAACCTTCTGAATTTAGAGAATCCTAACTACTCACAAAACACACTAACGTCTTCAATTCAATGTACTATTCGTAATCCCTGCCACGTGCCTGAACCATGCAAGTTCTGGGACAAGGAAAGGTCACAAAATAGGACTAACACACTTCATATTTATAGAGAAATGGTGAACTTAGGAGGGAAACATGCATCATTCATCACTCTGTCCTTCACCACACACACAGGGCATCTGTTAAATATAGAAATGTTGCTTGCCACAATCATCAAAAATAATGTCTATAAATACACATACATAGATATGTATATATCATCTCTCAAATATGTATTTTATCTTAAATGTGTATGTATGTGTGTATACACACACACTTCCATATATACACATATGTGTATATATACACATATACATATATGTCTCTATATATGTACATATACACACATATACATATGTGTGTGTGTGTACACACACACACACACGCACACACACACACACACCTCCTCACCTGCTAATTGTCCCCTGGACCCTGCTGCCCTCCAAAACCTAGGCTTCAAATGAGCTGAATAACATGTACTTTCTGAAAGTGCAGAGTTCTGTGTGTTCTGGCTTTAGCCTGAGCTGACTTTAGTAGGGGCAGCAAGAGACGTAGAAGCAACAGTCGTATTTATTGATACACCTCCACTCTCCCTGCTTCACTCGGGTAACTGCTACTCTAATCTTTAGATTCCACTGAGGCATAGGCTTTATTTTTGTCAGATGTGATTCTCACCCAGAAGCAGTTCAGCATCCCTAATGGGGCATGTGAAAATTCAAGGGTATATTATTTCTTGGCCCAATGATTGGGAAATGTTACTGCCATTTAGTAAGCATGGAGCAGAGTTGCTAAATGCATTGTACTGTCCTTTACAACAAATAATGGTCTCTGGATGTGACCATTCCACAGAAGGACCAGCATCCATCAGATCTGTTTGGGGCTAAGATGTCAAAATGAATTTATCCTGATGTGCTTTACTTCCTGGCATACAGTAGAGTTTCACTAAATACGTGTAGAATAACCAAGTGAATGGAAGGCTTCCTGGCCAATCCGACCCTTCATAGTGTGCTAGGTGTCCTCTACTCTACTCTATTCTACAGGCACCAACTGCTTACACTTACAGTTAACAGTTTGTTGTTGTTGTTGTCTTACTTAACCAGGTACCTATAACATTCCTTTTTTAAAAAAGTGGTCCAAAGGGGATGATAGAAAAACAAGTATTTCTCCTGCCTTCCCTCCATCTACCTATTAAGAGAGACTCCAGAGGAAAAGATGAACTTAGGGATGCAAGTACTTTGTACCTTAAATTCAGAAATGTTTCTTCAGCACTAATTCTGAGACACTTTTTCTAAGTACCTGGGAGAGTCAATGATAAAGCAGATACCATTGGGGACTGGTATTTACACATCTTGCTTGATTGCTGGGCACCATAGAGAGACCCAAATATCACTTCACAATACAGCCTGAGCTTCCCTGACTGATGAACTCTTTTCTAATTGTTCAAGTTTGATGTAAATATCTCACCTTTGAGTGTCCACAACACCTCATGCATTTCTGTCACAAAGTTTCATGTTTAAGCTGTTTCTTAGCAGAACTTCTCCAGGTTTCTTTATCTGATGAAATCCATCCTTATAGCTTGCTGCACTAAGCCAGTCCTCAGAAATTTCAAGCAGTGAGAGAATCATGAGTTTTTTACGTATGACAAGGACAAGGGAAAGAGAGGTTCCATCTGGCACAATTGATGGCTACTGTATTAAAATCTTCACATGTGTGAGGGTAGCAAACTTCCTGTCCCATCAATGACCTAAACTAAACAGGATTTGCACAACATATTTTCAAAACATTCCCTATTTTTGAAAGGAATAATTGGATGTTAATGTGATTTCAAGAAGATTTCTGGATAGTAGACTTTTGAGTTTCCCAAATATGTTTTTTAAAATTTTTTTAGAATTTCTTTTCAATGTTCCAGAAGTTATTCTTTATGTACCACACCCAGTGCTCCATGCAATACATGTCCTCCATAATACCCACCACCAGGCTCACCCAACTTCCCACCCACCTCCCTTCCAAGACCCTCAGTTTGTTTCTCAGAGTCCACAGTCTCTCATGGTTTGTCTCCCTCTCTAATTTCCCCCAGCTCCCTTCTCCTCTCCATCTCCCTATGTCCTCTGTGTTATTCCTTATGCTCCATAAGTAAGTGAAACCATGTGATAATTGACTCTCTCTGCTTGACTTATTTCACTCAGCATAATATCTTCCAGTCGTGTCCATGTTGATACAAAAGTTGGGTATTCATCCTTTCTGATGGAGGCATAATACTCCATAGTATGTATGGACCATATCTTCTTTATCCATTCATCCGTTGAAGGGCATCTTGGTTCATTCCACAGTTTTCTGATATACTCTGTAGAATTTAGAATTTAAAATCAAGTAGACTTGGGTGTGAATTATGATTCAGATCTTGGAGTTGTGATCTTGGACACACTATTCAATCCAAACAATAAGTTTCTGTTTATTTACGTACAAAAGTGCAAGTGATGTCTCATCATTGAAATAGGCTGGAGGCAGTTCTCAGCTTAGAGCTGCAGTCAAGCTAAGACTTCACAGAAAATAAAACTTGTGCACTAATCTCTGGCATGCCACTTTACTCTCAAGACTGTGATTGATTGATTAAAAAAAAACTGTGATATCTCTTGAAATGTGAAACTACATATAATTAATGACATTAACATTATATTTAAGCCATCCTGTGGAATAACTCATGAAAAAAAATTTTGAGAGTTTGAGAACTAAATCTCTTTCTATAACTTTTTTTTTCTATAACTTTTATGAAATATTACAAGATTAGTTTCCTATATACCTTAGAAACACAATGGCCATAAATGCCAATTTCCCTGACATAAGAAAACACATTTAATCAAATATGACTAATTAAAATATCCTAGTACTTGAGTTAACTTCTTTGTGAAAAATGGCAGTGGATATATATATATATATATATATATATATATATATGTATATATATATATATGTGTGTGTGTGTGTGTATGTGTGTATAAAATTTTGCATATATTCTCAACCCAGTCAGGCTGAGTTTGACCCATGGCTCTGTTAATATTAGTTCTGTGATGCTGAACAAAACATTTAATCTCTCTGTAACTCAGTTTCCCTCTCCTTCAATTGGGGTAATGACAGTAAGTAGCTACATCATAATGTGCTGTTAGAATAAAATGCAGAGTGTTTAAAAGAGTATGTGATGCATTGTGAGCACCCATTACTTTCTAATGACCCCTCATTTTGTGGTCTTTCTGCAAATGTTTTAGAATGACCCAAAGATGGCATCTCAGAAATCCATAATCCTCATAGTCTTTGCTTTACCCTGATCTGACTTGTTTTGGTCTAGGTGCAAGTAATCTCCAAAAATAAAGAACACTACACCAAAAACTAATGATATACCATATGTTGGCTAATTAACTTAAAAAAAAAAAAAGAATGTACTCTTCGTGTGTTCTCAAGATCTAATGAAAACATGTTATTTGAAGCACATTAAATAGTATTATATACATTAGGAGTATACACTTAAAAATGGAAAAGAAAAAACAGAAAACCAAGTTCATTCGTTCTTTCTTTCTTTTCATATTTTCTCATTAGAATGGCACAGCCTCACCCCTGAATGCTGGTCCATTTTTCTATTATTCATTTTTGACCATGCTCAAAGCAGATATTAATATCTACCCACTATATTTTTAAAAAGGAAACAGAATTCAGGAAATGGCTAGGCTCAATAGCATGCCTGGATTGCTCTGAGAGCCCACCAGTACCTAGTTGGTTTTAGAAGATACAGTTTCTCTCCACCTACTTGTTCACACTTAGTCTTCCTCAAAAACAACAATAAAAAGTGGGAAGCAACAGGCACAGATGTGCCTCTGTTTTCACCTTGGTTGAATTTCAGAGTTCCAGATCTAGAAGCTGTGGGGTCAAGTTTTTCATTAAGGCTATTGAAAAAAAGTGATATTGGATGACCTTCCCCTCTCATTATGCCTGGCTATAAGACTGAGGAGGATGGGGTGAACTGAATGTGGAACTCTCTGGCAAGCATGCATGCATGTGTGGTCAAGCTCAGAGTGGAGAAGATATGTGATTGACTTCCACTAGCAACACATATGATGAAGCAGTGGGTTGATTTGCTGTGATGCAGTCAAATAAACATGTGTGATTTAGGTAGGCAGACCTGCCAAGGGAGAAAACTGGTTTGGATAGATTTAATTGCTGTCAGGCTTGAGTGAAAGAACAGAAATGAGCAGGTGTTTCACTGACTTAGAGAATGCTTAAAGACATGCTATCTTTACTGCCTGTTTTCTGAAAAGAGAAGAGTAGGTCCGAGGGGTTAATAGACTGGGTAATCTATGAGCTGCTAATCTCACTTCTTTTACCATCACCCTTTTTGCATAAATCCTGGGTTAGAGATAATTGAAGTGGACTAGGCAGGCACTTGACAAAACCTAGAAAGGAGAATCCCAAGTGCGTTAGACAGGGCTGTTCTAGTTTTCAAGTGATAGAAACCCAACTCGAGCTAATTTAAGCAAAAGAGGAATTTACTGGATCATTGGCTCTGTGCTGGACATCTTACATGTGCCACATTTGGTTCCTTCCTGCCTTTTTCTATCTGTTCTGTCTTTAGGATGCTGACCCATGTGAATTATTTCAATGGGATCTTGTGTTCTTTGGCCTCTTATTTTGGCACTGGCAGGATATTACAAGGATGAGGAGAGTGAGGTTAGAGCACTCCTTCTTGCATCACCTGGTTTTGGCTAAATTTCTCTATCCAAAGTCTAAGTTACTGCTGTAAGTCTTTCTCTGTAGAATTTTCTTTCTGCCTTCTTGTGATCTTTCCCTCCCTTTGCTCCTTCAGGACTAATTAAGAGAGGCAATGTCTTTCCCTACTTACTAACCCATGCCTTATGCTTTTCCTGGTCCCATCCTTATAAATAGTCTGTGGATTAAAATTTCCTCAATAACCTATCTTGAAGGAAGTGTGTTTTACTTGTTTGTGTCTTAACTGGTATTACCTTCAAATAACTGAACACTCCAAACTATGGAAAGTCAAGGATGTAGTTGTGTTTCGGAATAACTACAGCTAGAAACAAAAAAGCTACCAAGAATTCTTTGTTTAAATTCTATTATTTCTCCTTTGTGGTGCAGGTTTCATTCTATTTCACTGAGAAAAATAAATAAATAAACCTGGCTTCCCCCAGAAGGAGAAAAAAGAAACAGCAGTGTTAATCCTGGAGTCCCAAAGTCCTACAGTTTCCTTTACTAGTGTGAGTGGCTCTGTTTCTGAGCTCCATTTTGAAAAATACTGAGTGGTGGAGAGTGAGGTGATCTCTCTACCTTCCCTGATGAATCAACTTTGACAAGGGGCCAAAATAGATGCAAACAGGACAGCTCTTCCCAGACCTAATGATTGGAATAGTGGCAAAAGCAATTCTCAAGAGAAGGTAGATGTTTTTCACAAAGTAAGTAAAGAAAAGACAACCACTACATTAAGGGTACATAGTTTTCTCCCATTTGGAGATGAAGTTGAATAAACATAATAAATAAGCTTCACTAACGAGTGAAAAGTTTACAGGGAAAGATGTATCACACTACAAGTTGTAGGGCCTTTTTGAAATGCTTGATGTTTGTGAGCCCAGAGGGATATACCATGCATACACGTGCACACACAGACACACCAGAGTGAAATCTGTTATTCTGAAATCCTAATCTGAACATGCATTCTAAGAAGGATCCAGTAAATATAAATATTTCAAGTCATGTTTTGTTCTTGGGCCAATAAATAAATAAACCTTAGCTTTCCATTACCATATCTATTTATATTGCCAAAGATACAGGGAAACAACCAATACCAAAGTTTTCCTCGTGTCTAAAGTCCAGCCAATAGGTGGCTTTACTCTCTTTATTTTTCCTCACAGCTATCAGAGAAACTAATGTCTAAATTACCCAACGAATAGATAGCTAAGAGTCCATTTTGAATGGTAGTATATTGCAAGAGCAGAAACACAAACCAGGAAGAGAGTGTTGATGAATTCTGTATTCTCACCTGGAGAGACCACAGACTCTGAGATTCCCTCCTTGCCTGTGCTTGCATGGTCATGCACTGTACTTCTGACTAGTGTAGCAAGAGTGGCTGTTGGCGGGTATTTGATGAAAGAGTCTGCCAAAACAACACCTCAAGATCCCATGCCTCTGGCCAGACACCAGTGCTATTATGAGGGGTAATAGATATCTTCTTCTTCATATTAAAGTAATATTTGCTTTTAGCAAAACCATAAAAGAGATGAGTGATCCCACCTCATATGGGGAAAATACAAATTAGGAGAGAGAAGATGACTTTTGTCTTATTGAACAAAGATGGATCCCTGTGCTAACACACATGAAGGTTCTGATAACTATACTAAAACTCTGCACTATCCTTTTAGTAAGTTGCTGCTACCCAGATGGGTTCTATGTTCATCTTAGAAATGCACTAGGGAAGATAACTGACACTCATAGGAAGCATCTCATTAGTCCTTATGATAGCCCTAAAATTTAGGGATTGTAACTGTGTCCATTTTCTATATGGGAAGACTGAGGCTTAAAAAAATTAAGTAAATAGTCAAATTCACATAGAGAGCAGTGGAGCTGGGCTTGGACTCATCCTTTTTGATTACAGAGTCTCTGTGTACTATATTGTTTAAGAGTTATACCACTAGAATGCTATATATGATTCACACCATGCATAGGAAACTAGTTTTAGGGTAAAATTACTGAGGTGATGCCTCTCTTGGGATACTTCATGGTTCTTTACAGCACACTCACCTAAAACTCATTTATATAGCCTCAGAGTCTGGTTTTGCTAATTCACCTGGCGCAGATGCATCTTTCTCTGTTACGCTAATAGTATCTTAGATTCCGTGATTAATGTATAAATTAAGAATGTCAATATGTTCATTTGCAGTGAAAAATAATATTATGTTATATGACCTTGAAAACACACAGTCAAAAACTAATCAGAAAAGTAATGTTGACCATGGAATTAGAATTAAATAAACTATAATGAAAATAGAATGTTTAATGATATACACATAAAATAGTCTGATGAATCTATTTACCCAATAAGGCTAATTTTTCCAATGACACTATTTTTCTGTGAACTTATTAGATAGATTTGGTCAACATTCACATATGTGACTCTTTGTCACAGTTCATATGGTTAAATAATCCCCTACTACTGATCTATATTATATTATGCCTTATTAATCAATGTTTAATCAATCTAAGAGATGAAACCACTCAGTGTCCTAAAGGAGACTAAGCAATTGCATTCTCCTTTCTTTAAGCATATATTTTAACATTTAAAGTTCCAAGCACAGATTTCTTGCCAGAGCAATGGGTTGGGAAGATGAGTGAGAACATAGCCTCTGTGTACACCTTTAAGTGGTGACTAAGTGTTTCACACTCTAAGAGTCTTGGGGGAATTAAGATGAGAGGATTAGGGTCACAAAGGAGTGTTTGACACATAGGGAGGCTCCTATATTGGGGACTTAGAGTTTGGCTACGTCTCCGAAAACAGAGATTTATTATTACACATTTGTGTTCAGCATCCCCCACTCCAATATTCAGCCTTTATTTTCCACACTTACTATGTTCTGGGCAATATACCAGGCAGGGGGAATATAAGATGGATCACATGTGATCTCTGTGACCTCTTAGTTCACAAAGTAGAGACATGGATAAATTATAAGTCAATGCAGTAAATGTAGTGATAAAGATATACAGAATGTGTTTGGGGACACGGAGAAAACACTAAATGTAGGACATGAAGAAAGGATTAATAGAGAAAATTAGGCTCTGGCGAATGACAAATGGGCAGATTCAAAATAAGGACATCAATAAATGAAACATACCACATCAATAAAATGGAGGGTGAAAAAACAAACACATGATGATCTGATCACCTTAATTGACATAGGAAAGGGACTTGACAAAATCCAACAGTCAGAAGCTAGGGAAATATGTCCTAATCTTACCAGGTGAATGTGAACTTACTTGGAAATGGAGTCTTTAAAAATGTGATTACTTAAGTGAAATGGAGTCTTTAAAAATGTGATTACTTAAGGTGAGATCATAATAAATCCAATGACTTGTGTCCTATGAGAACATTGTATGAAGACACAGACCTAGGGAGGACACACAACACAGGTCATGTAGGGATAGAGGCAGAAATTGTAGTGATGGGGCTATAATCCAAAGATGCTAAGGATGGCCACCAATCACCAGAAACTAGAAAGATCCAGAATGGAATGATTCCCTCAGGTCTTCAGAAGGAGTATCTTCTTACTGAAAGTTTGATATGGAGAGCCTAGCTTCCAGAACTGTAAAAGAAACAGTTTCTTTTATCTATTTATTTATTTATTTATTTGACACAGAGAGAGAGATCACAAGTAGGCAGAGAGGCAGGCAGAGGGAGAGAGGGAAACAGGCTCCCCGTTGAGCAGAGAGGCCTATGCAGAGCTTGATCCTGAGACCAGGACCCGAGCCTAAGGCAGAGGCTTTAACCCACTGAGCCACCCAGGTGCCCCGGTTTCTATTGTTTTAAACCAGTTTGTGGTATTTTGTTACGGCAGCCCTAGCACACTAATACATATACAATGACATAATATTAAACCATAAAAAGGAAGGAATTACTGATAAATGCCAGAGTGTGGATGAGCTCCGAAAACATTCTGCTAAGTGGAAGAAACCAGATCTCAAAGGTCACATATTGCCTGTTTCTATTTTTTTTTTTTTCTCATTTTATTTATTTTTTCAGCGTAACAGTATTCATTCTTTTTGCACAACACCCAGTGCTCCATGCAAAACGTGCCCTCTCCATTACCCACCACCTGTTCCCCCAACCTCCCACCCCTGACCCTTCAAAACCCTCAGGTTGCCCCAACCTCCCACCCCTGACCCTTCAAAACCCTCAGGTTGTTTTTCAGAGTCCATAGTCTCTTATGGTTCGCTTCCCCTCCCCAATGTCCATAGCCCGCTCCCCCTCCCCCAATCCCACCTCCCCGCAGCAACCCCCAGTTTGTTTTGTGAGATTAAGAGTCATTTATGGTTTGTCTCCCTCCCAATCCCATCTTGTTTCATTTATTCTTCTCCTATCTCCTACCCCCCCATGTTGCTTCTCCATGTCCTCATATCAGGGAGATCATATGATAGTTGTCTTTCTCCGATTGACTTATTTCACTAAGCATGATACGCTCTAGTTCCATCCACATCGTCGCAAATGGCAAGATTTCATTTCTTTTGATGGCTGCATAGTATTCCATTGTGTATATATACCACATCTTCTTGATCCATTCATCTGTTGATGGACATCTAGGTTCTTTCCATAGTCTGGCTATTGTAGACATTGCTGCTATAAACATTCGGGTACACGTGCCCCTTCGGATCACTATGTTTGTATCTTTAGGGTAAATACCCAGTAGTGCAATTGCTGGGTCATAGGGTAGTTCTATTTTCAACATTTTGAGGAACCTCCATGCTGTTTTCCAGAGTGGTTGCACCAGCTTGCATTCCCACCAACAGTGGAGGAGGGTTCCCCTTTCTCCACATCCTCGCCAGCATCTGTCATTTCCTGACTTGTTCATTTTAGCCATTCTGACTGGTGTGAGGTGATATCTCATTGTGGTTTTGATTTGTATTTCCCTGATGGCGAGTGACGTGGAGCACTTTTTCATGTGTCTGTTGGCCATCTGGATGTCTTCTTTGCAGAAATGTCTGTTCATGTCCTCTGCCCATTTCTTGATTGGATTGTTTGTTCTTTGGGTGTTGAGTTTGCTAAGTTCCTTATAGATTTTGGATACTAGCCCTTTATCTGATATGTCGTTTGCAAATATCTTCTCCCATTCTGTCAGTTGTCTTTTGGTTTTGTTAACTGTTTCCTTTGCTGTGCAAAAGCTTTTGATCTTGATGAAATCCCAACAGTTCATTTTTGCCCTTGCTTCCCTTGCCTTTGCCGTTGTTCCTAGGAAGATGTTGCTACGGCTGAGGTCGAAGAGGTTGCTGCCTGCATTCTCCTCAAGGATTTTGATGGATTCCTTTCTCACATTGAGGTCCTTCAACCATTTGGAGTCTATTTTTGTGTGTGGTGTAAGGAAGTGGTCCAATTTCATTTTTCTGCATGTGGCTGTCCAATTTTCCCAGCACCATTTATTGAAGAGGCTGTCTTTTTTCCATTGGACATTCTTTCCTGCTTTGTCGAAGATTAGTTGACCATAGAGTTGAGGGTCGATTTCTGGGCTCTCTATTCTGTTCCACTGATCTATGTGTCTGTTTTTGTGCCAGTACCATGCTGTCTTGATGATGACAGCTTTGTAATAGAGCTTGAAGTCCGGAATTGTAATGCCACCAACTTTGGCTTTGTTCTTCAATATTCCTTTGGCTATTCGAGGTCTTTTCTGGTTCCATATAAATTTTAGGATTATTTGTTCCATTTCTTTGAAAAAAATGGATGGTATTTTGATAGGGATTGCATTAAATGTGTAGATTGCTTTAGGTAGCATAGACATTTTCACAATATTTATTCTTCCAATCCAGGAGCATGGAACATTTTTCCATTTTTTTGTGTCTTCCTCAATTTCTTTCATGAGTACTTTATAATTTTCTGTGTATAGATTCTTAGTCTCTTTGGTTAGGTTTATTCCTAGGTATCTTATAGTTTTGGGTACAATTGTAAATGGGATTGACTCCTTAATTTCTCTTTCTTCAGTCTTGTTGTTGGTGTACAGAAATGCAACTGATTTCTGTGCATTGATTTTATATCCTGACACTTTACTGAATTCCTGAACAAGTTCTAGCAGTTTTGGAGTGGAGTCTTTTGGGTTTTCCACATATAGTATCATATCATCTGCGAAGAGTGATAGTTTGACTTCTTCTTTACCAATTTGGATGCCTTTAATTTCTTTTTGTTGTCTGATTGCTGAGGCTAGGACTTCTAGTACTATGTTGAATAGCAGTGGTGATAATGGACATCCCTGCCGTGTTCCTGACCTTAACGGAAAAGCTTTCAGTTTTTCTCCATTGAGAATGATATTTGCGGTGGGTTTTTCATAGATGGCTTTGATAATATTGAGGTATGTGCCCTCTATCCCTACACTTTGAAGAGTTTTGATCAGGAAGGGATGCTGTACTTTGTCAAATGCTTTTTCAGCATCTATGGAGAGTATCATATGGTTCTTGTTCTTTCTTTTATTAATGTGTTCTATCACATTGATTGATTTGCGGATGTTGAACCAACCCTGCAGCCCTGGAATAAATCCCACTTGATCATGGTGAATAATCCTTTTAATGTACTGTTGAATCCTATTGGCTAGTATTTTGGCGAGAGCCTGTTTCTATTTTTATGAAATATCTATGGAAGGTAAATCTATAGGGACAAAAACCAGTTTGGTGATTGCCAGTGGCTAGGAGGTGAGAGCAATGAGGAGGAGCTGCTTAATGGGTACGAGATTTTATTTTGAGTGATGAAATAGTTTGAACTAGAAAAAGGTGGTATTCGCACAGTGATACGAAGGTAGTAAATACCAGTGAATTGTTCACTTTAAAATGATTAATTTTATGTCATGTGAATGTCACTTCAATAAAGGTCAAGTTGTTGGTTTTACACGGAAAACATAAAGAGATAAAGGAGAATAAGCAAATTGCGGACAGAAGTTGTTTGGTATATGAGTTAGCAGATGCATATATGAGTTCTCTCTTGATTTCCCACGTGATATTTTTAAAAATATTTTATTTGGAAATATCTAAAGGCATTCCTCTTTTTTAAATATATGAATATTTGAATATATTACAAATGATCTCTAAGCTTTAATCACTATCTAGAGACAGATATCACTTGTAAATTTAGACTCGACTCTTTGGTGGAATACATCAGATTCCAAAATAGCATGGATTCACAGCCTGACATTGGTTATCTTCACAGCCTGTAATAAATGATCATTCTATGTTTTCAGGTGCAAGTTTTCTGGAATATATAAAATTATTTAAGACAAGCTAAAGTTACATAACTAACAGATGGAACTATGTTTGTTTTAGTTCAAGAAATCTTAACATGTGAATTTATGCTGAGTATTGGTGAATATTAAACAGCTAAAAAAGAGGTTTAGTTTACAGGAATAAACTTTAACATATCTATTATGATTGACTTGAGTCCTTCAATAGGCTTAATGGGTAATTGTTGTCCCTTCTCTTTTCTCTTGACAGTAAGTATTTGTTGTGACTCACAGGTAGCTTTATTACAGTTACAAGAGGGGATCTTCGGAGCTGGAGGTAAATTCTCCATTTCTTTTTCTTTTTTAAAAAAATTTTATTTTATTTTTTCAGTATTCCGAGATTCATTGTTTACGCACCACACCCAGTGCTCCATGCAATACATGCCCTCCTTAATACCCACCACCAGGCTCGCCCATCCCCCCACCCCCCTCCCCACTAAAACCCTCAGTTTAAATTCTCCATTTCAATGGTAGATGTGTTCAAGAGCACAGGATTCTAGAATTCTTACCAAGAATACATCCTCTTAGATAATATTCTTCTAGATATTTGGTATTCCATACACCCAACATCAACAACTGGATATATATCAGAAGCAGATAAAAGCTTAAATATTTGATGCTTTTGTCATGTTTGATTTCATGTAATTAAACAGAAATTTCTGGGTAAATGTAAAATAATTCAAAACTTGAAAACACCAAGCATTTTATATTTCCTTAAAAAGGATATAAAACTTACCTCAGTTAGCAAATGAGCTTTCTTTGTGTGTTGAAATAGTAAAAAGATTAACCATAATGATCATATGAATCCCTCTCTGAGTAGAAGCTCACCCATAAACATTTCAGTATTTAGAGATCAAATATCTTATCTATGTATAATGTACCAGAGATGAGAACTACCACGGGGGCATCTTCTGGGTTGAGAGAATCAAGTGTAATAGCAAATCAAAGACAGGGAAGCCAGGATGCGATGCCCAGGAATTAGAGGTCTTCTTTACCATTGCAAGAGACAGCCAGTCATTCAGAGACCGAATAAAGGGAACTAAGCTTCTAGCTATGTTTTGAAGTGTGTCCTTTCAGGAAGAATGTCTGTTTTTGCTGTCCCTGCTTTTATTGCTTTACTTATGCATCTGCAAAGATGTGCTTTCTGTTTCCCTTACTTATCCTCATGGATTAAGTTTATCAGAAAATCTTGAGACCTTTTAAATTATAGCACCTTGTGTGTGAGCAGAAGTTATTGACATAATTCAGTGAGTTCAAGCATAGGAAACATTAAGAATAATAATAGCATAAAATGTAAACTCAAGAAATGTTATTTAATATTAACTCCTGAATTATCCAAGGTTTATGATCAGTAAGAAAATGACCCAGTGCCTGCACCTGTCATTCAAAACAGTCTCATATTGGGGCACCTGGGTGGCTCAGTCGGTTAAGCATCTGCCTTCGGCTCAGGTCATGAACCCAAGGTCCAGGGGTTGAGCCCCACATCGGGCTCCTTGCTCAGTTGTGAGCCTGCTTCTCCCTCTCCCTCTGCCTGCTGATGCCCCTGCTTGTTCTCTCTCTCTCTTTCTCCGTCAAATAAATAAACAAATAACCTTAAAAAAATTCTCATATCTAAACCCATTCTGTTTTACCAAAATTTTCCCCATCGATTAATTATAAGAGCTCATCTCATCAGCCATATTTGTTTATAAGAAAGCAGAAATACATAGCATCCTTCTTCACAGCCTCACATCTGCTTATTATTCTCATCTTGCCATTATCCTCACCTCTGTGACCCTGTTTCCTTCAACACTGCTTATTAAAAGTTAGCTATTGTTCCTGTGCTGGGTGGAATCCAGCTTTTCCTAGACCACTCAGTTCACAGCATTGTCTCCTACTGAGGTTTCACACACTTGTTACATGGAGGTAAAAACTCTACTAACCTTATGTTTTGAATTACTCATCTTTTTATTTTCATCCACAAAGCTAGATACCAAGTTATTTGAGTAGAAATGTAGCTATTTGTATTTTTCTCATATTGCACCTTTCTTATATTGTATCTCTCTTAATATCTGTTGACACATATTAGTGATCCATCAATATTTACTGACATGACTTGGAAAACGGATGCATGTGGTAGGAAAAAATATATACATATATATATTTTATAAATAAATAAATATATATATATATATATTTTATAAATATATATATATGAACCTAGTCTATGCACTGCTCCAGATTCCCAGCAAGAAGCCTTGGCTGCTCTTGTTATTCCCTAGTCTCCTGATATTATAATTCCTCTACGTCATTGGTCAGCTCACTCCCCTTTCTTCTAGATGATGAGTTTACACCCCCCCTTCTTCTTCCATTAACTAGAACAGACTTCCCCTTTCTCCTCCTCAGCTGATGACTTTGTTTCTATTTCCAAATAGAAGCACCCTGAAGACCTTCCACAAGCCCTCACAAGCACACCTCTCCAATTACCCTAAGGAGATTCCTCAAACCTACCTTCGAGGCAAGAGCCTCAGCAATTGCAGAAATAGGGAAACTTTGGCTTCTCTCTGCTCCTGAAATCATATAAAGCAGATGACTCAGATAAAATTATGACTTGGGACCAGACTTTCTGGAAGGTATCTGAAGGGACTGGATGACCTGACCGAACAGTGTGGGGCATCTGTCTCTCGGGAAAGAAAGTAGGAGGCATGAGGGAGCCAGAGGATGCATCCTGATCCTGTCCTTTCTTGAAACAGCTGTTACTAGTCACAGTGGCTTCATGGGGACTGTCTGGAGAATGTGCCATGGAAACAAGCAAAGGTTTGTGTTTTCTCAAAACTGTTTACCCACATTGCTTGTGAACACTTTGCATTTGTATGTGCTTTATTTTCGTCCCCAGCTTCTGGTCCCATTTTCCCTCCTGTGGTTACCCTGAGATTGCTGGACTCTAGAAGCCTCAGCATGAAGGGCATGCCTCGAGCTCTATTTTCTACGGCTCCTGCTCTATGACTTTCTATTCTATTACCAGCATTACTGGGACATGAAATGGAAAAACTAAAATAAGTAACTTTAATAGAGAACCGACAGCATCACAGGTTGTTCCATACATTGACAGAAATTAATGCCAGCAGTACTCTCTAAGATGTTATTGCTTTCCACAGATGAGAAAAACGAGGCTCAGAGAGTTAAAGGGATTTGCTCAAAGTACTGTAATTTGAATCCAAGACTCGCCAGCCCTTGACGTACTTCGTTATAGACAGCATTTCCATGATGAAGAAAACAGTACTCCCTCATCAATGGCACATCACCATGGATGGCATTTTCAGGGCACAGAGCTCTCACATTCTCTCAGTGAGGCAGGCCTCCTGGGTTAGTTTCTTTCCTAGGGGACCAGGGGGCAGTGCAGGCCATTTTATACAGCCTCACAGGCATAAGCGTGGTCCAGTAGTTGGGGAGAGTATCATGATAAGACCCTTCATGGTCCCATGAATCTCCAGATTTGGGGCCACACTCACAATCTAGTTGATCTGTGTGCTTCATAGCAGATCTAGAGGTTTGCCAAAATCTGCATATAATCTTATATACAAGTTCAGTGTTATCTCCTCTCTTCCACCCAAACAGCTAAAAATTTCTAAATTTTCACAGGCCTACTTAGACCTCTATATAAGATCTTGGGGGAAGATAACTTCAAAGCTTTTTAAGTAGCTAATTCAGAGGCTAATAACTTTTCTAGTCAGTTTTCCTCAAGTTGAAACTGAATTTCTGTGACAATCAAAACTCATTTCTCTTCAGCATCTCTGCTGGGACACAACACAAACTTACAAAGTATTATAATGGATTATGCAGCAGATGGATTTCAAAAACACCAATAGTAATAGACTTATAATTCGATAATAAGACCAAGAAAAAAATAAGTACTTGAAGCAACAGTTTATGAAAAGCTGCTAATTGAAGCTTACGCCCCAGAAGGCACCAGTCAAAATGGAAAATGTGCATCACTTAGAAACAGGGCATAAATGGGGGATGGAAAGAGAGAGAAGAGAAATATTACTACAAATAACAAGTGTTCATGGATTCTCTGGGGCTGATACAGAGGATCATAGAGATTAAAAATTTTGTCCAAGATCCCTCTGCTATACATATACAGAAACAATATCTAAGGCACTCTTTCCAGCAAGAGTGCCAAGGTGGCTATCCCCCCAAAATTCATAATGACTATCCCCCCAGCAATTCATAATGAAGAAAAAAATGAGAAAATGAATTAGGTGAATGGAAAGCTTGGGATCAGTTTGATCACTTCTGTGACATATCCCACTCCAGTCATGACAGGACTATGGTAGACACTGTTGTGTACCTGGTCAAAGGTTTTTCCCCTTTCTCCTTTAAAACAGAACCTTAATTGTTTACAAGTGCTGGGGAGAGAATGTGTATACTTCAGTTAAAGCTCTATCCATGCCTGGCCCCAGGAGGTAGCTTGGATTAATCTAAGGCAACTATAGTAGTTCTACCTCCCAGGACAGTGAAAGGATTTAGATTGGCTTGGGATAAGTCCTGGCCAATAAGACAAATGGACTCCAAGGCCCCAGATACTAGCCTAACTATAGCCCCCTGGAAATATTTCTGGTCCCTCCTAAAAGCCAGTTGAGGAAGACACTTTGTTTTCCTGATCTTGCCCCTGTACTTGGTTTTATGAAGACATGACTCCTGGAAAAATAATAGCAATAATGTAACCATAAGAACACAAACTTGGATACTGTGCTGGCAAGCTAAGTGAGTGGGTGAAAATATGGTAGCACACTTGAAAGTTTATGAATTAACTACACTGGAAATCACTGACCTCCAAGCATTGAGTGTTGGGTCTCTGACACATGATTTTGGTTAAATAAAACTAATGGAAAAATTAGCTTTTTTTTTTCTTTTCCTCTTCTTCCATCCCTCCCTTTCTACCTTCCTTCCTTTCTTCCTTCCATCCATCTTTTTAGTGGTAGAGAAGTGGTAGGGCAAGGAATGTGAATATACTTCAGCAGCTCATCCAATCCAAAATATGCTTTCTAAGGGTGAGAAAGAGAGATAATGTGAATAAATGAAGCAGAAAGAAAAAGTTAGCCAGTGGCTGAGTATCAATCGAGTAGAAGAAAGATCTGGATGAAGTGAATTCCTTTTAAATAAGATTTATGTTTACTGACATGAAAACTTGGGAATCCTTGAAGAACACACAAAAGCACACCCAATGAGATGAAAATATAACTCACATATGAGTCAATTTGTAGGAAAAAAGAAAGATGGGGTAAGAAAAAGAACCAAACCAGGAAGGAGGAGTGATCAATCCTTGTCCCATTTCTTTCATGCAATCATAGTACAAAAAGGAGAGAGCCTCCTCTCTGTACAAGGGGATAATAATGCATGTTGTAATCATCCTCAAAGTACTGGTGTTAAAATAAAATAATGGGAAAATGTTTAGAAAAACATATAATACATTCTATCATCATAATAACATGGTCATAATAAAAAGTGTATTCCATTTATGAAATACTTCACTACTGACATTTGGAACTTACATTCCTGCAAAGAAGATATTGTGGACATCAAATTAGAAAATTGAGGCTTAGACAAATTCTTATTTATATAAATATGCATAGCTAATCAATGGGAGAACTATTTCCAAGACACAATTTCATATATATATACAACTTAATGATAACATCATCTTTCTTTCTATTCAATCTCTCCACTTACATTGGACTTGCCCCAAATTGTTACCTTTTTCATTTACAATAAGGTAAAGATTGGACTACACAATTTATTTAAACTTATCTCTTGCTAAATTCAAGAGTGGTTGACTTCAATGGAGGTTCATAACCACCAATATGTGTTTATTCTTTTATCCCTCAAGAGTAATGAGAGAGTAGAACTTCCAAACACACTGGACACATTTCATATTCAAGTAGATCAGTGTTGTCTTCTGCATGAACTCTTCCATACAATTGTAGGAATGCGAGTCTCTTCATTATTAATCTTATGATATGGAAAGTAGTTCATTTGTATGGAAATAGCTATATTTGGATGATGTGTTCCGTGTTCAAAATGAAACACAGATTTCTGATTAAAAGCCAAATCATTCTTTGAAAAGGTCGAAAACAGTGGCTTCAGATGAAATTATTTCAGCTCTATTTTATGTGGGTCACTGATGAAATGCCCTGCCAAAATATGAACACTAGTTCTCTGGTGTTTCTACGTGATTGCAGATTAAGAAAATCCTCTTCCACTTAAAAGTTTTAAATGTAGATACATATTGAATGCTAGGTATATTTTAAATGTGCATATTTGATTTTTATAAATAAATATATATATACATATATATATAATTGAAATATATCAAATACTAAAAAATAAATGTGAAGTTGTGGTCACAAGCTATTAGCACTATAGAATAAGAGATTTTGTAAATCAGAGTCCTGGTGGGCATTATGTACTTTACCTAGTAAAGCTGAATGTAAGTTACTTTACAATTCCATATTTCTTCTCAAAATGTATGGGTGCATGGCTATGAAAATGAATATATATACCCTCAAAACCACATACAAAATGCATAATTTTCATAATTAAAACCTAAAAACAATCCAAATTCTCATTAACAGTTGAGTGGAAAATAAAAATGGGTCTCATAGACATGATGCTGTACAAACATGTCAAAAGCAAGAGAGGGCATATACATGATTTCATTTGTATAAAGTTTAAGAACAGAGAATTTTCACTTATCATATTAGAAATTAGAATGTGTTTCAGGGAGGCTTTGGAAATATTACCTGAGAAGGATAATGAGGAAATGTCTGGGCTGCCAGAAATGTTCCTTTTATTGATTTCTATACTGCATATATCTGTAAAAATCCATAAAGCAGTACATTTTGGATTTGTGTGTATGGCTGTATTAACTGAATGTCTAATAAAAATAACTTAACCAGAACTTTTGATTTCACAGCTCTATACTTGAGATAAAAATTGCACAAATTTCGTCTTAACTAGATCTTTTACAAAGCTTGTGAAGGGGCAATCCCGAGTGATCTGGTTTATGTTTCCTGTGCCTAGCTCTGCAGTGATTAGTAGAACCGGAGTTTTTAGTTTCTTGTAAATGCAATAGATAGCCAGAAGTAATTTTGAAACCCATGTTTATGCAGATTTATAATAATGAGCTCTTTTTACATTTCACTTCAATAGTTTTCCTATCGAACAAAATATACATTTCCTATGGTCTTTATTAGAAAAAGACTATCAAGTTATTTCTGTTGCTATAGGTTTTCTGTATCTGGAATGGGTTTTCAATCCACAATTATACTCCCACAATAATAATGATTAAAATAAGACTATTTATGTATAATTAGTGTTACATTCTGGGCTGCTTTTTTTAATTTTACAGAGAGAAAAACATGAATCCTTTATGACCATTTATGGAAACATTGGCTTTGATGTACATTATTTTGCATTCTTGGTTTTTCATGCAGTGTGCTCTGAGATCTTTGAACCAAGCTGTGTTTCACGGTTTCCTTTAAATAGCTATGCTTTGAGGGATAATGGTTTTATTTAGGAAGCTATTTTTAAATTATTCCTTTTATTTTCACACCAAAGTCCTTAACTGTTTTTTTAACGATTTTGATTTCCAGATAATGATATTCATTCTCACAGAAAAGAGAGCTCCAATTTCAACCGAATATTTTATTCATTCACCATTTCTCATTGCATTATTGTTTGATTTAGAAAGGTTTTATTGCAGTTGTTTGTTTGTTTTTTTTAAGACAAAGGACATTGACTCTTCATTATCTAAGGGGTTGAGTTAGCTTAGTTGACTAGAGTGTGTACTAATGAAATCAAGTTTTGAGGTTCTATAACTGAAGGGGAAACAGATGTTTTCCCATAAATCAAATGAGCTTCCTATAAATACCTCTCAGGAGCCCAGGGACCTAGATATCTGGATTCCTTCATCTGTAAATGAATGAATAGATGGGTAGATGGAAAAAATTCAACTCATTTCCCAGTTTATGAGAAACCTCAGTATAGATACCTGACTTTTCAGAAATTCAACAGCATTGACAACGTATTGCTTGCCATTGCAGTATGTTTTATATACTCTCTCATTTAACATTCCAAAAAGAAAGCCCAAAGTAAGAGCCCAAAATATAGCAGGCACTATGCATGGTGCTTAATCGGTAGTGACAACAGGACACAGACGAACACCTCAGGTAATTCATAACTAATTGAGGGAGGGGGCTGTGTGTGGAGATGTGTTAATCTAGAATTAGCATTTAGAATGCACTAGAAAAAGTTACATGCAAGAAAAGATGACAGAAAGGAGACGTGAATAACTACAGGCATATGCATGGGCAGGTGGGGAATTCAAAGCTTTTTGAAAAACTCAATCCTTTTATGACAGAACACCTTCCACTTTCCCTACTTACACTTTCCATACTTCTTTTTGCACTGGAAAAAGTACTGTTTTATATTCTCCTCACATTCTGTAGTGTCTCCTCCCAAGGCCTACATGCCTAGAGCCCCTTCTATATTCACCCTCTTTCTTTAGAGGTACTGGTTTCTACATCTTCACCTGCACTCTGGTATAGATACTGCTTTTACTAAGGTCACCAATACACTGCATTTTTAAAGTCCTTGAGACGTTTGGCATTTTCTGAATGTTTCTGGCTCTTTGCCAATGCTGGATCATTCCATCCTCTTCAAAGATTCCCTTTCTTTAGCTTCTGGGCCAAGAATACTTCCTGGATTTTTTCTTATGTCTGAGAAATTCCTGTCATTTTGTCCTAACAGTTTTTTTCTGTTTCTTCTAAATACTAGTTTTCCGTTTCTTTACTAAATAGTAGTAAAATTTTTGTCCTTATCCCTTCCCAATCTATATATTCTTAGCTAAATTAATATCTCTTTAAGTCTCAAAATTTTGTCTTCAATTTATGCATCTCCACTGATCTCTAATTTCAGACTTACTTTGCAAAATGTTTTTGAAGCATTCCTGCGTGCGCGTGTGCACACACACACACACACACACAGTTTGATGGAGGAACATTGAAACCAAGTTTTAAATGTAGATAAGAAGTGACAAATGGAAAGAAGAAAGAGAAGTCTACTTAGCAGAGAAACAGCATAGGAAAATGGAGTCTGTCTAGAAGCATGAAATGGCATTTTGTATTGAAGAACCAGAGTTTGCCTATTAGTGTCAAAAAACATTAGAGATATGGCAAGAAAAATGAAATCAAGTGGAGGAGAACCAAAGTTAAAACAAAACAAAGCAATCTGTGGATAGCATCCTTAAGAATTTGTATTTTTTTTTTCCTTTTTGACCTACAGGGGAAACCATCTGTGAATGAAGTTTTAGGAAGAAAACAAGTGTAATATGCTCTGGTAAGCTATGTGAACCACAAGGTGAGGTGTGAGCTACATGGAGACAAGTATGAGTGAGTCTAAAAACCGTTGTAAGGTTCTTTGCTTCCAGTGTATCTTGTCCTATCCATCAACCTCTCCTGTGAACACCATGGAGCTGTCTTGAGACCTTTATAACTTTTGGGGGAAGATTCAGTTCACATGAGGTTTCAATCTCAGCAGCCTTCCCCTATTTTGAGAATAATTACTAATCTCCCAGAGGAGTAGTCTCTGAAGTTTTGGATAGCACACTTGTATTAAAACAAACCAGTGAACATAACTTTATAGAGTATTCAAACAGAACATTATTTTTTTATATATTACATTGTGAGAGGAGGTTCCAAGATGAAGTAAACGTTGAAGGGAGAGTCATTCAAAATAGCATCAGGAGAAAGCAGGACTTCTGCACCTCTCCTGTGTCAGTCAATTCCTAGAACACCATGAACTTCTTGACTTTTGTCAACTGCAATTTGTCAGTTGCAACCACCTCCTTGAACACATCCTTCCATTTTGGACTGAAATAGAGATAATGAAACATCTGTTAGCTAAATAGCTAATCCTATATTAGATAGTCAGTTTAACTTTGCCAGGACCAATCCTACGTCTTTTGAAACAATTTAAGTAACCTTGTGGCTTTTGCCTTTGTAAGCTACACTCTACACTGGCAATTCAGAGCATACTTTTGAGTTCAATAGAGTCAGTGTCTCCTAGTTTGTAGTCCCTAAATATCCCAAATGAGTGTTTTTGGTGGCTTTACTACCTTATAGTCTTCTTGGCCAATAATATGCATGATCGTTTACACTAATACACAATAAAACAACATATGCACTTAGGGAATTTTAAAATGATAAAATGAGGTCAAAATTAAGTACTTTAAAATGATTAATGTCTTGTAATTCAAAAGTCCTTTTACCTGGAACGTATGTGTGTATACACATTGATTTCATATATATTTGAATATGTATATGATTATTTCACATACATGTGACAAATATGCATATGTATATATATGTGGTTATTTATGTTCAGTTACTTTTAAAAATGCTGGCTTAACATTTTTGATATAACATTTCAAAGAGCTAGTTCTAAGCTGTTTATTTTGATTTATCTATTATTTTATTTATTTTGAATTTTGAATTGTATTTAATGACTATCAAATATGAAAAATGCTCCTCACCAAGACACAATTTATATAATATCCCCTTAGACAATTTTGTTGTTAATAATGGTGGCTATAGATTTGTAACCATTTTTCAAGTCAATTTTATTATTTTAAATACTTTAGCTCAGTTGTTTATGGCCTAGGTCCTCTTTTTTTTAGCCTCTGTTTCAGGTGGAGAGTTCACATTAGAATTAAAAGCTTCAGTTTAGCCAATTTTTATTGTTGGCTTAACTTCAGTTATTAATATGTCTCTAACTTACAGTTTCTTTGCAGATATCTTTGCAGTTACATGTCTATCTTGTAAGAGTTATTTTAGTTGAAATTAGACTCTATAATTGTATATTCATTTAACCAGGCACATAAAAGCTGCATTACATTGCAATATACTAAAAGTAGATGAAGGAATGAGCACAGAATTCTGCACTCTTAGCCCTTTGACCTTCTGACCAATAGTCCCCAGGCAAAATGAGGAGTTTTTTTTATTTTAAAATTTATTTATTTATTTGAGAGAGAGAGAGAGAGCAGAAGACGAGGCAGAGGGAGAGGGAGAGAATCTCAAGCAGACTACCCTATAATGCCCTATCTCCCGCCGCTGAACACAGAGCCTGGTGCAGGGCTGAATCTCAAGATACTGAGAACATGACCTGGGCTGAAAACAAGAGTTTTCAGCTGAAAACTCAGCAGACTGAGCCACCCAGGCAGCCCAAAATGAAGAGTTTTAAAGTGTAGCTTCAAAGGTAAAAGAAAAAAAAAAAAGATTTTATTCAACTCACTAATTGAAGATGTAAATAATGAAAAGGGAAAGGTGGTTCAAAAAGCAGTTAAGGAGCTAAAGGTTTATAGCCAGTTTTGTGGAGGCTGAGAAAATTAAGGCCATCCCACCTCAAGCTTAGTGTTAGCACAAGTACAGCCATCTTAGCTTTGGCAGCCATCTTAGGCCCCTGTGACCAGGGGCTGAACTTTAGTTACAGGAAAATTCACTATACCCAACCCTGCTTTAGTAACAGGAAAAACCGTTATGACCAACCCTGCAAACACCCTGGCAACAGCCAGTCAACCTACTGTAGGAAAGTCTGAAATTTCCCCACTCCCCGCCCCCGCCCAGCCTCTGGTAACCACACATAAAAACCCCTTGCTTGGCAGGTCCGGGGCTCTCGCTCCTGTGCCTCTGCATTGGTGACAGTCGTGAGCCCGGACTCGAATCCGAATAAAGACCCTTGTGTGTTTGCATCAGTGTTGGCTCCTTGGTGGTCTCTCGGGCTCGAAACTTGGGGACACAAATTTAATAAAGAATGTGAAAATAAGATTACTTGGTTACATGTCTTAAATGATGATAAAACTGTATCTTTCAGTATTATTTCCTGTGCCTGGCATCTGCATTCATACCAGAAAAAGTTGATAAATTAAGATATAATTTCACCAAGTTTTGGACCTCTAATGAAAAATAGTTCATCGAACAAAGTACATTCCAGTAATGATAATTCTTATGGGTACCTATACCCCATGTTGATCACCTTTAATCAAATTTCCAAGTTATAAAGTATTTTTCTTTTTAGTATATGTGCTGCCAAAGCGAGCACTAAAGTATTTTTCTTAACAGTCTGAAATGTGTTATTTTAAACACCTTCATAATAAGGATAAAATGCCTGAACTGACCTAATCTAAGATACCAAGGGATAGTATGGCACAATCAGAATCACTAATGATTATTGTTCTATTTCCATGAGGACTGTTATCTGAGTCAGCATCATCACAAAAGATATTCTGTAGCATGTATTCTTTTTTTTTTTTTTTTTTTAAGATTTAATTTGTTTGACAGAGAGGGAGAGAGTACAAGCAGAGGGAGCTGCAGGCAGAGAAAGAAAGAGAAGTGGACTCCCCTCTGAGCAGGGAGTTTGATGTGGGGCTCGATCCCAGGATACTGAGATCATGACCTGAGCCAAAGGCAAACACTTAATCAATTGAGCCACCCAGGCACCACTGTAGCATGTGTTCTTGAGACAAACAGAAAGAAATGCAATATGCAATTGTTTTCATTAAATCAGTGCTAAGATTTGACTATGTGCCCACTGAAGGCCAAGACCTCTATTTTATGTACAGAAATTTAAGGACAACAGGAAAACAAGGAAACAAAAGAAACCACACATAATTCCCTGGAAGACAAAGCAGGGAGCACAGCACAGAAAAGTTGAGACAATGTATAGAATGCTTTCTTACTTCTATTGTTTTATTAACAATTTCTTTTAGACCTATTTTGTTTTTGTTTAGAAAACATTTCTTTCACTGTGTCTTTAATGTGTCATTACTAATCTTATTTATAAGAGAGAGAGAAAGAGAGAGAGAAACAAATGCCATTAGGTGACAGAAGAGATGTCTGTAAGGTTAGAGGGAGGCACACAGCAGAATGTGGCAGATTTTCCTGGCTCTATGGTGTGTTGGGAACAAGTTCTTAAGGAAGGGGACAATTCAGCTCTAAATCCTGAAGGATCAGAAAACATTTCCCAGGTGGACAAGATGGAGAAAGGTATGCTGACTAGAGCAGGTTACGGGGGTAATTGTGGGATTGTAAAGGGCATTACTGGTGTGGGGAAGTGGGTGTGGATGTGGGTTTGGTTATGAGATGGAGAAGTTAACAAAGGACAGAATAATGAGGATTTTCTAAGCCACAAAAAATATTTTGTACTTTATCAATGACCAACCTATTCTCACACACTTCACGCCCTGGTCTGGGGGAAAAATGGAGAAGCAAAAGTAGCTACTTTCATTAGAATCACTGGTAGACTTCCATTATAAGGTCCTCATTGACCTTTGGGATATGGGTTACTGCCTGTGCTATTACTTTGGCTCCTTCTATTCCTATCAATTTTTATCAGTAATGATCATCATTATTGCTGTAAGCTACTGGGCAGGTTAAAAACTGAGCTCAACAATTTCTACATTTTATGCCGTTAATAGCTGAAAATTGGTATTATATACTCTTGAAGAGTTGCTATGGGACAGTGTGAGAATAGGGCTTAAAAAAGCATCGTTTTAGAAAAGCTGGACTCTACTCCACACTTAATCACTTTGAGTAAATCATTCCACTCTTCTTGCAGTCAGTTTCTTCAACAATGAAATGGAAATTGGGAGCTCTCCATGGAAAACACCATTCAAAGCCCTTAAGAGCTAAGCTGTTACGGCTACACACTTGTGAAGGGTGGGTACCTGCACAGAGTCAGGGAGGACTTGATTTATTTTTTCTTCTTTCTTTCTTTCTTTAGTAGGGTGGGCATTAACTTAATGGACAACAGTTATCTATTTAGCTAAAAGCAAAACTATTTCAAAATCAAATGGATAGGCAAACAAAGGGTGAATAAATCTTTAAGAGTCAAGTTGGCAAGTACATCTCCACAGACCGTCCAGGAGAGATGAGGTCTCCAGGGTGAGCGGAAGAATCAGGCCTTCACAGCCCGAAGAAGGCAAATATTTTCTATAGATATCCATTAGCTTTTGTTCAAAGCCTCTGTTACACAGCAACTTTGAATTGTAATATGACTTCTCAACTCTTTATGCACATGGAGAGAAAAAGTACCAGTCTGGTGATTGACTTTTATACTTCCAAACAGCTGCATTTCTAGTAGGCAGTGACAAAACTGGCATCTTGGTCCTTTGTAAGACTCGCTACATTTGCCCGTCTGTGACTCTACAACTGTAAAACTGATTTCATCTTGCTCTATTAATGGGATGACATATTTGTACCTGTTTTTGAAAGCTAGACCATTCTTTGTAAAGAAACCACATAAATTTTGCAATGAGTTATCTTGGCTGGCTTGCCCCAAAACTATATGGACATTTTCTTTCATATTTTAGGGACAATTACATCTGTGTTCATTATTTCACATAATTGATATGAGGGATAAGTATATTGAGAAGTAACACTTAAGTGAAGTATTACTTCCACTGCTTTTCAAATTTCATCTAAGATATTATAGTTAGTGCATTACAGCTAGTGTATAGCCTCTAATGTCCAGACCTCCATTATAATTTAAAAGACATTATTCTACTGTTTTAATGAATATTTGCTTATTAAGGAAGTTTCCAGAAACTAAAATTCTAAAATTAAAAGAAATAATTCTCTCATTGTAGAATAGTAATTACCATATTTGTGAATTGATATGAGAAAAATAAGTCACAAGTTCAGATTTTAACTTGATTTAGTTAACAATTAAACCAAGATTCCATCCAAGTTCTGCAATTTTTCAATTTTACAGAAGAAAATATCTTTTACAGAACTTTATAAGTAACAGAAATTATGACTATCATCATTATTTTTGAAAATTCTTAAGAAAAAAAATCTTAAATTTGAAAATAAAGTGGATTGATAGAAGCATACCCTTTAAATATCAGATGGCTTTCATTTAGCTTAATCCTCTCTAGTTCCACTTTCATCATTGCAAATGGCACTATTTCATTCTTTCTTCTGAGTAACTTTTCACTATATGTATATGAGTATAAATATACATGTGTGCACATACACATGTATGTATACGTGTATAGACATAATGGATAAAGATGTGAGGTATATGCATGTATATATTTAAGATATATATAAGATACGTAAGATATGTATATATTTAAGATCAGCCAATGAACATTTGGATCGAGGATGAGGGAAAGAGGTGATGATGGGGATTAAAGAGGGTGCTTCTTGTGATGAGCACTGGGTGATGTATGGAAGTGTTGAAACACACTGTTATATACCTGAAACTAATATTGCAGTATAAGTTAACTAACTTAAATTTAAATAAAAACTTGAAGAGAAAACTAAATATCAGATGCTTTTCTGTTTAGCAGAGCAACAAAAGATTATTTCTCTAGAAGAGTGTATGTGGTTCAGATGTTGTAATTAGCTATCTGATTAGAGTTCAGCATTGTGAAGTTGCATGCTAACTTACAAATTTCAGTCATAAATATAAGCCCCAAGATTATATTTTATATGGGATTACTCAGTTTTATTCTAACATTTTTTTTGGGGGGGAGGGGGCTATAATGTTGCAAATGCCCAGTTCTTCCTTAAATGTTCTTGGAACTAGCTCCATTATTTTTACTGGTTGCTTCACTGATCTGAATAATTAAAATTATTAGTTAATATATGTAGAATAGTTATAACAGTGTTTGGCATGCAAAAATATTAACTATTACTATGTCCTTTTGGTGGGACCCCTGGATGGCTCAGTCAGTTAAGCATCCAACATCTGATATTGGTGCAGATCATGATCTCAGTGTGCTGACATTGCGTACTGCCTTGGTCTCTGTGCTGAGCAGGGAGCCTGAGCACGATTCTCTCTTTCCCTCTTCCTCTGCCTCATCCCCCTGCTTATACTCTCTTTCTCTCTTTCTCAAAAATAAATAAATAAAAATGAAATAAAAACAAAAGTAAACCAGTTTCTAGTTTTGTTGATGTGTTCTACTGTATCATTAGTTTCTATCTCATTGATCACTACTCTTAATCTTGATCATTTCCCTTCTGTGTGTGGGGTTGGCTTAATTTGTTGTTGATTTTCAGTTCTTTAAGGTGTGAAGAAAGTTGATGTATTCTGGATTTTTATTTATTTATTTATTTATTTTTGAGGGAGGCTTGGATAGCTATGTATTTCCCCCTTAGGACCGCCTTTGCCATATCCCTTAGGTTTTGGGCGGATGTGTCTTTGTTCTAATTGGTTTCCATGAATTGCTTAAGTTCTTCTTTGATTTCTTGGTTGATCCAAACATTCTTTTTTTTTTTTTAAGATTTTATTTATTTATTTGACAGACAGAGATCACAAGTAGGCAGAGAAGCAGGCAGAGAGAGAGTGGAGGAAACAGGCTTCCCTCTGAGCAGAGAGGCTGATGTGGGGCTCGATCCCAGGATCATGACCTGAGCCGAAGGCAGAGGCTTTAACCCACTGAGCCACCCAGGCGCCCCTGATCCAAACATTCTTAAGCAGGGTGGTCTTTGGATTCCAAGTGTTTGAATTCCTTCCATACTTTTTCTTGTGGCTGAGTTCCAGTTTCAAAGCACTATGATCTGAGAATATGCAGGGAGTAATCTCAGTCTTTTGGTATCAGTTGAGCCCTGATTTGTGACTCAGTATGTGGTCTATTCTGAGGAAAGTTCCATGTGCGCTTGAGAAGAATGGGAAATTGGAGGGGGAGACAAACAATGAGAGACTGTGGATTCTGAGAAACAAACAGGGTTTTGGAGGGGAGAGGTGTGGGAGAGGGTGAGCCTGGTGGTGTGTATTAAGGAGGACACTTATTGTGTGGAGCACTGGGTATGGTGCATAAACAATGAATCTTGGAACACTGAAAAAATAAAATTGAAGTAAATTAAAAAAAAAAAAAAACTAACTAAAATAAAGGCGCACCTGGATGGCTCTGTTGTTAAGCATCTACCTTAGGCTCAGGTCATGATCCTGGGGTCCTGGGACAAAACCCCACAGGAATCCTGCTTCTCCTTCTCTCACTCTCCCTGCTTGTGTTCCCTCTCTTGCTATGTTTCTTTCTGACAAATAAATAAAATCTTAAAAAAAACTAAAATTAAAAAAATAATCTATCCTTTGGTAATGCAATTTGGGGATTAAGGATTTAGGGTTTAGAGTGAGAAATACTGGATGAAAATCCAAGCTTGGGCCATTTTAATTATGTAAATTTGGTGAGTTCCCTTAACCCCTCCAAATTCACATAGTTAGAGCAGAACCTCCTTTCTTTGTTGTGAGAGTTAAATAACATGAAGCATTTGATTTATTTTTTCCAAAGATTTTATTTGTTTATTTGACCGAGAGAGAAAGAGAGAGAGAGAGCGTGCGTGAGTGCACAAGCAGGGGGAGAAGCAGAGGGAGAGGGAGAAGCAGGCTCCCCGCTGATCACAGAGCCAGACACTGGAATCACGACCTGAACCTTCCCAACTGAGCCACCCAGGTGCCCCAACATGAAGCATTTTAAAGTTCTTGGAAAACACTCACTAGGTGTTCAGTAGTTACTGGCTGTTGTTATTCAGTAAAAGACACTTGTCCTTGGAATGTGCACATAATAAACAATCACTTGATGGATTGAGCAGTTCCATAATTGCAAGAGGGTGGGAGAGAACAAAGAGCCCACTTACACATCTACTGCTATAACAGCTAGAATAAAATTGCCTGTGTTTTACTGGAGGATTCCCCCATCCAATGGCAGTGAAATTGGTAAAGAAACATTTCCCATTTCCTTAATGTGTGAATTGCTGAAATGGATTTTCTTAAGTGAAAGATTTCTACTCCTAAATCCTTTTAAGTATGTCCTGGTTCCCAGAAGACTGGCTGGAAATTGCTCCCAGGCACCAGACACACATTTCAAAGTGCAATATTCAGTGAACCCTTCAGAATCTGCTTAATAATGAACCCTTGTGTGTTGACATGAAGCTAATATAGGTGATATATTGATTATAGTCCTGCTGAAATATGAACTTTTTCTGCATAACCAAGTGTCCTCAAGTAAGAAATGTGGACTCTCTGCCTGGACCAATTAGCAGGTGCATGAATTTGACTTGTCCTATTACCTCTCAGAGTTAATATTAATAAAAGAACTGGAGATGCTCATTGAATTTCCTTTCTCTCTCTCTCTCTTTCTTTGCCCTTGTGAAAATCAAGTAAAGAATAAGTTGCCAAGGGCCAGTACTCGTGCCTGTGATTAACAGGTGACCAACACTCACAAGGGTAATACTAATCAAAGTAGGGGCAGAGTTCAAACAAATGATTTTTGGCCCAGGATAGAAAAGATTACAGTCAGGAAGAGGGGCAAAATGAAGAAAGAGCAAAGAATCATCTGTACCGACTGTCATCTCCATTCTTGGAGAGTTTTTTAAACCTAAAATGGTTTTCATTTACCACCCAGCATGTTCATAGTTTTCCTCGTTTTACTGCCAGTCAGGATCTATGCAAAACTTGCTAACTCTAGTGTTACTCTAAGATGAGAGCAATTGGAGAGGTAGTCTGCCATCCAACATGGGTATGTGTGTGGGAGTGAGGATATACACCACTGAAGATACGCCAGTAAGAAAAGGTGCTCTATGATATCATAAAAAAATTGCACGAGTGAATGGGATTTGAAGGAGACAGACACTATTTTACACCAGGTGTTGTCCTATATGTTCTACATGCTCTGTGGTACCTTAGGGATCTCTTCAGACAATCTAGGCACAGTTCTGTCATCTGTAAAATGTGAATAATACTAGCAAAAGATGCAGGTATGTTTTCAGGACTAAATTAAAGCAGAAGAGTTAAGATGGTTCAGTGAGGTAACGGATGTGAAAGCGTGGTTCCTGACACCGAGTATAGAGCTAATTGATGTCAGTTTCCATTCCTTAATCTAAGTTAGTGCTCCCTGCTAATTAATCTTAATTAACCCACATTATTGTTCCCTAATAATTATCATAGACCTTACTGCAGTCTTTTGTTGCATATTTGCTCCTTGAGAAAGGTCTCCCAAGTTATTTGGTTATCTGAAACATCTAATTCTGCCTTAGAGACTCTCAATAAGGAAATATTTCATGAGGCAGTAATGAGTCTCTCATTACAATATTGATGGCATTCTTGACTTTTCTAAGACAGAAATGTTTCTGCAAGCACCATCATCAAATTTATAACAGCTGTAGTTTCTAAAATTCATAGCCTCCGATGAATATAATTTTTGTTTTTAAGTTCAGTGTCACATGAGGAGTTGAGGACCAAGTGGGGTATTGCCCATTGGAAAATGTTCCACCATGGAAATTTCCTAGCTCATCAGGAAATGAACAGAACAGTTTACAAAGTTTTCTGTTAGACTTACAGAATGTCATGCAAAGATTATGTGTTCTGCTAGGGTATATCTAGTATGAATTAGAAAAAAAAAATCACTTTCATCTAGAGGGCAGAATTAGACACATACCAAGGCACATGATTTGATGAGCACAACTTAGGCTGGCTTTAACACCCCTGTACCCAGGCCAGGCATCTCTGTGTGGAGCAGTGCCCACAAATCATTTGAGAGTCTCCTGTTTGGTGTTGCTGTTTCACTAAGAAGCCACTTATTTGACCTCATTCCCCTTTCTTTTGAAATGTTTATATTAATTTGCCTGAAGAATAATAAAATAAAATAAAAATGAAAACATGGGGCTCAGTCTTTAAGTGTTTGCCTTTGGCTCAGGTCATGATCCCAGGGTTCTGGGATCAAGCCCCACATTGGGCTCACTGCTCAGCTGGAAGCCTGTTTCTCCCTCTCCCACTCCCCCTGCTTGCGTTTCTTCTCATATGTCTCTCTCTGTCAAATAAATAAAATCTTTAAAAAAATAAATAAAATAAAACAATAAAATAAAGTAATTGTCAGATTGGTGGGAAATCCATTTCCAATTAATGCTATTTCCTTTTTATTTTATTTTTAAAAAATTTTTTATTAATGTATAATGTATTATTAGCCCCAGGGGTACAGGTCTGTGAATCACCAGGTTTACACACTTCACAGCACTCACCATAGCACATAACTTCCCCAATGTCCATAACCCCACTGCCCTCACCCCCCCACACCCACCCCCAGCCAGACAACCCTCAGTTTTTTGTGAGATTAAAAGTTTCTTATGGTTTGTCTCCCTCCCGATCCCATCTTGTTTCATTTATTCTTTTCCTACCCCCAAACCCCCCACATCGCCTCTCAACTTCCTCAGATCAGGGCGATCATAAGGTAACTGTCTTTCTCTGCTTGACTTATTTCACTCAGCATAATACCCTCTAGTTCCATCCACGTCGTCGCACACGAGTATAATACAATGAACATATCTTTCAAATTACGTGGGTGAGTTTCCTTTTGGAGTGAGCTGAATGTTTGCTGTTTTTCTATTTCTTCTGTTATCCCTATTTATGGAATTTAAAGCAGAACACTTCCTATTGAAGTTTAACTTTCCTTCCAAAATTTGTTTACATCATAATTATAACTATCAATGAATTTCACTAAGTGAACACACCTGTGTAACCACCTCCCTCTGCCCCAGACAGATCAGTCATTTCTTGCATTTCTTGAGTAAATAATATGTTTTTGATGCAAACCTGAGGGATTTTTGGTTTATTTGCTTTGCAGTTTTATTACAGAAAAGCACAACTAATACACTAGTTAGAGAATACAGGTGTTCCATCTGAATTAAATGCTGACAGCAGCTAGAAGAGCATATCTTTGCATGTCTACAATTCCATTCATGGATGGTCCTCAAAAATAGTAATGGAAAAATGTCCATCAAGTGTACAGAAATTCAGAAAAGGCACCATTTTGCCTACTTTCCATGGAAGAAGATAGAGTCTGGGTGCACGGATCTACCCTGATTCATAGTTGTCTACTGACTCAGACAAAACAAGACTGGGAAAAGGCTGACAAGGAGATCTGAGGAAATGATATGTAAACAGAATACTTAGAGTGGACATAGCTTCTAAAGATATGCATGCTCCTTATAAATGTCTACCAGAAGGCATGTGCTGTAGCAGAGGTTCTCACTTTGAGAAGATGAGCCATCTTGTGAATGTCCATTTACATTTATTTATTTATTAGCTTACTTATTTATTTCCAATTTTAATGAGATATAATTGACAAATAACACCATGCAACTTTAAGGTGTACAACATGTTGATTTGATAAACTGATATATTGCAAAATAATATCTACTATAGCATTAGCCAATACCTCCATCATATCACATAATTATTATTTCTTTTTTGTGTGTGTGAGAACATTTAAGATCTACTCTCTCAGCAACTTTCAAGTATGTAATAGAGTATCGTTAACTCTAAATGAATATCCTGATGCTTGTAGACACGGTCCATGGATAAAATGGTCAAGGCATTTAAAGATGGATCTTGCATGAACTCAACATCTTGGAATCGCCCATAGTGTAGTTGCTTTCACAGTCTCTACTGCTGAATATCTAAACTCCTAACAATAGAGGCCAACACTGAGCCCCTGGTTGGTCCTATTCTACTATAAAAGTACAAATGCCACTTGATAGGCATTGACTATTTTGGTCCTTTTTTTACACACACACACAAAACTGATTTGTCTTTAGAGGAATATGAACTTTTTAAAAAAGTGACTTCTGTTTTCATGATACCAGACTTCTGCCAGTACTAACATTCTATTTCATGAATTGTCATGGAATGCCACACATGATCACCTCTTTCTAAGGTATTCATTTTATGGACAAGGAGACTTAGCAATGGACTGAAGTCTATGGAATTCACAGAAATATCCTTGTCATGAACAGATCAGTGAATAAGAATCAGATCGGAAGACAACACCCTGAAATAGTAAGAGGTCTTCCCCTGAGTTACAATATAAGTTTAAAATCAGCATCTAGAGTCTAGTACTGTTTCTCTACACACCAGTGGGTACAGGGGGAGGTTCTACATCTCACTATTATAGCTGATACAACATGTTGGATACTGTTTTGTTTCTTGTTTCCTCAACCATTGGCTTGATGAATTCAAAGCCATGATCACTAAAAGGGAATCCTGGCACCATTGAACACAGTCATGGCTTCAATAAATAAGTTTTGGGAATGAGGTATGACCACTTGGCGTTCTTTGTGCCACTGAATTGAGAGGCAGAGAAGAGAGCATCTGAAGTGGCTGAGATGATTGATCATGATTATCCTGGAGAAAGTGATTGGATGCTACATAGTGGGTAAAGAAGGAATATGTGGATATACTGAAGGATTTATTTTAGCATCTTTGTGTGCACTCATATTAGTAATAAAGGCCAGTTGTGAGAACAACAACAGCAAAACATTTCTGAGAACATGGATCTTACAAAACAGATTCGTCAGGAAAAACTTCTGAAGAAGCAAAATTTTAGAAGAGGATAACACTGGATAGAGGTTATTCAGTTTACTTCCAGTAAAGTATTATTAGATACCTATCTATATATTAAGTACTCACATCAGTAAGAATGACCTGACTCTGCAAGTGTCAATGTGCGTGTGTGCGTGTGTGTACACTTGCATGTGTTTTTACCTCATATTTTTCTTCAAAAATAATGAGAGTTTTGGTTTTCTCTTTTGAGAACTGTCTAAGTGCCTAGGAAAAATTCTGTCTCCATTCACGCATAAAAAGCCAAATCCCCTACCTTATTTTCACAAGATCAAGTCTTGAGTTGCTCTCAGTTATTAAAGACATTTCACACCACAGTGTTTAGCAATACTAAGAGAGATAAGAACAATAAAGCTGAACTTTCTTCCTCAAGTTGCAAGGACAAAGACGTGATTCAGGTGATGAACTATAACAGAGATATTCTTTGGTGAGGGAACTAATACAAAGAGTGCTTCATGTTGACAAAGAGAATATTTTCATGATAGAGGAATATATCACCAGAGATTTTACAGCAGTATCTAAGGCACATCAAGAGAGAGAACATAATAAGAGTCTAGGAGAGAAAAGGGACAACAACAGCTCAGAGAGAAAGGGCAATACGTGACCTATGAACAGTAAAGAAGCCCTAGTCTGGAACCTCACTAAATGTGTGTAGCTTGCTAGAGAAGCAAGATCTAGGTCTAGGAGGACTCTATTTATTCCGAAGAATGGTCTTGCTCGTTAGAGTTAAAGCAGCAAAGACCAGACGGAAGTAATAATAGACAAATGATATCATCTAAGTAAGTCTGAGGGTTTACAGACTCTTTTCTGTTGGTCTTCTTCAAACAACATGTACACTGTAATAGCTAATGCCCTGCTCTTCTGATGGGTTGTCAACCTCCGAATAGGAAAAAACAGAATTATGTGTTCTATTATGAATGTAGAGTCTCAAAGAGGAGAGGTATTTACCACCAGCTACATTCTGAAATTCTTATGTTCAAAGAAATTATAATTATTATTGTTATTTTGCATTTATATAGCTGTATTTTATTTACAAGAGCTTTACAATTGTGTTTGTCTGTGTCTTTCTATTTGCCTTCTTACTCATCAGCCCTGTGAAGTATGTCAGGGTTATTGGCCTTATTGTGTAGAGTAAACATTTGAAGCAATTAAGATTTGAAGGGATTTTCAATTTATTTTTGGCTTTGGAAGAACAGTTCACAGGTAACAAGAGGTCCATTTTAAAGTGCAAAGGATGGGCTTACAGAACAGAAAAACAAATACATTTTGCTTTTAGTAAATTAGGATAAGCCCATTTCACATTAAAGCCATTTTTAAACACTGAAGCTTCTTTTCCATTAATCAGGAGAATATAATGCACTTGTTGAAACCAAAAACATTAATGTTAGATGTACTCAAATTCTAACACTGTCTTTTACTAGCTGTTCTGGCAAATTTCTTAATCTCACTGAATATCAAAGTATAAAACATAACTAGTAATATGTTTTTAATTGGCTTTTCATTAATATTAATATCTTATTTTCACAGTATCTTTTTAAATTAAATTTTACTTTTTCACTGTTCCAAGATTCATTGTTTATGCACCACACCAAGTGCTCCATGCAATACATGCCCTCCATAGTACCCATAACCAGGCTATCCCAACCACCCAACCATCTCCCCTCCAAAACCCTCAGTTTGTTTATCAGAGTCCATAGTCTCTCATGGTTCATCTCTCCCTCTGATTTCTCCCAACTCACTTCTCCTCTCCATCTCCCCATGTTCTCTGTGTTATTCCTTATGCTCCACAAGTAAGTGAAACCATATAATAATTGACTCTCTCTGCTTGACTTATATCACCCAGTATAATCTCTTTCAGTCCCATCCATGTTGATACAAAAGTTGGGTATTGGGAGATAAGATGGCGGGGAAGTAGGAGGAGGCGCCGTTTCAATCTGTACCCTAAAGTGAGCTGATTACCTATCAAAACTCTGATCACTCATGAAATCAGCCTGAGATCAGAATTATACACGTCTGGATCTCTACGGGGCAGAAGACGCCAGTGGGCAGGTAAAGCGGAGTGGGAACGTCGGACTGATATCAGAAGATAAACAAAAAGGGGAGGAAGCCACCAGAGGCGACCAATTGGAAAGTAATACCCCAATACAAAAGTGCCCTGCATCTGGGGACCAGCATTAACTTGGAGTCTGGTTTAAAGCACTCAAAAAGAGCAAAGGATCATGGGGGGAAATTGTGGGAATCGGGGCGGTGAGGTACAGGGGCTTAAGTCCAGGACAGCCTTCCCTGGCACTGAGCCAGAGAGAGAGCGGAGGAGAAACCAGGTCTTTGTCCCTGAGCTGCCAGCACGCCCGAGAAGCTATGGGGTCTGGCTCCTGTGAGGGGCTGGGAGCCTCACAAGACAGCAGAATGCCGCACAGTGCTATCAGAGCCTGATAGAGGTGCGTGAAGGCCCAGCCCATTGCTCTCAGACCCACGCCATGCATCAGAGACTGAGACGCGCACGCCCCATGCCCTTCTCTGAGAGAGGTGCGCATCAGCCCAGCGCTCTCGGACCCGGAAAGACCAGGCACTCCCAGCCGGGCCAGCAGGAAAATCTCAGCATGCGATCACTGCTTGGAACCTCTCTAGCAGTCTGGAGCTGCCCAGACAGCTGCCACTGCCCTAGTTTTGGGTATAAGCAGGAGATCCTGCATCCCCAGGGACCACGACTCGGAACCTGCTCTGCCAGCAGCTCTGCAGCACCCACAGGGGAACAGACTGGGGCTTCTCTCTGAGAGGGAGGTCAGGGTGCAGTTTGCTTTCCTCTAAACCTCCAAAAACCATCAAAAGCTGTCAAGGCAAGAGGAAAAAAAAACAAAAAACAAAACAAAACGAACAAACAAACATAACCTCCAGAGAACAAAAGCCTGAAAAACCGGTTTCCACAGAGCCCACCCCCTTGAGGGGGGCGGGAGGACCTAACTCAGGGAACATCATTGTCTGAAAACCCACGTGGCAGACCCCTCCCCCAGAAAACCAACCAGGAAGGAAGAAAAAAAAAAAAAGACGACAAGAGAACAACCACCACTACTTCATAAATACAACTTTTACTTTTCACTCGTTCCCACTATTCTGGTTCATTTTTTTTTTTAGAGATAATTTTTTAACCTAGTTACCATCACAGTGAGATGTCGAGTACATCAAATTCCATAATAACCTTCTAATCTGAACTTTTTGATACATACACCCATGTTTTTCTTTTGCTTTTCTATTTTTTAATTTTAGTTTAGTTTATTCTTTTTTATATTTTTATTTTCTTATCTTCATATAGAGTTAAACTTCAAGGTAACCCCATTTCCCCAATGAATGCTACCCCTATAGGTAAACCAATTTTTAATCCCCCTTTACCTTAGGAAAATTGATTCCTTTAACAAAAATATCAAGATACATCCAGGAAGAATCAAAATAACCTTCCTCGCCCACACTGAGAATTTATAACCACTCTCCCTTCTTTTCCTTCCACCAGTGCTTCTGTGTATTTGTGTTTATCCTGATAGTACATAAATCTTACACTTGGGGTTCTTTTTGACGAGGTTCTTCCTTTTTTTGCATATATGTATATATATATATATATATATACATATATGCAAAATATATAAAATATTTTAAATATTTTAAAAATTTCATTTAAATTTAAATATTTTATTTAAACATTTTATTTAAAATATTTAAAAATATGCAAAATATATAAAATAAAAAATATATATATTTCTCTTGTCATATACTTTTATCAGTCTTTTTGTTTGTCTGTTTTTGTTTGTATGCTTCATAAATCTTACCTTGGGGCCCATTTGGGCTGAGAGCCTTCTCTTTTATCTTCCCTTTGTTTCCTGTCTCTCCCTCTTTTTTTCTTTTTCTTTTCTTTTTTCTCTCATTTGGGTGGGGAATCCTGATTGCACAGAAGTGATCCAGGGTGCACCTTGACTGCACCACAGTCGATACATCCAGCTGCATCTATTCACTCATCTCTCACCAAAATGACTAGGAGGAGGAATGTCCAACAGAAGAAAAATACAGAGGATGGACCTTCGGCAACAGAGCTAAAGGCTATCAACATAGACAATATGTCAGAAAAGGAATTCAGACTAACAATTATCCAGGCAATAGCTAGGTTGGAGAAAGCCATGGATAACCAAACAGAATTGATTAGGGCAGAACTGAAAGCCACCAATGATAATGTTCACAATGTTAGGGCAGAACTGAAAGCCACCAGGGATGATGTTCAAAATGCTCTCAATGAATTCCAATCTAATCTAAATTCTCTAAAAGCTAGGGTAACTGAGACAGAAGATAGAATTCGTGATCTGGAGGACAAACAGATAGAGAGGACAAACAGATAGAGAGAAAGGATCAGGAGGAAACCTGGAACAAACGACTTAGAAGCCAGGAAAACAGATTCAGGGAAATAAATGATGCCATGAAACATTCCAACGTCAGAATTATTGGACTCCCTGAAGGGGAGGAGAAAGAAAGAAGTCTAGAAGATCTAGTGGAACAAGCTATCCATGAAAATTTTCCCAATCTCACAAATGGAACCAGCGTTCATGTACTAGAGGCAGAATGGTTTCCCCCCAAGATAATAGATTCTTGAAAGCCCTCAAGACACCTAATAGTAAGAATGAAGAATTATAATTATAGGCAGACCCTTTTGAAAGCAGCCAGGAAAAAGAAGCTCCTTACATACAGAGGAAAGCCCATCAGAATAACATCAGACCTGTCCACAGAGACCTGCAGGCCAAAAAGGACTGGCAAGATATATTCAGGGCACCAAACGAGAAGAACATGCAGCCAAGAATACTTTATCCAGCAAGACTGACATTCAAAATGGATGGAGAGATAAAGAGTTTCTAAGACCAGCAAAGCTTAAAAGAGTATGCGACCACCAAGCCGACACTGCAGGAAATATTAAGGGGGGGCTCTATAAAAGAGAAAAAATCCTAAAAATATCAAATATAGAGACAATCTACAGAAAGAAAGATTTCAAAGGTAACACGATGTCAATATAAACCTATCTATCAATAATCACTCTGAATGTGAATGGCCTAAATGTGCTGATAAAATGACACAGGGTTGCAGATTGGATAAAACTGACAGGACCCATCCATGTGTTGTCTACAAGAGACCCATTTTGAACTTAAAGATACACCCAGACTGAAATTGAAGGGATGGAGAAGCATCTTTCATGCCAATGGGCCTCAAAAGAAGGCAGGGTAGTGATTCTCATATCAGATAAATCAGATTTTAAACTAAAGACTGTAGTCAGAGATACAGAAGGACACTACATAATTCTTAAAGGGATTATCCACCAAGATGATCTAACAATTGTAAATATCTACACCCCCAATATGAGAGCAGCCAATTACATAAGAAAACTATTAATCAAGATAAAGAGTCATATTGATATGAATACATTAATAGTAGGAGATCTTAATATGTCTCTCTCAGTAATAGACAGATCATCAAAGCAGAAAATCAATAAAGAAATAAGAGCATTGAATGAAACATTGGACTAGATGGACCTCATAGACATATACAGAACATTCCACCCTAAAACAACAGAATACTCATTCTTCTCAAGTGCGCATGGAACCTTCTCCAGAATAGACCACATACTGGGTCACAAAACAGGACTCAACCGATACCAAAAGACTGACATTATTCCCTGCATATTCTCAGATCACAATGCTTTGAAACTGGAGTTCAATCACAAGAAAAGTTCGGAAGGAACTCAAACACCTGGAAGCTAAAGACCACCTTGCTTAAGAATGCATGGATCAACCAGGAGATCAAAGATGAACTTAAACAATTCATGGTAACCAATGAGGATGCAGACACTTCAGCCCCAAATCTGTGGGATACAACAAAGATAGTCCTAAGAGGGAAATGCATAGACACCCAAGCCTCCCTCAAAAAAATTGAAAAATCCAGAATACACCAGCCGTCTCTACACCTTAAAGAACTGGAGAATCAACAACAAATTAACCCAACCCCACATACAAGAAGGGAAATAATCAAGATTAGAGCAGAGATCAATGAGATAGAAACTAGAGATACAATAGAACACATCAATGAAACTAGAAGCAGGTTTTTTGAAAAAATCAATAAGATTGATAAACCATTGGCCAAACTAATCCAAAAAAATAAAAAGAAGCCCAAATTAATTATATTATGAATGAAAAGGGAGAGATCACAACTAACACCAAAGAAATAGAAACAATCATCAGAAGTTATTATCAACAGTTATATGCCAATAAGCTAAGCAACTCAGATGAAATGGATGCATTCCTTGAAAACTATAAACTCCCAAAATTGAACCATGAAGAAATTGACAACCTGAATAGACTTATATCTAGTAATGAGATTGAAGCAGTGATCAAAAACCTCCCAAAAAACAAGAGCCCAGGAGCTGACGGATTCCCTGGGGAATTCTACCGAACTTTCAAAGAAGAAATAACACCTATTCTCCTGAAGCTGTTCCAAAAAAATTGAAGCAGAAGGAAATCTTCCAGATTATTTCTATGAAGCCAGCATTACCGTGATCTGATCCCCAAACCAGGCAAAGACCCTACCAAAAAGGAGAATTTCAGACCAATATCACTGATGAATATGGATGCTAAGATTCTCAACAAGATCCTAGCAAACAGGATCCAACAGTACATTAAAAAGTTTATCCTCCATGACCAGGTGGGATTCATCCCTGGGTTACAAGAATGGTTCAACCTTCACAAATCAATCAATGTGATAGAACAAATCAGTAAGAGAAGAGAGAAGAACCACATGGTCCTCTCAATTGATGCAGAAAAAGTATTTGACAAAATACAGCATCTGTTCCTGATTAAAATGCTTCAAAGTATAGGGATATTTTGAACATTCCTGAACTTCATAAAATCAATCTATGAAAAACCCACGGCAAATAACATCCTCAATGAGAAGAGGCTTACAGCCTTCCCGTTGAGATCAGGTACACAATAAGAATGTCCACTCTCACCACTCTTGTTCAACATAGTATTAGAAGTCCTAGCAATAGCAATCAGACAACAAAGAGAAATAAAAGGTATCCAAATTGGCAATGAAGAAGTCAAACTCTCTCTCTTCGCAGATTACATGATACTTTATATAGAAAACCCCAAAGACTCCACTCCCAAACTACTAGAACTCATACAGCAATTCAGTAACATGGCAGGATACAAAGTCCATGTACAGAAATCAGTGACTTTCTTATACACTAACAATGAAAGCACAGAAAGGGAAATTAGAAAATTGATTCCATTTACTATAGCACCAAGAACCATAAGATACCTGGGAATAAACCTAACCCAAGAGGTAAAGGATCTGTACTCAAGGAACTATAGAACACTCATGAAAGAAACTGAAGACACAAAAAGATGGAAGACCATTCCATGCTCTTGGATCAGAAGAATAAATATTGTTAAAATGTCTATATTGCCTAAACCAATCTATACTTTTAATGCCATTCCGATCAAAATTCCAACGGTATTTTTCAAGGAAGTGGAGCAAATAATCCTAAAATTTGTATGCAATCAGAAGAAACCTCGAATTGCTAAGGAAATGTTGAAAAAGAATAACAAAACTGGCGGCATCACATTACCTGATTTCAAGCTTTACTACAAAGCTGTGATCACCAAGACAGCATGGTACAGGCATAAAAACAGACACATAGACCTGTGGAACAGAGTAGAGAGCCCATATATGGATCCTCAATTCTATCATCAAATAATCCTCAAAAAAGCAGGAAAAATATACAGTGGAAAAAAGTCTCTTCAATAAACGGTGCTGGGAAAATTGGACAACTATATGCAGAAGAATGAAACTCAACCATTCATCCTTTCTGATGGAGGCATAATACTCCATCGTGTATATGTACCACATCTTCCTTACCCATTTGTCTGTTGAAGGGCATCTTGGTTCTTTCCACAGTTTGGCAAACATGGCCATTGCTGCTATAAACATTGGGGTACAGATGGCTCTTCTTTTCACTACATCTGAATACCCAACTTTTTTATCAACATGGATGGGACTGGAAGAGATGATGCTGAGTGAAATAAGTCAAGCAGAGAGAGTCAATTATCATATGGTTTAACTTATTTGCAGAGTATAACAAATAACACAGAGGACATGGGGAGATGGAGAGGAGAAGGGAGTTGAGGGAAATTGGAGGGGGAGGTGAACCATGAGAGACAATGGACTCTGAAAAACAACCTGAGGGTCTTGAAGGGGCAGGCGGTGGGAGGTTAGGGGAGCCAGGTAGTGGGTATTATGGAGGGCATGCATTGTATGGAGCACTGCGTGTGGTGCAAAAACAATGAATTCTGTTACTCTGAAAAGAAATTAAAAAAAAAAAGAAAGAAATATCCTTACATGGAATATCACAAACAAAAATCATACATAATAAACTATTTTCTTCATTTAAAAAAAAGTGCAGAGCAAAAGTCGCAGCAGCATTTGAATTTCCCAACCCTTGTGTTTTCCGCATTCTACTTCACTCATTCATTTTTAAAATTTGAAGAAAAAAGATAAGCTCAATTTTCCAACTTAAAAAAATAAATTATGCTTATATCCATATACTCTTTTAAAAGGAAACCGGATTTCTGCTTATGGAAGGGTGAGTAGACATACTTTTCCTTAATCTTTCCACAAAGTACGACTTAAAATCCTGAACATTATACATAAAAGCAAATATAAGGAAAGTAAAGGGTAGAGATTTAAAAACAAACAAACAAACACACACACACACACACACACGAATAGTTCGTGAAGAGCCTGGAATTCTACCCCTCTTTGCAGTAATGAAGTCCACATTACCTTCTTAAATGAGGTGGTATCAGAAGAGGTCTAATTAAGTTGTTTACAGTTTCACAAATGGCCTTTACAACAAGGCTGTTCTTACTACTGTGTTAGTGGTGACCACATAGAGGGGCAGAAGACCAAACACAGCCAAGCACTAACCAGAAACATCCTCCTTGGTTATCAACAAATGCTGAGGAACAATCTAGATTTTTAACTTCATCTGGCAGTAATGACAAAGCACCTCCTCCTTTCCCCTTCTAGAATGTTGTCACTAAAGCCAATTAAAAGAGAAGATGTAAACAAGACTTGGAGGGTTTTTTTTTTTAAGATTTTATTTATTTATTTGACAGAGCGAGAGAGATCACAAGTAGGCAGAGAGGCAGGCAGGGAGAGAGGGGTAAGTAGGTTCCCTGTTGAGCAGAGAGCCTGATGGGGGGCTGGATCCCAGGACCCTGAGACCATGACCTGAGCCAAAGGCAGAGGCTTAACCCACTGAGCCACCCAGGTGCCCCAAGACTTGGAGTTTAATAATATAATATAAAATCCAAGTTTCAATAGAAAATTCTTTTTCATAACAAGAACTAAGAATTTCTCCAGCCGAATGAGAAAAAGACCATCAACAAATGCCAATACAAAGATGATAGCAATGTTAGAATTAGCTAATAACATTTTAAAGCATCCATAATAAAAATGCTTCGATGAGAAAATATGAACAAGTTACAAGTAAAAAAAAAATGAAAATAAAGCTTCAGCAAAGAAGTAGAAGATGTAAAGAACTACACGGAAATAGTAGAACTAAAATTGACCAAAATAAAGATCTCAGTGGATGGTTTCAATAGCAGAATGAGAAAAGAAAGCCTTAAAAGATGAAATAAAAATTCTCAGAAAAACATAAAAATATATAAAGGGCCACTAAATGGAAAATCTGAAAAAAAAAAAATATATATATATAGCATAGTGGGTGAGCTCAACAGCAGTAGGGGGAAAAATTGGAGAGAATCAGTGAGCTAGAAGATAGAAAAATAAAAATTATACAAGCTGAGCAACAGAGACCTATCAGATTAAAGAAAAACACAGAGATTCAAGGACATGCTCCATTCATATTTTAGGATCCTAAAGAAAAAAGAAAGGGAGTAAGGCTAAATATGTACTCCAAGAAATAATAGTTGACAACATCCAAAATTTGGAAAGACATGGTGTTACATTTCTCCAAAGAAACAGAACTAACATGACAGATAGATAAATAGATGATAGATAGATAATAGATAGATAGCTGCTTACAAATGAGGATTTATTATAGGAATAGTCTCCCATGGTTATGGAGACTAAGAAGTCCCACATTTGCTTTCTGAAAACTAGATAACCAAGAATGACTAGTATGATTGAGTCTAATGTCCTGAGACCAACAGCATGAAATCCAGGGGGTGGGGGAACAAAAACAAACAAACAATCAAAAAACAACGTGTGAATCTCTGAGCACTGGAGGTCTTAAAAAGCTAGAAGGCCACTGGTGTAAGTCTTTGTTTGAAGGCCTAAGCATCAGGAATGCTGATGTCCAAGGGGTGAAGAGGATGGATGTCCTTGCTCAAGGAGAAAGGAAGAAACTATTTGCCCTCCTTCACCTTTTTCATTCTATTTTATGGCTTAGTTGATTAGATAGTTCTCATTCACATTGATGTGGGCATATCTTCCCTACTCAGTTTACTGATTCAATTGTTCATCTCTTCTGGAAATGCTCTCAGAGATTGGCCTGCCAATAATGTTTTCCCAGTTACCTAGGCGTCCCTTAGCCTAGTAAAATAGACACATAAAATTAGCCATCATGGTCATAAACCTCAAATTAAAAAAGCTGAGTAAATTCTAAATGGAAAACTTGAACAAAGTCATACTAGGACACATTATAATTGCACCTCTGACTGCCACAGATAAAGAAAAATCCTTGAAAACAGCCAGAGAAAAATGGCACCTTACACATAGGAAAAAAAAAACAACAAGAATAAGGAAGATGTCTCATCAGAAATCTTGGAAACCAGAAGGAAATGGAACAATATATTTCAAGTGCTAAAAGAAAAATACCACCAACATAAATTCTATATACAATGAAAAAGTGCTTCAGAAATGAATTTAAGAACTCCAAGAAAAGGAAAACTAAAAGATTTTGTCTCTAGCAAGCCTATTCTTAAAGACTGGCTAAAAGAAGCAGCAGACTAGACATTCTTCTCAAGTGCACATGGAACATTCTCTAGGACAGATCATATGTAAGGCTCCAGAATACATCTCATTCAATAGAAGAATGCTGTCATATCAAGCATCTTTTCTAACTACAATTATATGAATCTAGAAATCAATTACAAGAAGGAAACTGGAAAAAAGTCACAAATATATTGGTATTAAATAGGATACTACTGAAAAACGAATGGGTCAAAGAAGAAATCAAAGGAGAAATCAATAAAAAATTTGAGACAGACGAAATTTGACATATGAAAATCTGTGGGATGGAGCAAAGGCAGTTCAAAGAGAGAAATTTATAATGATGATGGTTTACCTCAAGAAAACAACAAAACATTTCAAATAAACACTCTAACGGTAAGTCTCAAGGAACTTAGAAAAAAAGTGAACAAACAAAGCCCTACATTAGCAGAAAGCTCTAAGTTAGCAGAAAGAAGGAAATAATAAATATTGGAGAGAAAATAAATGAAATAGAAACTAGAAAGACTGTAAGATGGATCAATATTATTTTTTGACAAATAAAAAAAAACCAGAGAGGGATGGCTTAAAGAAATAAAATTAGAAATAAAAGATAAAAGAGAAGCTACAATTGATATGAAAGAAATATAAATGCTTGTAAGAGACTACTATCAACAATTACAAGAAACAAATTGGGCAACCTAGAAAAATTGAACATTTGTGGGCAAACCCTAACATTTGATCTAAGTACTAAATATTAAAAAGAAAACTCAAAATGAATCAAAGGCTTAAATGTAAAATATAAAAATATAAAATTATTAGGATATACTTGGGAGCCCTCCTCTCTCCAGGTATCCTTATGAGAGTGGCGTGGTCTTGAAACCCTGCGTGGAGATCTCTGATGCACCGTCATGATACCCAGGGAAGACAGGGTGACCTGGAAGTCCAACTACTTCCTTAAGAATATCCAACTTTTGGATGATTATCCAAAATGCTTTTTTTTAAAAGATTTTATTTATTTATTTGACAGAGAGAGATCACAAGTAGACAGAGAGGCAGGCAGAGAGAGAGAGAGAGAAGCAGGCTTGCTGCTGAGCAGAGAGCCCGATGCGGGATGCGATCCCAGGACCCTGAGATCATGACCTGAGCCGAAGGCAGCAGCTTAACCCACTGAGCTACCCAGGCGCCCCTTTCCAAAATGCTTCATTGTGGGAACAGACAATATGAGTTCAAAGCAGATGCAACAGATCACCACGTCCCTCTGTGGTAATGCAAGAGCACCATGATGTGCAATGCCATCTGAGGATATCTGGAGAACAACCCAGCTCTGGAAAATCTATTACCTCATATCTGGGAGAATGTGGGCTTTGTGTTCACCAAGGTGGACCTCACTGAGATGAGGGACATGCTTCTGGCCAATACAATGCTAGGGGCCACCCATGCTGGTGCCATAGCCCCAAGTGAGGTCACTGTACCAGCTCAGAACACTGGTCTGGGGTCCAAGAAGACGTACTTATTCCAGGCTTTAGGCATCACCACTAAAATCTCCAGAGGCACCATTGAAATCCTGAGTGATGTGCAGTTGATTAACAGGAGACCAAGTGAGAGCCAGCAAAGCCACACTGCTGAGCATGCTGAACATCTCCCCTTTCTCCTTTGGGCTGATCAATAGCAAGTGTTTGGCAATGGCAGGATCTACAAACCCTGAAGTGCTTGACATCATGGAGGAAACTCTGCTATCTCACTTCCTGAAGGGTGTCTGCCATGTTGCCAGCATGTCTGCAGATAGGGTACCCGGCTGTTCCATCAATGCCCCATTCTATAGTCAATGCACATGAGTAGATTCTGGCTTTGTCTGTGGAGACTGATTACACCTGCCACTTGCTGAAAAGGTCAAGATCAGGAAGGGTCCGAGGAGTCAGACAATGAGATGGGATTTGCTCTCTTTGACTAATTACTAAAAAACAACCAATTAAAACAAGTTTATTTGTGAAACAAGCAAATAAAGTATTAATTCTCTTGAAAAAAATATATACACAGAAGAAAAACTCATAAAATATGTCTAGGTAAAGAGTTCTCAGACTTGTCACCAAAATTAAGATCCATAAAGGAAAAATTGAAAGATTAAACATCATAAAAAAGAAAAACTGTTGTCCTCCAAAATATCTCACTACAATAAGGATGAAAAGTCAAGTTACAGAATGAGAGAAAATATTTGCAAACCACGTGTCAAAAACAGGATGTTATCTAGAATGTATAAAAACTCAAAACTCAAAAAAAAAATTCCTTTTGAAAAATGGGCAGAAAACATGAAGGGACATTTCCTTAAAAAGAACATACAGTTAGCAAATAATCACATGAAAAGATGTTCAACATCATTAGGCATTAAGGAAATGCAAATTAAAATCTGAATGAGATATCACTACACACTTATCAGAATGGTTAAAATAAAAATAGTGACAGCAGACGTCATTGGGAATTGTTTTTTTAATTAGTTTATTTATTTTTTCAGCGTAACAGTATTCATTGTTTTTGCACAACACCCAGTGCTCCATGCAATACGTGCCCTCCCTATTACCCACCACCTGGTTCCCCCAAACTCCCACCCCCGCCCCTTCAAAACCCTCAGGTAGTTTTTCAGAGTCCATAGTCTCTTATGGTTCGCCTCCCCTTGCAATTTCCCTCAACTTCCTTCTCCTCTCCATCTCCCAATGTCCTCCATGTCATTTGTTAGGCTCCACAAATAAGTGAAACCATATGATACTTGACTCTCTCTGCTTGACTTATTTCACTCAGCATAATCACTTCCAGTACCATCATGTTGCTACAAAAGTTGGGTATTCATCCTTTCTTTTTTTTTTTTTTTTTTTTTAATAAACATATAATGTATTTTTATCCTCAGGGGTACAGGTCTGTGAATCAGCAGGTTTACACACTTCACAACACTCACCATAGCACATACCCTATCCAATGTCCATAACCCCCTCCCCCTCTCCCAACCCCACCTCCCCCCAGCAACCCCCAGTTTGTTTTGTGAGATTAAGAGTCATTTATGGTTTGTCTCCCTCCCAATCCCATCTTGTTTCATTTATTCTTCTGCTAACCCCCTAACCCCCCATGTTGCTTCTCCACGTCCTCATATCAGGGAGATCATATGATAGTTGTCTTTCTCCGATTGATTTATTTCACTAAGCATGATACCCTCTAGTTCCATCCACATCATCGCAAATGGCAAGATTTCATTCCTTTTGATGGCTGCATAGTATTCCATTGTGTATATATACCACCTCTTCTTTATCCATTCATCTGTTGATGGACATCTAGGTTCTTTCCATAGTCTGGCTATTGTAGACATTGCTGCTATAAACATTCGGGTACACGTGCCCCTTTGGATCACTATGTTTGTATCTTTAGGGTAAATACCCAGTAGTGCAATTGCTGGGTCACAGGGTAGTTCTATTTTCAACATTTTGAGGAACCTCCATGCTGTTTTCCAGAGTGGTTGCACCAGCTTGCATTCCCACCAACATCCTCGCCAGCATCTGTCATTTCCTGACTTGTTAATTTTAGCCATTCTGACTGGTGTGAGGTGATATCTCATTGTGGTTTTGATTTGTATTTCCCTGATGCCGAGTGATGTGGAGCACTTTTTCATCTGTCTGTTGGCCATCTGGATGTCTTCTTTGCAGAAATGTCTGTTCATGTCCTCTACCCATTTCTTGATTGGATTGTTTTTCTTTGGGTGTTGAGTTTGCTACGTTCCTTATAGATTTTGGATACTAGCCCTTTATCTGATATGTTGTTTGCAAATATCGTCTCCCATTCTGTCAGTTGTCTTTTGGTTGTGTTAACTGTTTCCTTTGCTGTGCAAAAGCTTTTGATCTTGATGAAATCCCAATAGTTCATTTTTGTCCTTGCTTCCCTTGCCTTTGCCGATGTTCCTAGGAAGATGTTGCTGCGGCTAAGGTCGAAGAGGTTGCTGCCTGCATTCTCCTCAAGGATTTTGATGGATTCTTTTCTCACATTGAGGTCCTTCATCCATTTTGAGTCTATTTTCGTGTGTGGTGTAAGAAAGTGGTCCAATTTCATTTTTCTGCATGTGGCTGTCCAATTTTCCCAGCACCATTTATTGAAGAGGCTGTCTTTTTTCCATTGGACATTCTTTCCTGCTTTGTCGAAGATTAGTTGACCATAGAGTTGAGGGTCTATTTCTGGGCTCTCTATTCTGTTCCATTGATCTATGTGTCTGTTTTTGTGCCAGTACCATGCTGTCTTGATGATGACAGCTTTGTAATAGAGCTTGAAGACTGGAATTGTGATGCCACCAACGTTGGCTTTCTTTTTCAATATTCCTTTGGCTATTCGAGGTCTTTTCTAGTTCCATATAAATTTTAGGATTATTTGTTCCATTTCTTTGAAAAAAATGGATGGTATTTTGATAGGGATTGCATTAAATGTGTAGATTGCTTTAGGTAGCATAGACATTTTCACAATATTTATTCTTCCAATCCAGGAGCATGGAACATTTTTCCATTTTTTGTGTCTTCCTCAATTTCTTTCATGAGTACTTTATAGTTTTCTGCATATAGATTCTTAGCCTCTTTGGTTAGGTTTATTCCTAGGTATCTTATAGTTTTGGGTGCAATTGTAAATGGGATTGACTCCTTCATTTCTCTTTCTTCTGTCTTCTTGTTGATGTACAGAAATGCATCTGATTTCTGTGCATTGATTATATCCTGACACTTTACTGAATTCCTGGACAAGTTCTAGCAGTTTTGGAGTGGAGTCTTTTGGGTTTTCCACATATAGTATCATATCATCTGCGAAGAGTGATAGTTTGACTTCTTTGCCAATTTAAATGCCTTTAATTAGTTTTTGTTGTCTGATTGCTGAGGCTAAGACTTCTAGTACTATGTTGAATAGCAGTGGTGATAATGGAAATCCCTGCTGTGTTCCTGACCTTAACGGAAAAAATTTCAGTTTTTCTCCATTGAGAATTATATTTGTGGTGGGTTTTTCATAGATGGCTTTGATAATCTATCTGCACACTTTGAAGAGTTTTGATTAGGAAGGGATGCTGTACTTTGTCATATGCTTTTTAGCATCTATTGAGAGTATCATATAGTTCTTGTTCTTTCTTTTATTAATGTGTCCTATCACATTGATTGATTTGTGGATGTTGAACCAACCCTGCAGCCCTGGAATAAATCCCACTTGATCGTGGTGAATAATCCTTTTAATGTACTGTTGAATCCTATTGGCTAGTATTTTGGTGAGAATTTTTGCATTTGTGTTCATCAAGGATATTGGTCTGTAGTTCTCTTTTTTGGTGGGATCCTTGTCTGGTTTGGGGATCAAGGTGATGCTGGCCTCATAAAATGAGTTTGGAAGTTTTCCTTCCATTTCTATTTTTTGGAACAGTTTCAGGAGAATAGGAATTAGTTCTTCTTTAAATGTGTGGTAGAATTCCCCTGGGAAGCCGTCTGGCCCTGGCCTTTTGTTTGTTTGGAGATATTTGATGACTGTTTCAATCTCCTTACTGGTTATGGGCCTGTTCAGGTTTTCTATTTCTTCCTGGTTCAGTTGGGGTAGTTTATATGTCTCTAGGAATGCATCCATTTCTTCCAGATTGTCCAATTTGTTGGCGTAGAGTTGCTCATAGTATGTTCTTATAATTGTCTGTATTTCTTTGGTGTTAGTTGTGATCTCTCCTCTTTCATTCATGATTTTACTTATTTGGGTCTTTTCTCTTTTCTTTTTGATAAGTCTGGTCAGGGGTTTATCAATGTTATTGATTCCTTCAAAGAACCATCTCCTAGTTTCATTGATGTTTTCTATTGTTTTTTTTGGTTTCTATTTCGTTGTTTTCTGCTCTGATCTTTATGATTTCTCTACTCCTGCTGTGTTTAGGGTTTTGTTCTTGTTCTTCCTCCAGCTCCTTTAGCTGTAGGGTTAGGTTGTGTACTTGGGACCTTTCTTGTTTCTTGAGAAAGGCTTGTACCGCTATGTATTTTCCTCTCAGGACTGCCTTTGCTGTGTCCCACAGATTTTGAACCGTTGTGTTTTCATTATCATTTGTTTCCATGAACTTTTTCAATTCTTTTTTAATTTCCTGGTTGACCCATTCATTCTTTAGAAGTATGCTGTTTAGTCTCCATGTATTTGGGTTCTTTCCAGCTTTCCTCTTGTGATTGAGTTCTAGCATCAGAGCATGGTGGTCTGAAAATATGCAGGGAATGATCCAAATCTTTTGATACTGGTTGAGACCTGATTTGTAACCCAGGATGTGATCTATTCTGGAGAATGTTCCATGTGCACTAGAGAAGAATGTGTTTTCTGTTGCTTTGGGATGAAATGTTCTGAATATATCTGTGATGTCCATCTGGTCCAGTGTGTCATTTAAGGCCTTTATTTCCTTGTTGATCTTTTGCTTGGATGATCTGTCCATTTCAGTGAGGGGAGTGTTCAAGTCCCCTACTATTATTGTATTATTATTGATGTGTTTCTTTGATTTTGTTATTAATTGGTTGATATAGTTGGCTGCTCCCACGTTAGGGGCATAGATATTTAAAATTGTTAGATCTTCTTGTTGGACAGACCCTTTGAGTAGGATATAGTGTCCTTCCTCATCTCTTATAAAAGTCTTTGGCTTAAATCTAATTGATCTGATATAAGGATTGCCACCCCAGCTTTCTTCTGATGCCCATTAGCATGGTAAATTGTTTTCCACCCCCTCACTTTAAATCTGGAAGTGTCTTTGCATCTATAATGTGTTTCTTCTAGGCAACATATTGATGGGTTTTGTTTTTTTTATCCATTCTGATACCCTGTGTCTTTTGATTGGGGCATTTTAGCTCATTAACATTCAGGGTAACTATTGAGAGATATGAATTTAGTGCCATTATTAGCCTGTAAGGTGACTGTTACTGTATATTGTCTCTGTACCTTTCTTATATACTACTTTCAGGCTCTCTCTTTGCTTAGAGGACCCCTTTCAATATTTCCTGTAGAGCTGGTTTGGTCTTTGCAAATTCTTTCAGTTTTTGTTTGTCCTGGAAGCTTTTCATCTCTCCTTCTATTTTCAATGATAGCCTAGCTGGATAGAGTATTCTTGGTTGTGTGTTTTTCTCGGTTAGTGCTCTGAATATATCATGCCAGCTCTTTCTGGCCTGCCAGGTCTCTGTGGATAAGTCTGCTGCCGATCTAATATTTTTACCATTCTATGTTACAGACTTCTTTTCCTGGGCTGCTTTCAGGATTTTCTTTTTGTCACTAAGACTTGTAAATTTTACTATTAGGTGACGGGGTGTGGACCTATTCTTGTTGACTTTGAGGGGGGTTCTCTGCATCTCCTGGATTTTGATGCTTGTTCCCTTTGCCATATTTGGGAAATTCTCTCCAATAATTATCTCCAATAGACCTTCTGCTCCCCTCTCTCTTTCTTCTTCTTCTGGAATCCCAATTATTCTAATGTTGTTTCATCTTATGGTGCCACTTATCTCTCGAATTCTCCCCTCGTGGTCCAGTAGCTGTTTGTCCCTCTTTTGCTTGGCTTCTTTATTCTCTGTCATTTGGTCTTCTATATCACTAATTCTTTCTTCTGCCTCATTGATCCTAGCAGTGAGAGTCTCCATTTTTGATTGCACCTCATTAATAGCTTTTTTGATTTCAACTTGGTTAGATTTTAGTTCTTTAATTTCTCCAGATAGGGCTTTTATATCTCTAGAGAGGGTTTCTCTAATATCTTCCATGCCTTTTTCGAGCCCGGCTAGAACATTCAGAATCGTCATTCTGAAATCTTGATCTGACATATTACCTATGTCTGTGTTGATTAGGTCCCTAGTCTTCGGTACTGCCTCTTGTTCTTTTGTTTGTGGTGATTTTTTTCTGCTTGTCATTTTGTCCAGATAAGAGAATATGAAGGATCAAATAAAATACTAAAGGGTGGCAAAGTCCACAGAAAAATGTGCTGTAACCAAATCAGAAGAAACCCCAAATTGTGGGGGGGGGGGTAAAGGGGATAAAAAAAGGTTCAGAAAAAAAAAAGAAAAAGAAAAAATTTTAAAAATAAAACAAATAAAGAAAAAATATAAAAAAGAAAGAAAAAAATATATTTTAGATAAACTAGTCAAAAACGTTAAAAAAAGAAAAGGGTAAAAGTTTTAAAAAATGTAGCAGAAGAAGAAAAAAGAAAGAAAAAAAATTGAAAAAAAATTGAATTAACAGCAAAAGTAAAGAATCATGGGGAGAAACCCATGAGTTCCATGCTTTGCTTTTTCCTCCTCTGGAATTCCGCTTCTGTCTTAGGTATTGAACCTGCTTTCCTTGATAGATGAAGTTCGTCCTGGCTGGATATTTTTTGATCTTCTGGGGGAGGGGCCGTTGTAGTTACTCTCAAGTTTCTTTGCCTGAGGCAGAATTGCACCGCCCATACCAGGGGCCAGATGAAATAATCTGCTCAGATTCGTTTTTCGGAGCTTCTGTTCTCTGAATGTTTTTCCATAGAGTTCCGGAGGACGGGAATGAAAATGGCGGCCTCCCAGTCTCCGGCCTGGAAGAGACGAAAGCCCAGAGCCCCACTCCTCACTGCGCCCCCAGAGGACAGCACCCAATCCATCCCATATCCCCAGCCTCTAGCCGCGCTCCGAGCTCACCCAGCCCGCGACCAGTTCAAGGTAACCCTGAGCTGAGAGTTCAGTCCTCGACTCTGTCTCTGCAGCCGGCTTCTCCGTTCTAACACCTGCAAACTCCGTGACACTCTGACACCCCCGATCCTTCTGTGACCCAGCGGGACCTGGGGCCACGCTGACCCCATGTGGACTTCACCCTGGGTTAGCCTCTGGAGCAATGTGCCTCAGTGGAACAGACTTTTAAAAGTCCTGATTTTGTGCTCCGTTGCTCCGCTGCTTGCCGGGAGCCGGCCCCTCCTCCCCCAGTCTTTCTTCCCGTCGTTTTGGATTCACTTCTCCGCCAGTCCTACCTTTCAGAAAGTGGTTGATTTTCTGTTTCTAGAATTGCTGTTCTTCTTCTCTTCGATCTCCCGTTAGATTTGTAGGTGTTTGCAATGCTTAGATAAGCTATCGAGCTACGTGATATAGTCTCAGCCTGCTATTTCTACACCATCTTGACTCCTCCTCTCTATCATTGGGAATTTAATTAATATGTTATACTCCTCTGTAAAACAGTTGACAGTTTCTTTAAAAATAAATGAATAAATAAATAAATATAAACAAAACATGCAATTATCTTGCTACCCATCGATTATACTCCTAGGGTTTTAACCAAAATCAGTGAGGACATGTGTAGTCTACACTAAAACCTGAATATGAATCTTTATAGCAGCTTTATTCATAAAAGCCCCAAATAATATCACCCAGTACTTTAATGGGTAAATAACTAAACTGTTGTGCATCCCGAACATGGGATACTATTTAGCAATCAAAAGGGATCAACTACTAACACAGAAGAATCTGGTAAAGCTGAGAATTATGATGAGTGAAACAAGGAAAAGCAAAAATGTTACATACTATATGATTTCATTTATGTAACATTATGGAATGACAAAATTATAGAAATGAAGAACTGATTACTGATTTTTAGGAGAAGTGGGGGCCAAAGGGAAACAGGCATGGTTATACAAAAGCAACATAGTAGATCTTTTTTTGTAGATAAGTGTTTCATTTGGAGGATGTATCAAAGTCATCATTCTGGATATGATATTGTACTATAGTTTTGCAGCATGTTACCATGGGAGGAAATTGGGTAAGGTATACACAGGATCTCTCTGTATTGTTTCTTATAATTGCATGTGGATATACAATTATCCTAAAAAAATTCAGTGAGAAAAAGAAAAGAAAGGAAAAGAAAGCAGGAAATTGAGAGGGCTCCAAGGGAGCCATACGTGACATAACTAGTTGGAACAAAAATTCTAACATGTTATGAATATAAAGAAGGATCATCACATCCCCACAATACCAAACCCCCCAAAAGGCAAAAATAGTGTAAATTTATTCCAAGTTGAGTTGCAGTTAATCAATACATCATCATGAATGGAACTTATGTTAACTGTGGCAAAAGCATAGAGAAAGCCATTTCCTTTCATTTTGCTCACTCCTGAGCTAAATGAATTAACAAATCGTGCTCTCATGTGACAGTTGTCATGAGATTACATCTCCAAGAACTTTCAGCAGAGAGAAGGGAAAAAATAAGTGTAAGTCTAAAGTCTACAGAGGGACTTCTGGGTGACTCAGAGGGTTAAGCCTCTGCCTTCGGCTCAAGTCATGATCTCAGGGTCCTGGGATAGAGTCCCGCATCAGGCTCTCTGCTCAGCAGAGAGCCTTCTTCCCCCTCTTTCTCTGCCTGCCTCTCTGCCTACTTGTGATCTCTCTCTCTGTCAAATAAATAAAATCTTAAAAAATAAAAAATAAAAAAATAATAAACTCTACCCGACAGTCCCTTTGACACTGAGAATGATATATTTTACATGTTAAATGTGAAACAAAAAACACCCCCTTCATGATGAAATGTGGAATTACCTGTAAAAGATAAAATTGTGAGGTAGATGAAATTATAAGTGTAAAGATCACTGAAGCGTTGCAGAAATGTGATATACACATCTAAATTTTTGGATCACACTTTTTTCATTTTATATATATATATATATATAAATATAAATAAATGGCTGTGTTTTATACATTTCAAATATATACTTGGCTGTGTTTCTTTTGGTGATGGTGTTAAAATAATTGAAGAAGTTAATTATCACATTTGCACCTGAACCTTTTTTATTTGACATCACTGTGACAATTGAGAGCAAATTGTATTGACAGGTCCTTCTTAAACATGGTTATGCAAAAACATACCATCCAGAATCAATTAATGTTGGATATCATATTCAATTTTATGGAAATCTAAAGCTCAGTAAAATAAGTATTCAAGCTACCCAGAAGATAAAGCTAGTGGCAGTAACAGGCAATGTTTTCTTATATATTCATATTTATGGTTAAACGGTAGAAAGTTTGCAAAGATTTGAGGATTGCTCAAAGAATACTGGTACCATAGAATTTAATTGTATTTAATTATATATTATATTTATATATTATCAATTGTATGTAATTATGTTTAATTATATATTTAATTATAATTATGTATGTGTGTTTGTGTGTTTACATGTGTATATGAGATTGATTAGTAACTGTGGTCACACCATTGTAGCCATTCATATGGTTATGAATACAAGGATGTAAAGAATTCCTCTTTTAACATTTTAATGGCTACACATAGCATGTGTACTTTGAGAAATCCTAACTGAAATACTGACAAGACAAGAAATAATTTTTCCTTAGCAACACACACATAAATACCCTGTAAAACTAAAGATGTTATTTGAAGCAACACACACGTAAATACCCTGTAAAAATAAAGATGTTATTTGAACATCAAATAAAAGAAACATGGCATAATAGTTCCCCAAGGAGAAAGCAGTAACAGCCCCACAGACCAAATTCAAGCATTTTTACTGTATGCATGTGCATGAAAATTAAGTAAATAGAAGTCTAAACTCATTCTTGGGTTTCAAATTACTTATTAGTAAATTTAGGCAACTTTTCCAATATTGTAACTTTACAGCAATTTGTTCCTGTTCATATTTTGAATAGTTACACCTATACTACAAACTCTGGTCCTCTGAATCTAATCTTCCACATCCCAAACTTCATCTGTTTTTACAGACTTCAAAATTTTATATTCCTGATTTAAATCTGATCAATAAAGTAAGGGTTTCTACTTTATGCTCCCAAAATCTCTAAATAGAATTTTAGGAAGATGATATTTGTTTTGTTCAATGTTGGGGGTTTTTCTTACAAGATTTCTTAGCACCTTATTATATTTTAATACTATTTGACTGGATAGATTCAGGAGATTGAGGTATGATATGCATATAACACTTAAGTTTCCACCTCCTCTTTGTGAACTTTAAAAGTTCCAGAGGATCCAGTATTTTAATTCTCTTTCTACTTCTTTTTACTTAACATATATCCCTACCTTTAGTCTCTTCTAATTTCTGGCCAGATTATACAAAGTCACAGGAATCATCTTCCTTAAATTCTGTCTTCAAATTGAGTTTCAAACCCAAAGGCCCCTAGTGTTTTTGCAGCCAAAAAAAAAAAAAACAAAAAAAAAAAAAAACAAAAACAAAAACAAAAAGCCTGAAATGCTAACCTGTACATTAGTGTTATTTTTGTGTGGTTTGATTAGCTAATGTGGAGAAAATTTTTATTAATCCTTAGGTCCATACTGTGCTTTTCAAGGTTCTTGTTTCTGAAATTGAAAATAGACATGTTTTTCCTAATATTTGTGTTGATTTGTCATGTTTGAACTGGAATTCAAATTTAGTTCAAATCAGAAATCTTTCCTAGAAATTTTGTCTCAGTTTTAAATAACCTTTGCCATACCCATTCTGGTATTTCTCTTTCTGTCTTTAGTATAATTGTTTTTAAAACCTACATTGGGATGTATTTACTAGTATGTACCATTTTCTTCCTCTTCTTTATGTTATTAGAGTCTGAGAAGCAGTGGGTTATGTATGATCCATCGAAATAACCTTTTAAGTGTCAGGTAGAAAAGGGCTAATAATGTATTTGATTCTGGATCACTCAGTTCAACTCCAAAACCCAAAGAGCAACAAAGAGATATAATTTGTGTTTGTCCTTTTCGAAAGAAAGTGAAGAAACTCTTGGGGTACCTGAATGGCTCAGACACTTAAGCACCTGACTCTTGGTTTATGTTCAGGTCATGATCTCAGGGTCATGGGATCAAGCCCCATGCCTGGCTCTGGACTCAGTGGAAAATCGGCTTGACATGACATTCTCTCCCTCTCTCTCTCTCTCTCTAAAATAGATAAATAAATCTTAAAAAAAAAAAAAAGAAAAAGTGATGAAATTCTGATTTGGAAGAAAATTTATTATATCAATTCTAGTGAAAGAAAAGTCTCAGATGTAGGTTGGAAAGAAACTAGAGTAAGAGAAGTCAGCTCTTATAACTTGTAGGTGATTGGACATCACGGTCTTCAGTGGCAGACATGAGGATATGTATAATAATGATGATCAAATTCATCATCCTCTCTTGGGCTTGGTCAGACTCATTTCAAGTAGCTTCGACTGGCTGGAGACCCCATGCAGCTTGGAAGCAAAGAAAACCAGCTATTCTTGACTGACCAACATTAAACAGCATATATCTCCTGATGATTAGTTTTCTGCTAATTTGAAATAGTGGTCTGGATATCATTGTATTAAATAGTGACATGGTTAACATCTCATGTGGATAGATCTGTCTTACGACATTCCACGGAGTAGGGAGTCACAGTGTTGCCAGACAACAGGTCCTCAAAAATATGAAATATAATTAATGTTTGCATTTCTGATATAGCAGATCAGCTATCTTTTTCTATCCCAATTTATCATTCACAGAAACTTTGAAAATATATGCAACTCTACAGACATTTTTGCAAAAGTAAGACTTTTCTCATCTATTTGTTATACACCCCAAGTTAATATTTTACTTTTTGCATTTCAGAGTTTTTTTTTTAAATCTGTTTATGATGCACACAGGGATTTTGTGCTAATTATTTTGGGAATGAAAGTTATTCTTTTTTTTTTTCCTAACAAGTGATAAAACTGGCCCAGTGCCATGTACTTTGTCTACTGCCAATAAAAAATCAGAACTAGTTTCTCATTCTGAATTCTATTTTTTTTAACTTGGCTATTTTAAAACAGGGTTTTAGAAGAAGCTTTAATAATATTCCTAATATTATACTATACACTTGAAAATTTGCATTTATTTCAATTTTTTCTACATGAATAATTACAATCAAGTGTTATATGAGAATAATGAACCACTTTTTATTACACCATAATGTAGTAATCAGGGTTTCGAAGTTTTCAAATATAAAACTGCATTGTGAATTCAATGAAAAACAAGATAGAAGAAAATGTGTTTGTTTCTAATGCATAGTACTTCCAACAAAGCAAAACATATTTACAAATGTCTTGGGAAATAGTGAGGTTCTTATCAAGTAAAGGATAGGAAATAGGAAGCAATTTACACTATTCCTTATTAGTAATTCAAGATATGTAACTGTGCATGAAACTCCCCACAGGATGTTGTTACAATTGACTGAATAAACATTAAACAAAAATGAAATCCTCGCAGTTTCACTACCGACCAGTAACCATTCCACTCTTCATTAGCTTATAGAAGTTTAAGTTTCTCATTTGTTAGAGAAACACAATAAATACAGCTTAAGTAAGAACAGCATTTTCCCAAAATGGTAGACATGCCTTCTAGTAAACAAGGAAACATTAGCAGAAGTGCACACATAGTTGGCAACATATTTGAATTATCTTCGTTAATAATTTTGTAATTCATCAACATCCTCTTGCCAGTATGTTCTTGGGAAAAATATCAGTGAGTAGTGACCCACCGTTTAAGATTTAGTGGTCGGTGTGTTTATTTGACCTTGTTATTTTTCTGTATTTTTATCCATATTTAAAAATAATAAATACAAATTAAGAAAATAATCCCAGCAAAGTTATCCTAATGTTGAGTTTTTTCTAACCAAACTTATTCCAATCATAAAAATAAGCAAAAATTGTTATACTTAGCATTTATATACATTTAACAACCCTTGTGATGGTATTTGTTTGGCATTTCTTAATTTATCCTGACAACTCAGCATATATGACTTTTTTTTTTCTTTTTTTGAGTAAAGGATCTGATTGTTATGGCCAGGGGCTAAGTATTGGAGCAGCTGACATGAGACAGTTGGAATTGGCTATGAAAGGTAAATGACTCATGAAAGGAACAAAATAACAAGAGCAATAAACTATGCCAAAGTTACTTGACCACCCATCAGATACAAAATTAACCCAGGTATACTCATCTTAATTACATAAAAAGCCTGTTTTTTCTCAATTCATGTCAGCCTGGAGGTAAAACTAGTGTCACACGAACAGTTGTTCAGAAAGTGTTTTCATAACAGAAAGAGTTGTGTAACATTTAAAAAAAAAAAACTCTTAATAAGAAAAACATTGCTAAAAATTGGTCAGAGGATAGAAGTAATTTCTTCTATGAAAGAACAAGGCAAAGGTCCAATAAATATATTTAAATTATTTTCAGTCTGATTGATAATTATATAAATAAAGTGACATACACTCATAATGTAGGGATGATATCAGAATGTCACTGGGAGCTCTGGAAACTAAATTTCATACATGACTGGTGGCATTTGGAAAACATGAATCGAAAGTCTGAACTTTGCGCACCCTGACTTAGCAATTATATTTCTGGTATTTATGATAAAAATGTAATAAAAGCTTATTTAAAATTATTTTAAATATTTAAAATAAATATTTTATTTTATTTATTTAAAATTTATATATTCAATTAATATTAAATTAATTTGATTGATTAATTAATTTATTTATTATTAATAACAATTGATAATTATTATATATTTATATTATATAATATATGATTATGTTATAATAACAATCAATAAACGACATAATTAAATATTAAATAATAACTAAATTAATTAATTCAATTTATTTTTATTAATTTTATTAATTACATATCATAATGATTTTATTGATTATAAAATCATAAAATTATAAATATAATTATATAATTATATATAATATAATTAATATCATAAAATTATAATTATTGATTATTAATTTATAAAATTATAAAACTATATGTTGTAATGATTTTATTAATTATATTGAATAATTATAAAAATTAATTAATATTAATATTGATTAAATAAATTAATAAATTAATTTATTTAAAATTATAAATATACTTTGAGATAATGACAACTTGAGAAAACATCCCTAACTTTCCAATAGCAGAGAATGGGTCATATAAATTATGGTGTATACATATAGTAAATTGTTAAATTTGCATGTAAAGAAATATTTATTAACATGTTAAAATATTTTCAATAAATATTGTTGATAAAGGCCACAGATGTCATGTACAGCATGGCCTATTAAGCTAATAGACTTAATCAAGGCTTAGAGAAGTGACTATAGCAAAAGTCAATTATACATTTGACAAAGGAAAAGATATACCATATGTTATATATAGTAAAACATATGTCATAAAAACATGTCAAAAATTGAGGGGCTTTTTTTTTTAAATTTTATTGTTTTATTTTATTTGAGAGAGAGAGCTAGAGCACAAGCAACAGGAGTTGGGGGATGGCAAAGGGAGAGGGGGAAGCAAGCTCCCAGCAGGAAGCCAGAGGACTCAATGACACAGAGACCTGGGGTTCCATCCCAGGACCTATGTCCCAGAACCCTGGGATCATGAACTGAGCCAAGGGCAGACACTTAACCAAATAAGCCACCCAGGTGCCTCTTCAGAGACTTTTAAAAATACACTTTAAAAAAAAATTTAGAACAGTTTTAGACTTACAGAAAAATTACAGAGACAATATAGAAAGTTCAAATATATTCCATACGTGGTTTCTCTTATTAATAACTTCCAATGGTAAGCTCCATTAGCTACAATTGATGAGCCCCTACTCATACATAATTATTAATCCATGTCCAGAGTTTATTCAGATTTCATTAGGTTTTCCCTGTCCTTCTTTTCTGTTCTGAGATCCCGTTCTGGTTACCAACTTGCACTTGATGGTCATGTCTTCTTAGGCTTCTCTCAGCTGTAACAGTTTCTGAGATTTTTCTTGCTTTTGATGACCTTGACAGTGTTAAGTAGTGTTTGTCAGGTGTTTCGTCAGATGTGCCTGAGTTGGGATTTTTCTGATGTTTTTCTCATGATTAGACTGGGGCTACGAGCTTTGGGGAAGAAGGTCACGGAGGTAAAGTGCCATTTTCATCACATCCCATAGTACACACTATGAGCATGATTAATAACTGTTGGTATAACTTCATCATCTGACTGAGGTAGTGTCTGTCACGTACTGGAAATCACCTATGTCTTCTCCCTTTGCTTCTAGATCCCCCAGCTGACAGAACAAAGAAATATGTGTGTGTGTCCCAACCCATCTATATAATCAGATCTATACATATTTGTATATTTATATTTCTTCATATAATGGAAATGATTTCATAATGGTATTTCTAACACTAATTCATTACCATATATATCATTCTACTAAGCTCCAACTCTAACAGTGAGAAACCTCTCTCTCCATTAAGCATCCACACATAGAATTATTTACTTTGGTAGTTGATTTTTTGGTGAAACTCCTTTTTATCGTTGTCCAGGGAATGAGGCTGTCTAGATTTTACCTTGTCTAAGGATTTGTTCTTTAGTCATTTCAAGATTGATGCCGACTGACAAGAAGCCCAAGCAGAATCCAAACACTCTGAAGGAGCTATTATGTTTATTCACTGGGAATTTAATTAACAGCTGAAGAAATTCAAGTCTTACTCACAGTGCTATATTCTCACAGTTGTTTACTCATAAGCTCTGTTTGCCTACTCCTTTTTTTCTTTCAACACAAGATACAGCATTTAGAGCTCATAAGAGACAAAGGGCCATAAGATTAGATTTTCCTTCTACTGACAGAAGAAACAATGAATAAACATATTTTTGTCATACGCAGTGCTTTTAATAAACATGATTTTTAACAACAATGGAAAACATTGGCTGTCTTTCTTTGATGCTTGGTATGTTTAATTTGTATATTCAATAAGATGATACATTATATATATAATAGTCAAACAACAAATAGTGTCCAGAAGTCTTATGCTTTTCTTATTTTTGAGCTTAGTTATGTCTATACAGATGGTATTTTTTCACTTTCAAATTATTCTCTAATATATTTTCATACATGTTCCAGTTATACTTTAATTGGTAGCAGTGAATATTTAAATGTAGACATATTTCTCAAACACGAATATCTTCCACCAGCAGCTAAAAACTGGTACACCCAAAATGGCTTTGTTGACAGATTTTTATTGCAAATATTTGAAAAGACTGACAATTTGATCAAAATCCTTTTAATATGACCTCTCCTTTCCAAAATAAGCCAACTCCCTAGCATGTAATTAGAGATGCTTTATAATTTGAAAATAAATTTCCACCCCAGCATTGTTTATCACTCTCTCCTTCCATGTGATATTAACACCAAATTGAACTCCAACTCAGGCCCCATAGGAATTATCACACATATTGTGATAATAAGTTACAATTAATGTGATTTTGTTGCACGATCGAAGAAGACTGGGATCTCAAGCTTCAAGCCATGGCGGTCTCATCTCAAAACTAACATGTAAACAGAATGAGAGTGCAGCGGGAAGCTCAAACAGCTTTATCAATCAGTACCATATCTGTTTAATTCACCTGTAAGTGTCCCTGTTAAATAACATTGCCTCTCTGGTGCTCCTCATGATCTTGGATGATTAAAAAGCATTTGGATAATATCTGTAATAAAATTAAGCTCACTGAGTGATGTATACCACTGAGTTCTGGGGACCAAATGAGACAAAGTTTCCAACTGTCAAATTAAGTAGAGTAAGTTATAGGAAATTAAGAATGTACTTCCACAGAGATGTAATAGATACGTTCTACTGTCGTTTGCTTTTTCTTATTTCCTTTTTGAAGATGGATGCTGACAGTTGTTTGTGAACAAGCATTGAAGGGTGTCTTTGTAGTAGAAGAGTAGAAAACAAATACAAATAGAATATGTATTCCTTTTTGTGTTACATATTTCATTAAAAATCAATTCCCAAGTTGCTTAAGCTAGAGTTAACAATATTTTTCTTTGTTTGTGTATTTCTCTTGGATTCAAAAAACAGAATTTTACCATGTGGCAATTCACATTATTGAAATCAAAGTATTGAATAAATATGTTTGAATATGTTATATCCTGTTTTTCAAAAATAGAGGCATTAATTTCATTGCACTGTGCCCAGAAAGCAACAAGCTTCTTTAGACTCAAAATGTACAAAAATTTCATCATCTGGGACTTTATTTCTAGGGCCAAAGTTTACATCAATCAAACATTTTGTTTCACGTTAGCAATACAAAAATAAGATGACATCTAAATTACAAAATAATAATAATAATAATGGCAATATGAGATTTAAAGAGATCCCACACAATTGTTCTTTGCTTTATAATGTCATCTTGCCCTAGGAGCTGGAAGTAGGGAGAGAATAATCCTGAAGCCAAGGATCTCAAGTTTCATGAAGAAATTTCATTTTAGAAAGGGTCATTTGCTTGAAAACTGGTCATGCAGTTTTGTGACACAGAAAACACATCTAATGTCAAGGGAGGAGCACAATCTGAAAGTCAGACATGTGTCTGTGTTTAATGCATTACATATTAGTTAATTTTGAAGATGTTTAAAGGCAGATTCAAATCCCAGCATGACCATAGACTATCTTTCTGCATGTGATATTAGACAGGATGCCAAAAATCTCAAAGCTTCATTTTGTTTCCTTTATGAAAAATAAGTGGGGAAATAACCTACCCCCATAGAGTTATTACGAGGAGTAAATGAGCTGATGATCTTAACACATCTAGGATAATCCCCGAACAAGCTCCCAACAGATACTATTCTCTCTTTCCATTCTCTTCTTTTTTTCTTTCATTCTTCAAAATTTTTCCCATGATGATTTAAATGGTGATGAAACTATTGTCTTCACAGAACTGCTGTGAGTATCCATGTGATATGGTTTGATAGGGTTAGGTTTGCATTATAAAGAATTGTGAAGCAGCCCTATTAATAATAGTCAATGCAGGTAGAGAAAAGATCTAAATAAACTTTAATATATTTCCAGTTTTTGGACATAAATATTTGGGACATATTATGATTGTGTGTTTGGTAAATATCTGCATATTTCATTGTTATTTATCTCCATTCAGTTTGCTGTCTCCAAACCCATAGACCATCTACTTCTAGCTGCGGTGGAGCCTAAAGGGATAGCTATTGAAATTGCCTCTGGCTTTATTATTGTCTTCTACAACTGGGCTTGGGAAACAGATTTTATTTTGGCATTAGCAAAATAGATATTTGCTTACCAGAGATTGCCCAAAATAGCTCTCCCACTGGCGTTCCTAAGTATCAGTGTTTTTATTTTTGTCATCTTAAAAAAATGTCAGTTTTTCTGGGGAAAATGGGAATTAAACAGCAATTACATTTTTTTTCTTGACATTAATTCATTTCTTTAAAATAGGGAAGCTCATTTGAAATAGATTTTTTTTTTAAGATTTTTATTTATTTATTTTGAGAGAGAGAGTGTGAGAGACAGCATGAGAGGGGAGGTCAGAGGGAGCAACAGACTCCCCATAGAGCTGGGAGCCCGATATGAGACTTGATCCCAGGACTCTGGAACCATGACCTGAGCCAAAGGCAGTTGCTTAACCAACTGAGCCACCCAGGCGCCCTGAAATAGATGGTTTTAATGTACAGAGGAGAGGTTTGTAACATGAGCCCTAGCTTTCATAAATATATTATTTATATATATAAGTAATATATTTTTATATATGATATATATGTATATATATACATATATATACACACAGCTCATATTTATATGTAATATGATTTATGTGTCTATATACATATAGATGTATATATACATATCTATGTAAGTTTATATATAACATGTAATATCTATCTGTCATCTCTGTACATTTCATAATGAATATGCAGGGAGACAACTTATCCAAGGTCATATAACATGTGATCAACAGAGAGTAAATTCCATCTCATTGCTGTTTGATGACAAAACCTAGACTTTGGATGGAACTGCTTTTTTTTAGAAGTCTCTGTGTAGTTTTGATACTTGATATATAAGACCTCTGTTTTTATAAAAGAAAGAAAGAAAAAGAATAGGCAATTTAAAACACCCAGGTGTGGGAATTTCCTTCACGTCTTAGAAGACAAGCCAGGAGAAGAAAGCAGGCCACAAATGTTTATTTCCAGATACTGTTTGCTAACTCACCACTCAAAAAGATTTTCACTTTGGAATAGTTTGGCACTGCATGGCAGGCTACATAAGACCAGGTAAATATTTTCTACTGAATGTTTCCTTTAAATGAAATTTTGGGTTTATATATACAAGCTGTCTTTGTGGCTCTTCAACTGTTTATGAGCTGCAGAACATTTCTTTATTTATTTTTTTTTTTCATTAAGAAGAGAAAAGAAAATTCAAGCAACACTCAAGAATACACAGCAGGATTGGGGAGGGGAGGCGAACCATAAGAGACTATGGACTCTGAAAAACAACCTGAGGGTTTTGAAGGGTCAGGGGTGGGAGGTTGGGGCAACCTGAGGGTTTTTAAGGGTCAGGGGTGGGAGGTTGGGGGAACAGGTGGTGGGTAATGGGGAGGGCACGTTTTGCATGGAGCACTGGGTGTTGTGCAAAAAGAATGAATACTGTTACACTGAAAAAATAAATAAAATGAAAAAAAAATTAACATCTAAAAAAAAAAAAAAAAAAAGAATACACAGCAGGACAGATACAACCAAAGAGTTTGCAATTATTCCCCAGAAGATGATGATTTCAGGTAATGCATTTTGTCAGTATAAGGGTTTATGACGGTGATCTAGTGGTTTCATGAAAGATTTTACTAAAATTTCAATTGCATTTTTTTGCGTAAATACACACACACAAAACATTAAGACAGTGGAAGGGAAAAGAAACCTCTATTTTACTAGCATGACTTTTGAAAAATGTTAACTGGGTCAGTTTTTTATTTTGTTTTATTGTACATTAATTAATTAATTAATCAATCAATCAGTTCTAGATTTAGCCTTTGATGTGCATGCAAGGAATATTGAAATACAATGAGTCAGAAGTCCTAAAAATCCAGACCTGGACTTTCTGCAGGCCTCAGGTGATAGCCAGTCTCCAGACTAAGGGAGGGTTCTTGATGCTTCAGTTCTCCACCACCTACATAGTGCTGCAGTTAAAATTAAATGAAGTAAACCCCACAGAGATCTTTGCACAGCATTTGATATCTACTGATCAACATTTAATGGTGATGATGATGATGATGGCAAATTGTAGGTGATGATTACTGAAGGCAGAGACTTGGAGGTGGCTGTAATCTAGCCCAGGGTCCAGGAAGATTAAAGAGACCCCAGTTTTATGTTTCTTAATGGAGGAAAACTTAGGAGTGATGGCCATCTAGAGTGTATTTCATTAAATCGGTGACTACATGAGGCCATGGATGAAGATCGAAAGGACCAGCCTTGGCCAGGGAAACTGAACTGGTCCTTTTTCGCAGAGCAGACATGTGCTCTGATCAGATTAGGTCTGATGGAGGGCAAGGACTGATTTAAAAAAAAAAAAAAAATGGCCAGCATAGCACCAGAATGACTGAACATACAACGGAAGTGGAGATAGAAATAAATGCCTGAAGATGTCCTAGTTGGAAATGGAGAGGGGGCAGTGAATGCAGCTGAGCTGTCCACTCCTTTGCTCCAGACCTCACTGACTTGCCATGCAAAATGTGAGGTCACACTTGGAATCACTCTGCAGGCCCTGTGCCTTGGAAGGAGATTCTTGTCTTAGAAATCTTTCAGAGTGGCATCTTTGAAAGTTAACATGACCGAAAAACTCTCTGATTATTTTTGTGGACTGTACCTTTACAAGCTTGTTCATATTTACGTTCTGGCAGCAATCCATAAATCAGTGAGTTTTAAATTGTTACTGTTCTTATCCAAGTATGAATTATGGGAATATATATTTTACTTAATTCTGAGTCTATTAATATGGTTTCCATCCATTATGACTTTAAAGAGCTGTATTTTTACATAGTATCTTGATGAATTTAAGATTATTCATGCTCCTGGTGTAATTAAGTTGCTTCTTCATAATGAATTTAGAAACATTAAGTTAACTGCCTACATTATGTCAGTATTATGTTAAGGATTTTACATTTGTTTTGACCCTGGGAACTGCAGAAATTTTGGCACATGACTCCATCCAAACCTTTGCATTAAGAGATGACCAAATCCAGCCTGCCTTCTGGAAGCATAAAGCTGTGTCCCTAGGAAGCCCTCAGGCCCACATTATATGCCTGCTTGACAAAGCTCAGCAGGTGGGGGAGAATTGACTGTTTGTTGTAGCCAACACAGGATGATAGGCTCCTGAGCGCTCTCTTAGAGCAATTACTAAAAAGGACATATAATTGTGAATATGTGTGTTTGACAATTCAGGAGTGTTTTTTCCCAGGAACTAGAAGCCATTCGTTTGAAAACTAATCATTAGTGGAAATAAAGTCTCTGTCTCCCAGTCTCTGGTGGAGAAGAAATCCTAAGTTCTGTGATGCTCAAACAGCAGACACAGCTGACTTAATTGCATTTACACTGACTTAACTTTTATAATTTTTACTTCCCTGACTCTCCTGAGCCCTGCTCAGCCCCTCTCTACTCCTTCATTCTCTTCAAAGTGTCCAGTCACCGCTGTGCAAGTCAGAACAGAGTTCAGAAGTTTCCCCTAAGGTTGGTAGCTAATGAATGAAATCTTACCATTTTACTTAATGTCTGGCATGGATTATTTTTTACTATTAATACACAAAAGAGTTTCTGAAGGCAGCTTTCCCATTTTATAGATGAAAAAAACAGAGGCTTAAAATTGATTATCTCTCAAAAAAATTGATTATCTCAAGACCACTATATCTAGACTTTGGCAGAGCATGGTTTTAACCTAGGTTTGTGTTGGTAGAAATTTCATCTTTTTTCCCCCCTGTGGCATATAGGCATTAATATGCATCATTAAAAAGAAAAAGATTTTATTTATTTATTTGACAGATGGAGATCACAAGCAGGGGGAGCAGCAGGTAGAGGGAGAGGGAGAAACAGGCTCCCTGCAGAGTAGAGAGTCAGATGTGGGGGTCCATCCCAGGACCCAGGGATCATGACCTGAGCTGAAGGCAGATGCTTAACCAATGCAGCCACCCAGAGGCCCCTGTATTACTATGCACTTTAAAGTGACAGTAGAAAAGATACACTTCCACTCCACCTATGCATTTAGTAACTGTCTGTGATACCTCATATAAATAAGACCTCATCCTTGACACAATAAATAGAAAACTAGAATAAATGAGCATTAACTTTAAAGAGCTTGTTTTCCATCTAGGATTCAAAAAGCCAAAAATTACAAGGAGATATTTTCAATTATTCCAACTGGAGACATTGATTTATTAAAATTGACAAAATTTTGGACCTGAAAAATGAGAAAAATTCAAAGAGCCATTAAGAATTGGATTTTCTTTTGCTAATTAACAAAATATAATAGGCCTTTACAGTATTCACCATTTCTAGTCAAACTGTGAGTTGCCTGGCTCTAATCAAATTCTGAGTTTGAGGGGGGCGCCTGGGTGGCTCAGTGGATTAAGCCACTGCCTTCGGCTCAGGTCATGATCTCAGGGTCCTGGGATCGAGCCCCGCATCAGGCTCTCTGCTCCGCAGGGAGCCTGCTTCCTCCTCTCTCTCTGCCTGCCTCTCTGCCTACTTGTGATCTCTCTCTCTGTCAAATAAATAAATAAAATCTAAAAAAAAAAAAAAAAAAAAAAATTCTGAGTTTGATCTCCTTGAACCAATTTTTACTTCTCCAATATCATATGTTTAAATATACTCAGCACATTTTCCACTCATCAAAAATAATTTTAGAAAAAATGCCACTCATTTATTCCCTAAGGTGAATAAATCCTATGTTTTTTTTTTCCCCCCTGTGGAATTATTACTTCAAATATTTTCTGAAATGTGTATGGAAAGCTGTATCACCCTTACCCACAAAAGAATTTAAGGCATCAGCACAGGTCAGAGAGAATGAAACAGATGGAGGATAAGAGAATGGAAGGAAAAAACAAGGCACAGTCTAGAAACCCTGGGATCATTATGCATGTTTCTATCTTACTTTCTGTGGAATGAAATCCAAGCCTAGCCTATCTCTTAAATAAATTTTATCTTCTTATCCTATCTATCTCTCACTGGTGTGATGTAAGTTAAAATTATAGGGGTAGTTTTATTAGCCATTTCAAAGCAATCTCAAATTTCAAAGCAAACCCAGAACACATTCTTCCTTAAAGACCTTACTATTTCCATCCTGTGATAACAATAAAGTAATCACCCAAATATGAAATAATACAATAAGGACAGTCAACTCTGATGGTTTAGGATTCATCACAAATCTGTAATGATGAAGGCCTCAGACTTAGGGAAAAACAGCTCTGTCCCATCTGGCTCTATTTTCCTCTACTGCAGAAAAAATACAATTAACCTCATTCCTATTGTTTTACCTGTAATGATATAAGCACTCTACATATTGTGATCCTAAAATATGTGTTTAATTACTGAATTAGAGCATGGAGAACTGCAGTAGTTAGTTAACTGCAAGGCTAAGAGAGAAAAAAACAGAAGATGAGCATGTTCAGTGAAATACCCCACATTTGTGTGAAAGCGTTTACTGTGATTATTTCATGTCAAGAAAGCAGTTTATTTCCAGGAGAGAGAACCAAAAATTTGGTTCCAGTTTAAAAAGTGGATAAAAGGGACTCCTGGAATTTTAAAGTATGAGTTCATGATGTATGACTTATCTGAATTATCGGGGAGAATGTCTGGCACTCCAACCTCTTACTAAGGAAGTATCGAAAGTAAATGTAAAATAAGATTTAAGAAGGAAGTAATAATCCCACACTGAAATACAAACAATGTTTGCAATTTAGTGGAGAATCAATTTACAGTAATTGCTCTGCATCATTTCTAAAGCATGTAAATAACTATTACTCCCTTCAGAAGGGTACAAATACACTTGCTACCCTGAACATCCCCAGAGCAACAAGAGATCCCTATTACTTGGAGCCTGAAGAAGATGCAGGCTTTTAAGCTACACCTAGAAGTCCGTAATCAAGTCTGCATTTTAATAAGACAATTTGGATTCGTAATTATGTTTAAGGAGCATTTGTGTGGACTTCTTTCTTCCCCACTTCTTTTGTTTGTATTAAAGATGTAAAATGTATTGAAAAAAGTTAAATGATGAACACTCCTGCACTAGGACATTACATATATACCACATGGCATGACATCCATGACATTGATTTTTCTTCCCAGTGGGGATCTAGCATCACCATCAAAACAGAACAGATTTTTTTTTTCACTATGGAAGAGCAGCAAATGCCATTGCATAAAACTAAGTTGAATGTTCATAAGGTAAATATTTCAGAGTAGAAGAAAAGGTGTAGTAACACCAGAAAAAGGGGGAAAAAAGTTCATTTAAAGTAACTTATCTGAGGTGCCTGGGTGGCTCAGTGGTTTAAGCCTCTGCCTTCGGCTCAGGTCATGATCTCAAGGTCCTGGGATCGAGCCCCACATCAGGCTCTCTGCTCAGTGGGGAGCCTGCTTCCTCCTCTCTATCTGCCTGCCTCTCTGCCTACTCGTGATCTCTCTCTATATATCAAATAAATAAATAAAAATCTTTAAAAAAATAAAGTAACATCTTATTTCACACCTTTTCTGCCCAGAATATTTCTTGGTCTTTGGATTTAATTTTTTTCTACCTCATATGAGTCTTTTAGTAAATGTTTAGCATATAGGTATGAGTGACAAGTTCTCATGCTTTGTTTTTCTGAAGAATCATTTTCATTCTTGGATGAGAGTTTAGTTGAAATTCATTTTTCCATTGTCTATGAAGTACACTGGAGCTGTTGATAAAATTCTTTTAATGTGTTTTTAGGAAAATGTTTTTTTTTCCTTTTTTCGAAGATTCTTTTTTTTTTTTTTTGCTTTCTTTGTGACATTATTTTTATAATAACATGTTTAGTTTCAGATTGGGTTCTTTAAAGTATCCTGAAAAATCTTGTCAGCATCTTATTAAACATTGCTTTTAATATTTAAGAAAAGGATATATTAGCTTTGTTTCTTCTAGGATTTAGATTATTCTAAAGTTGAAAAGCTTGTGCTGTCTTCTGTATCAATGAACTTCTCCCTTGTGGTTTGTGAATTTGTAAGCTTAGAGTTGCATTTGGGGCTAATTTCCTCATATCTACCTTAAAGATTACTAATCCTTTTCTAATTACATATATAGATAGATAGATAGATATAGATATGTATATATCTATAAAGATACATACATATAATTTATTACATAATTTTTTAAAACATACCTTTTTTTGGAATGTGTATTCTGGTATATATCCATTCTATACACATAGTTAATTCATTATTCCTTGTTATTGATTTTGACATTCTAATCGTCTACTCTGATATGACTCTTCGCTCATTCATGGTGAATCATTCCTTCATATTTTTTGCCAGTTTGACTGTGAGCTTATGTTTAGTAAGGATTAAACCCCTGGCATACCTGGGAAAGTCATGTCCATGAGTGATGAACATGCCTTTTGCAGCATGTTTAAAGTATTGTTTTCACCAAATGAGTTATGCTATACCTTGCCTAGAATAATTTTATGTGAATATTTAAATTTTATCATTCTTGTACTATATAGGTAAGGTAAATTTGAACTTGAAGCTTCTTCAAGTATAGTTTCCTTGATCATGAAAAAGGGGTTCTTCTTCCCTGAAGAGAAGGTGAATGTACATTTCTTTTAGTCGCCATATCAGCCAGAGTCCTGACAGAGAATATATGGTGTATTTGTTTTGGGATATTTGAAAAGAATTAATAAAGTATTGATAGAATACATAGACAAGCTAGAGGGAAATCAAAATTGTAACACCTCAGAGATGTTAATAGGAGGACTGAGTGACTGAGGCTAAGTCTGAAAGAATGAGAAGACAGAACCATTCTTTAGAACCTGGAGGCTGATAAAACTCTTGGCTTCCTTATCTTATATCAGGAAGAACCTACATGTGGCAACCTGAAAATAAGAAGCTAGGGAAATAAATACTCAAAACTCATCTATATCCCTTTATCTCCTTGCTGTACTCCGCATTGGCAAACCTCAACCAAAATCCGGAAGACGAGTGAGTCAGTTGATATCATTCCCACAGAGCCCAGTGATGTGGGGAAAGCTGACAGCTGGAGCTTTGGGGGTAACAGAAATTATCCATAGCAGTTTCCCTGGTGTTCTTTTGTATGTATGTATGTATGTATTTAGTTTTATTTAATTTATTGTTCTACGTTCTTAATGTATGTATGTATGTATTTAGTTTTATTTAATTTATTGTTCTACGTTCTTAATGTATGTATGTATGTATTTAGTTTTATTTAATTTATTGTTCTATGTTCTTATTTAAATTCCAGTTAGTTAGCAGACCAATAATATTGGTTTCAGGAGTAGAATTTAGTGACTTATCACTTACGTACACCGCAGTGCTCATTTTAGAGAGTTCCTTTCACTAGGAATGTATAACTGTTTAAAGTACAATGATTTTATTGTGTCTTCCAAGCATGCTATTAACATTCCCTCTCAAATCATTGTAGGCACATTAACAATTGATCCTTACTATGTTGCTGCAAAATTAAAAATTTAAATATATTTCCCCGAACACATACATTCACCAACAGATAAACAACCTAGACTCTCTGTATTTATCTTTGTTTATGGCATTTAGAGATTTCTTTTTCTCTCTTAGTTGCTTATTCATACACAGGACTTATATTTTTATCCAACACTTTCAGGAAGTGTTCCATTTTAGCTCAGCTTGCCTACTCCTGGAATTTGATGCCCAGAAAATTTTGGTTTGGGGACTGATATCCTAAGTGTTTTTCATCATATGTGGTACAAAACAGCCGTGTTGGTTACGATTTTGTGTATGGGTGGATGTTTATATTCAGATTGGTTGTGGAAGGGCAATGAAGACACATGATATGCTTTGTTGCTTTCCAGCTTTGACTTCATGAATTGTGTAAGAAATCATTCTAAGGGTCGCCTGGGTGGCTCAGTCAGTTAAAGTGACTGCCTTCAGCTTAGGTCATGATCTCAGGGTCCTGGGATCGAGCCCCACATGGGACTCCCTCTTCAGCGGGGAGTCTGCTTCTCCTTCTTCCTTTGCTGCTCTCCCTGCTTGTGCTCTCTCTCTCTCTCTCCAATCAGTAAATAAAATCTTTTTAAAAAATTCTAATATGAGGTAATTAGAATTTCTTCTCCATGCTGTTCTCCTCCTTCACAACCCCGAGAGTGAATGGAGCTATCAATGTAAACAGTCAAATCAAAAAAAGCCCATAAGATAAAGCCACACACAAATGTCATTTCAGGGGGCGGGGAGAAGTAACTAGAACATTACAATTATTACTGAAAGAAAGAAATCTCTCTTGATGTTATGGTGAAGATTTAGAACTTACATTGAGGTTTATTTACTTAAAGATATAATTTCTTTAAATAATAGCAGATAACAATGGGGACCCTCAAAAAAAAAAAAAAAACAGTCAATAAACTTGAGGATGCAATGTACTAAATCTGAATAATTAAAAAAAAATACTAACCTGGAATGGCTCAGAAAATAGAGAATGAGGGGTGCCTGTGTGGCTCAGTCGTTAAGCGTCTGCCTTCAACTCAGGTCATGATCTCAGGGTCCTGGGACTGAGTTCCACTTTGGGCTCCCTGCTCAGCAGGAGGCCTGCTTCCTCCCCTACCACTCTCCCTACTGTGTTCCCTCTCTTGCTGTGTCTCTGTCAAATAAATAAATAAAATCTTAAAAAAAAAACAGAGAATGTTTACTGGAAGACAAGATAAACGCAAATTATATATAACATATATTATAGAGTGGGGTATTATTCATGTTATCATTTATTGACCAAAAAGTATATTAAAGCATACTCCAAGTCACTTAAATTATTTCCAGTATTTATCAGTTATGAACTTGAAAAAAAGTCCTAATAACATTATAGATATACATGTGATCTGTGTAATGCATATGTATTTCAGCAAAGATTATGATGATGATGGCTAAAGAAGACAAAAAAGCAGTTTTTATAAAATATTTCAGCAAGTAAGTTAGCAGGGTTCATTACTTCTCCTGCATAGGTATGTGATGTTATGTAGTCATAATGTTTTTAACTCACATCAGCAATATTTAGTGTTTAGCATAATAATGGAATTCAGAGAACCAGAGGGTATTGGATAGTACAGTGAGATGTTAAGAGTGGAGAAGAGAATTTATTATTCAGATTTGGGTGGAAAAGTTCTGAGACATTGGTGAAAATATTAAGCAAAAACACATTCTGATTTCTAAAATTTTGTCTGGAAAGCCTAGTCTCAACATTTGCTTCTTTAGAGGTAAAGTAAACCTACAGAGTCTCTCCCTCCCCATCATAGCAAAATTAAACTTTGGTTCCTTTGCATGAGAGCAATATTGCTCTAGATCACAAATTCTGCCAGTGTGACTCATGCAGCAGATTTTTAGGGGTAACACTCTCCTGGTAGTGCTCATGAGTGAGCCAACTATGGAAACTCCTCCATTCATACAGTCCTTGGGTCTTCCCTTGCAATTCTAAATCCTCATTTAGCAGACTTTGGTTTTTTGTTTTGTTTTTTTTAAGATTTTATTTATTTGTTAGAGAGGGAGAGAGATACAGAGAGAGCAAGCGAGCAAGCACAAGCAGGAGGAGCTGCAGACAGGGGAAGCTGCAGGTAGAGGGAGAAGCAGACTCCCCACTGAGCAAGGAGCCCAATGCTGGAAGGCATCCCAGGACCCTGGGTTCATTACCCGAGCCAGAGGCAGACGTTTAACTTACAGAGCTACCTAGGCAGCCCCTCATTTAGCAGACTTCTATTGTCCAAATAGGCCTTAACCTGGCCCTTTTGTTCAGGCTGCTGTGGCATCACTCATTTCTAGATGAAACAAGTTTTCCCTTTTAGATTTAATAAAATTCAGCAAACATTTATGATGCACCATATATGTTATACACCCTGAGTTGGAGGTTGGAGATAAAACAGAAAACAAACAAACAAACAAACAAACAAAAAAAACAGATAAGGCATTTACTACTCAGGACTTATATTCTAATGAGAGCAGAGAGTAGGTAGCTAATTACACAGATTTATGATTCCTAACATAAGAGTTGCGATGAAGGAAACAGATAAGACTAATGCTATAACAGGGGATTCCTGGGATGTAGGCATAGTCATTTAACTAGCTTTACACTAGAGCATTTTAGTTAAAATGTTTTCAGGTAAGAACTGAAAAATGGGAAAACACAAAAACAAGAGATTTGGATAGGAAATAAAGATAAAAAACTTACCGTATGTGTAATTAGATAAAATTTGTTAACCCATATAACCCTGAATCCTTTGTCCTCCGTCTTAATTCTAGTGCTAACCTAGAGATGAAACACTAGTCTATAAGGGTCTGTGTAGTTGCATCACTTGTATGCCAAGGATGTCTTCCAGGTGCCACTCTTGAGAGGATTCCAGAAAAGTGGCTGATTTTCAGTCCTGCCAGGACTGATACCAAACAGTCCAGACCATGGACTGTCATAGACTATGAAGTCCAGCTGCATCACAAAGAGACAACAGTGGGATAGAGCAGAATCAATTAGATAAAGGGAGTTTTTCCCTAAACTTTTAGTACAGTGTATAAAGCTTTTTTTTTTTTTTTTTTTTAGATTTTATTTATTTACTTGACAAAGAAAGAGAGACCACAAGTTGGCAGAGAGACAGGGAGGGGAGTAGGCTCCCTGCTGAGCAGAGAGCCTGATGCAGGGCTTGATCCCAGGACCCTGACATCATGACCTGAGCTGAAGGCAGAGGCTTAACCCACTGAGCCACCCAGGCACCCCCAGTGTATAAAGTTTTTAACTAAGATCTTTGCACAAAGTCTCTATACTTAAGTTAATGTAAATGGGGAAATTATTTACCAAATCGAGGCATAAAACTAAGTGTGATTGTCATTTAGAAGTTACCTTGAACTGTTGGATGAACCTCACCTATGTCATAAGAAGTCTATGGGCTTTCACACTGATGCTAAAGGAACAAGGAATTTGCAAATTTAGGAGGAAAAAAGTCACAAATCAGAATTGTCAATTTAACTCAGCAAAAAGTTACTATTTTTCTAAGTAGCAACCTTACCTCTGTTATTAACTAATGATAGAAAAAGACCTGGGGATTTTGTTGTTGAGGAACCACTGGAAACATGATCCTTAATTATTCAGCAGTGCTAGGGGCAACCTCCAATGTTAAGATAAAAATAAACCTCTATCAGCTGCAAGAGTGAAACCAACAGAATGGGGGAACAAATCATACCTTTATTTCATTTGTGTGTTGCAAAATGTGCCTGGGAAACGATCTAAAGAAAGACTATTATAATCAGAACCTTGCTTCAGGCTGACTTTCCACAAAGTAACAAATTATACTTTCATGTATCACATGCCAGTGTACTAAGGTTTAAAAGGGAGAGTGCTACAGAGGAGTTGATTCTTTTGTTCCATCTGTCTTCAGGGAATTTCTTAGCACCAGTTCTAAATGGGAATCAATGTAAGGTACATATGTGCAGATCCTACCTCCAGAATCCCAAAGAGAAGAACGTTTCCAATTATTACTTGCTGCTGCATTTCATCATCAGGATGTGAATTTGTGAAATTACTCAAGGCAGAAAATGGTGATTCTACTAGAAACTGCCATGAAGTCAGACTTTGTAGTTGCTTGATTGCCAACAGTGTGGTTTCTTCTCAAGCCATGATGTACAAATAAAGTCAACATGGACCTCAAATCAGAGAAATTGTGTTTTAGCTCTCTGTTATGAACAGCTATGTGGCTTTAGGCCAGTGTTGTGAAATAGAAATAAAACCTGAGTTGCAAAGGCAATCCACATATGTAATTTTAAATTTTCTTTTCTTTTTCTTTTTTATGATTTTATTTATTTATTTGACAGAGATCACAAGTAGGTGGGGTGGGGGGGAGCAGGCTCCCTCCTGAGCAGAGAGCCTGATATGGGGCTCAATCCCAGGACCCTGAGATCATGACCTGAGCCAAAGGCAGAGGCTTTAACCCACTGAATCACCCAGGCATCTCTAATTTTAAATTTTCCAATCAACTTATTTAAAAAGTAAATTGTAATAGATGAAATTAATTATAATAAATTATTGTATTTAAATAAGTATATCTAAAATATTATCATTTAACATGTAAACAATATAAAAATTATTAGGGATAAATTTTACATCTTTAAGTATATGAAATTCAGTATGTATTTTACACTTAACAGTATGTTCTGATTCATATTAGCCACATTTCAGGTGCTCAATAGCCACCTGTTCCTACTCATTGCAGTATTAGACAGCTTTGAACAAATCTCTAGTTCTCCAAATTATTAGGTCTATGTCATAAATGGCACAGAAGAAATTACCATTGTGGGTATTTCCCAGAGACCATTGGTTGAATAATCACAGCAAGAGTAAAATAGAACACTATTAATATATGATATTAATATATGAATGAACGTTGTAACATAAGAGTGGTATATAGGGGCGCCTGGGTGGCTCAGCGGGCTAAAGCCTCTGCATTCGGCTCAGGTCATGATCCCAGGATCGTGGGATCGAGCCCCGCATCGGGCTCTCTGCTTGGCTGGGAGCCTGCTTCCTCCTCTCTCTCTCTCTGCCTGCCTCTCTGCCTACTTGTAATCTCTATCTGTCAAAAAAAATAAATCTTTAAAAAAAAAAAAAAGAGTGGTATATAAAATTGTAACATGAGAGTAGGATATGAAAGATTTAGATTGGCAGTTGACATACAAATATAATGAAATGAAATGAAAATGAAACAGAACAAAACAAAACTGTGGTTCTGTCAGTAGAAAGACCTAAATGTGAGACAGGAATTCATCAAAATTCTGGAGGAGAACGAAATTTCTTTGACATTGGCAAGTGGCAACTTCTTAGTAGACACATCGCAGAGGTAAGGGAAATGAAAGCAACAATGAAATACTGGGACTTAATCAAGATGAAGAGCCTCTGCACCGTGAAGGAAATAATGAACAGAACTAAATACCATCCCATAGGCTGATAGAAGGTATATGTGATAAAGGGTTAGTATCCAAATACCTATAAAGAACTTATCAAACTCAACAGCCAAACCCAAATAATCCAGTTAAGAAATCGGAAGACATGAGTAGACATTTTTCCAAAAAAAAAATGACATCTAAATGGCTAACAGACATGAAAATTGCTCAACATCACTCGGCATCAGGGAAATACAAATCAAAACCACAATGAGATACCACCTCACACCGGTCAGAAAGGCTAAAATGAACAACTCAGGAAACAACAGATGTTGGTGAGAATATGGAGAAAAGGGAATCTTCCTACACTGTTAGTGGAAATGCAAACTGGTGCAGCCACTCTGGAAAACAGTATGGAGATTCTTCAAGATGTTGAAAATAGAACTACCCTATGACCCAGCAATAGCACTACTGGGTATTTTGTTTATTTTTATCTATGTGTCTTTACCTTTACAAACACTATACTGTCTTGATTACTATAGCTGTATAATAAGTGTTAATATTGGATTCAGTGATTTGTTTTGTTTTTTTTTTTTTAATTTATTTATTTATTTTTATTTGCTTATTTACAGCATAACAGTGTTCATTGTTTTGGCATCACACCCAGTGCTCCATGCAGTACGTGCCCTCCCTATTACCCACCACCTGGTTCCTCAAACTCCCACCCCCCCCACCCCCCTGCCGCCCCTTAATAGCCCTCTGGTTGTTTTTCAGAGTCCATAGTCTCTTATGGTTCATCTCCCCTTCCAGTTTCCCTCAACTCCCTCTCCTCTCCATCTCCCCATGTCCTCCATGTTATTTGTTATGCTCCACAAATAAGTGAGACCATATGATACTTGACTCTCTCTGCTTGACTTATTTCGCTCAGCATAATTTCTTCCAGTCCCGTCCATGTTGCTACAAAAGTTGGGTATTCATCCTTTCTGATGGAGGCATAATACTCCATTGTGTATATGGACCACATCTTCCTTACCCATTCATCCGTTGAAGGGCATCTTGGTTCTTTCCACAGTTTGGCGACCATAGCCATTGCTGCAATAAACACTGGGGTACAAATGGCCCTTCTTTTCACTACATCTGTATCTTTGGGGTAAATACCCAGCAGTGCAATTGCAGGGTCATAGGGAAGCTCTATTTTTAATTTCTTCAGGAATCTCCACACTGTTCTCCAAAGTGGCTGCACTAACTTGCATTCCCACCAACAGTGTAAGAGGGTTCCCCTTTCTCCACATCCTCTCCAGCACACGTTGTTTCCTGTCTTGCTAATTTTGGCCATTCTAACAGGTGTTAGGTGGTATCTCAATGTTGTTGTTTTAATTTGAATCTCCCTGATGGCTAGTGATGATGAACATTTTTTCATGTGTCTGATAGCCATTTGTATGTCTTCGTTGGAGAAGTGTCTGTTCATATCTTCTGCCCATTTTTTGATATGATTATCTGTTTTGTGTGTGTTGAGTTTGAGAAGTTCTTTGTAGATCCTGGATATCAACCTTTTGTCTGTACTGTCATTTACAAATATCTTCTCCCATTCCGTGGGTTGCCTCTTTGTTTTGTTGACTGTTTCCTTTGCTGTGCAGAAGCTTTTGATCTTGATGAAGTCCCAAAAGTTCATTTTTGCTTTTCTTTCCTTGGCCTTTGGAGACATATCTTGAAAGAAGTTGCTGTGGCTGATATCGAAGAGGTTACTGCCTATGTTCTCCTCTAGGATTCTGATAGATTCCTGTCTCACGTTGAGGTCTTTTATCCATTTCGAGTTTATCTTTGTGAACGGTGTAAGAGAATGGTCGAGTTTCATTCTTCTACATATCGCTGTCCAGTTTTCCCAGCACCATTTATTGAAGAGACTGTCTTTTTTCCATTGAATATTTTTTCCTGTTTTGTCGAAGATTATTTGACCATAGAGTTGAGGGTCCATATCTGGGCTCTCTACTCTGTTCCACTGGTCTATGTGTCTGTTTTTATGCCAGTACCACGCTGTCTTGGTGATCACAGCTTTGTAGTAAAGCTTGAAATCGGGTAACGTGATGCCGCCAGTTTTGTTTTTGTTTTTCAACATTTCCTTAGCAATTTGGGGTCTCTTCTGGCTCCATACAAATTTTAGGATTATTTGCTCCAGCTCTTTGAAAAATATCGGTGGAATTTTGATCTGAATGGCATTAAAAGTATAGATTGCTCTAGGCAGTATAGACATTTTAACAATGTTTATTCTTCCAATCCAAGAGCATGGAACAGTCCTCCATCTTTTTGTGTCTTCTTCAATTTCTTTCATGAGTGTTCTGTAGTTCCTCGAGTACAGGTCCTTTACTTCTTTGGTTAGGTTTATGCCCAGGTATCTTATGGTTCTTGGTGCTATAGTAAATGGAATCGATTCTCTAATTTCCCTTTCTGTATTTTCATTGTTAGTGTATAAGAAAGCCACTGATTTCTGTACATTGACTTTGTATCCTGCCACGTTACTGAATTGCTGTATGAGTTCTAGTAGTTTGGGGGTGGAGTCTTTGGGGTTTTCCATATAAAGAATCATGTCATCTGCGAAGAGAGAGAGTTTGACTTCTTCCTTGCCAATTTGGATACCTTTTATTTCTCTTTGTTGTCTGATTGCCGTTGCTAGAACTTCTAATACTATGTTGAACAAGAGTGGTGAGAGTGGGCATCCTTGTCGTGTTCCTGATCTCAACGGGAAGGCTGCAAGCTTTTTCCCATTGAAGATGATATTTGCTGTGGGTCTTTCATAGATCGATTTTATGAAGTTCAGGAATGTTCCCTCTATCCCTATACTTTGAAGCGTTTTCATCAGGAACGGATGCTGGATTTTGTCAAATGCTTTTTCTGCATCAATTGAGAGGACCATGTGGTTCTTCTCTCTTCTCTTATTGAAGTGTTCTATCACACTGATTGATTTGCAAATGTTGAACCAACCTTGCAACCCAGGGATGAATCCCACCTGGTCATGGTGGATAATCTTTTGAATGTGCTGCTGGATCCTGTTTGCTAGGATCTTGTTGAGAATCATTGCATCCATATTCATCAGTGATATTGGTCTGAAATTCTCCTTTTTGGTAGGGTCTTTGCCTGGTTTCAGGATCAGGGTAATGCTGGCTTCATGAAAAGAGTCTGGAAGTTTTCCTTCTGCTTCAATTTTTTGGAACAGCTTCAGGAGAATTGGTGTTATTTCTTCTTTGAAAGTTTGGTAGAATTCCCCAGGGAATCCGTCAGGTCCTGGGCTCTTGTTTTTTGGGAGGTTTTTGATCACTGCTTCAATCTCATTACTAGATATCGGTCTATTCAGGTTGTCAATTTCTTCCTGGTTCAATTTTGGGAGTTTGTAGCTTTCCAGGAATGCATCCATTTCATCTAGGTTGCTTAGCTTATTGGCATAGAACTGTTGGTAATAGTTTCTGATGATTGTTTCTATTTCCTTGGTGTTAGTTGTAATCTCTCCCTTTTCATTCATAATTTTATTAATTTGGGCTTTCTCTCTTTTCTTTTGGATTAGTGTGGCCAATGGTTTATCGATCTTATTGATTCTCTCAAAAAACCAGCTTCTAGTTTCATTGATACATTCTACTGTATCTCTCGTTTCTACCTCATTGATCTCTGCTCTAATCTTGATTATTTCCCTTCTTGCATGTGGAGTTGGTTTGATTTGTTGTTTATTCTCCAGTTCTTTAAGGTGTAGAAACAGCTGGTGTATTCTGGATTTTTCAATGTTTTTGAGGGAGGCTTGGATGGCTATGTATTTCCCCCTTAGAACCACCTTTGCTGTATCCCATAGATTTTGGACCGAGGTGTCTTCATTCTCATTGGTTTCCATGAATTGTTTAAGTTCATGTTTGATCTCCTGGTTGATCCAAGCATTCTTAAGCAAGGTGGTCTTTAGCTTCCAGGTGTTTGACTTCCTTCCGAACTTTTCCTTGTGATTGAGCTCCAGTTTCAAAGCATTGTGATCGGAGAATATGCAGGGAATAATGTCAGTCTTTTGGTATCGGTTGAGTCCTGCTTTGTAACCCAGTATGTGGTCTATTCTGGAGAAGGTTCCATGTGCACTTGAGAAGAATGAGTATTCTGTTGTTTTAGGGTGGAATGTTCTGTATATGTCTATGAGGTCCATCTGGTCCAATGTTTCATTCAATGCTCTTATTTCTTTATTAATTTTCTGCTTCGATGACCTGTCTATTTCTGAGAGAGGCGTATTAAGATCTCCTACTATTATTGTATTCATATCAATATGGCTCTTTATCTTGATTAATAGTTTTCTTACGTAATTGGGTGCTCCCATATTGGGGGCATAGATATTCACAATTGTTAGATCGTCTTGGCGGATAGTACCTTTAAGAATTATGTAGTGTCCTTCTGTATCTCTGACTACAGTCTTTAGTTTAAAATCTAATTTATCTGATATGAGAATTGCTACTCTGGCCTTCTTTTGAGGCCCCTTGGCATGAAAGATGCTTCTCCATCCCTTCACTTTCAGTCTGGGTGTATCCTTAGGTTCAAAATGGGTCTCTTGTAGACAACATATGGATGGGTCCTGTCGTTTTATCCAATCTGCAACCCTGTGTCGTTTTATGGGCGCATTTAGGCCATTCACATTGAGAGTGATTATTGAGAGATAGGTTTTTATTGACATCGTGTTGCCTTTGAAGTCTTTCTGTCTATAGATTGTTTCTATATTTCTGTTCAATGATATTCTTAGGATTTTTTCTCTTTTATAGGACCCCCCTTAATATTTCCTGCAGTGTCGGCTTAGTGGTTGCATAGTCTTTTAAGCCTTGCTGGTCTTGGAAACTCTTTATCTCTCCATCCATTTTAAATATCAGTCTTGCTGGATAGAGTATTCTTGGTTGCATGTTCTTCTCATTTAGTACTCTGAATATATTTTGCCAGCCCTTCCTGGCTTTCCAGGTCTCTGTGGAAAGGTCTGACGTTATTCTAATGGGCTTTCCTCTGTATGTAAGAAGCTTCTTTGTCCTAGCTGCTTTTAAGAGGGTCTCTCTTGAAACGTAATTCCCCATTTTAACTATAAGGTGCCGTGAGGACTTTCGAGAATCTAAAATCTTGGGAGGAAATCTTTCTGCCTCTAGTACATGAATTTGTTTCCATTCGTGAGATTGGGAAAATTTTCATAGACAACTTCTTCCACTATATCTTCTAGACTTCTTTCTTTTTCTTCCCCTTCAGGGATTCCAATAATTCTGACTTTGGAACGTTTCATGGCATCGTTTATTTCCCTGATTCTGTTTTCGTGGCTTCTGAGCTGTTTGTTCCAGGCTTCCTCCTGATCCTTTCTCTCTATCTGTTTGTCCTCCAGATCACTAATTCTATCTTCTGTCTCAGTTGCCCTAGCTTTTAGAGAGTTTAGATTGGATTGGAACTCATTGAGAGCATTTTGAACATCATCCCTGGTGGCTTTCAGTTCTGCCCTAACATTGTGAACATCATCCCTGGTGGCTTTCAGTTCTGCCCTAATCAATTCTGTTTGGTCATCCATGGCTTTCTCCAACCTAGCTATTGCCTGGATAATTGTTAGTCTGAATTCCTTTTCTGACATATTGCCTATGTCGGTAGCCATTAGCTCTGTTGCAGAAGGCCCATCCTCTGTATTTTTCTTCTGTTGGGTATTCCTCCTCCTAGTCATTTTGGTAAGAGATGACTAAACAGATGCAGCTGGACTTATCGATTGTGGTGCAGTCAATGTGCACCCTGGAATGCTTCTGTGCAATCAGGATTCCCCACCCAAATGAGAGAAAAAAGAAAAGAAAAAGAAATAGAGAAGGAGAAAGAAAAAAAAGGGGGGGAAAAAAGGAAAAAAAAAGAGAGAGAGAGATAGGAAAAAAAGGGAAGATACAAGAGAAGGCTCAGCCCAAATGGGCCACAAGGTAAGATTTGTGGAGTATACAAACAAAAACAGACAGACAAAAAGAGTGATAAAATATATGACAAGAGAAAAAAATATGTATATATAAGCAAAAAAAGGGAAAAACCTCCTCAGAAAGAACCCCAAGTATAAGATTTATATATTGTCAGGACAGACACAAATTCACAGAAACACTGACAGAAGGAAAAATTGGGAGAATGGTTATAGATTCTCAGTGTGGGTGAGGAAGGTTATTTTGATTCTTCCTGAAGGTATCTTGATGTTTTTGTTAAGGGACTCACCTTTCCTAAGTTACAGGGGGATTAGAAACTGGTTTGCCTATAGGGGTAGCATTGATTGGGGAAAGGGGATTACCTTGAAGTTTAACTCTATATGTATAGTAGAAAATAAAAATTAAAAAAAAGAATAAACTAGACTAAACTAAGTTAAAATTAAAAAAGAATTAAAAAAAATAGAAAAACAAAAGAAAAACACGGGTGTATGTATCAAAAAGTTCAGGTTAGAAGGTTATTAAAGAATTTGATGTACTGGACATCTCAGTGTGATGGTAAATAGGTTAAAAAATTATGTGTATGTATAAAAAAAAAAAAGAACCAGAATATTGGCAAAGAGTTAAAAATAAAAGTTGTATTTATGAAGTAGTGGTGGTTGTTCTCTTGTAGTCTTTTTTTTTTTTCTTCCTTCCTGGTTGGTTTTCTGGGGGAGGGGCCTGCCTCGTGGGTTTTCGGACAATGATGTTCCCTGAGTTAGGTCCTCCCACTCCCCTCAAGGGGGTGAGCTCTTTTTTTTTTCAGGAAACTGTTTTTTTTTTTTTTTTTTTCAGCCTTTTGTTCTCTGGGGGTTTTTATGTTCTTTCATCTGCTTTCTCTCGCCTTGACAGCTTTTGATGGTTTTTGGAGGTTTAGAGGAGAGCAAACAGCACCCCAACCTCCCTCTCAAAGAGATGCCTCAGACTGTTTTGCAAAAGTTGCTGGCAGAGTTGGTTCTGAGTCACTGTCCCTGGGGATGCAGGAGCTCCTCGTTGTGCCCAAAACCAGGGCAGCGGTGGCTGTCTAGGCAGCTCCAGACCGCCAGAGAGGTTCGGAGCAGAGATCGCGCACTGAAATTTTCCCGCTGTCCCGGGCTGGGAATGACTGTTTTTTCCGGCTGCCAGAGCTCCAGGCTAGCGCCTATGAGCACCTATCCCAAGGGAGGGTGTGGGACGCGCGCGTTTCAGGATTGCCATCAGGCCAGGCTCCCAGCCCCTCACCGGAGCCAGACCCCACTCGTTCTCGGGCGCGCTGGCGTTCAGGTGCACTCGTGGCTCAGGGACGGAGACCTGATTTCTCCGCCGCACTCTCTCTGGCTCCGCACCAGGGGAGGCTGTCCTGGGTCCGGGGACTTAGGTCCATGACCCTAACCGCCCAGGTTCCCACTATTACCCCCCCCCACCGCGATCCTTTGCTGTTTGTTTTTTGAGTGCTTTCAACCAGACTCCAAGTTAATGCTGGTCCCCAGACGCAGAGCACTCTCGTGTCGGGGTGTTACTTTCCAATCGGTCACCTCTGGTGTCTCCCTCCCCCTTTTGTTTATCTTCCGATATCAGTTGGATGTTCCCAGTCTGCTTTACCTGCCACTGGCGTCTTCTGCTCCAGTAGAGATCCAGACGTGTATAATTCTGATCTCAGGCTGATTTCATGGGTGGTTGGAGTTCTTTGGTAGGTAATCAGCTCACTTTGGGGTACAGGTTGAAATGGTGCCTCCTCCTACTTCCCCGCCATCTTGACTCTCGGATTCAGTGATTTGTTTAACTTGATTCTTATTTTTAAAGGTAGTTTTAACACTTCTAAGGTATGTTCCTTTCCATTTTAATTTTAGAATAAACCTATTTATAACTGTAAAAAGGAAATCCTTGCTTGAATTTTGATACAAATATCATTATACCTATACACCAGCTGAAGGAGAACTGATATCTTTACTATAATGAATTTTTCAGTTCATATATCCCCACTTTGTTAAGTCTTATTTGATTTTCTTAAGATCAGCATTTTGTAGTTTTTACCAACAGATATTGTATGTATTTTCTAAAGTGTTTATGAAAGTATTCCATATTCTTTGGGGTGATTGTGCTTTTAATTTTGGTTTCTGGAAGATCATTGTTATATGGAAATGGAAATAAACTTTTCCTCTTGGTCTTCTATCCTGTAACTTTATTGAACTCATTTTTTAGTTCTAGAATTTTTTTTTTTTTTGGAAATTCCTTGGGGTTTTCTATAAAGACAGTGAGGTTTTGTAGAAAATAAATAACATGATTTTATTATGTTCCTTTCTGCCTTTCACTTATTTTCCCTGCTTTCTTGCATAATTAGAAATTACAGTATTAAATTAAGTATAAGTAAAGTGGTAAGAGGGGACACACATGCCTTAATTGTAATCTTAGAAGGCAAGCATTCAGTCTTTCAATTTTAAGTATAATATAAGCTGGATGCTTTTTGTGTGTATGCACCTTACCAAACTATTTTAATTTCCGTGCCTATATATTTTTATGGGAGATCTTATAATGAATGTATTGGGCTTTGATAAGTGCATTTATGGATCAGTTGTTATGATCATATGATTTTTCTTTATTAACATATTGATATTGTACAATCCTACTTGATTTTACTATACAAATTTTATTCATTGTTGCATTATTTTTTAAAAATATTTTTTATCTAAATTTATAAGAATTAGTCTGTGTTTTAATATTGTCTTTCATTTTCTTCTGTTTCTTATTGTTTTGCACTGTCATTATCTGATTTTTTTGTCAGGGTAAGTATATTAGGAAGTATTTTCTACTTTCTGAAAGAGATTGTGTAAATTAGTTCTTAATTCTACTTTATTAGAATTATTAAAATAATTGAGATCCCAGAAGAAGAAAGATAGAGAGGGGCAGAAGGTCTATCAGGACAAATTATAGCAGAGAATTTCCCTAAGTTGGTGAAGAGAACATGCATCAAAATCCAGGTGGCACAGAGACTCTCCCTCAAAATCAATAAAAATTAGGTCAATATCCTATCATCTTATAGTAAAACTTACAAGTTTCAGTGACAAAGAAAATCCTGAAAGCATTATGAGACAAGAAGTCTGTAACATCCAATGGTAGAAATATTAGATTGGCAGCAGATCTATCCACAGAAACCTGGCAGGCCACAAAAGAATGGCATAATATATTCAGAACACTAAACAAGAAAAATATGCAGCCAAGAATACTATATCCAGCTAGGCTGTCATTGAAAATAGAAAGGGAGATAAAAAGCCTCCAGGACAAAGAAAACCTAAAAGAATTTGCAAGCACCAAACCAGCCCTACAGAAAATATTGAAAGAGGTCCTCTAAGAAAAGAGAGAGCCTAAAACTAACAGACCAGAAAGGAACAGAGACAACATACAGTAATAGTCAACTTACAGGCAATACAATGGACTAAATTCATATATTTCAATAGCTACCCTAAATGTAAATGAACTAAATGCCCCAATCAAAAGACACAGGGTATCAGAACAGATTAAAAGAAAACAAAACAAAACAAACAAGACCCATCTATATGCTGTATGAAAGAAATTCATTTTAGATCCAAAGACACCTCTAGATTTAAAGTGAGGGGATGGAAAAAAATTTACTATGCTAATGGACATCAAAAGAAAGCTGGGGGGAAAAAAAAAGAAAAAAAGAAAGCTGGGGTGGTAATCGTTATATCAGATAAATTAGATTTTAAGCCAAAGGCTATAATAAGAGATGAGGAAGGACATTATATCATACTTAAAGATCTATCCAACAATAAGATCTAAAATATTGAAAAACTATGCCCCTAATATGGGATCAACCAATTATATAAACAAATTAATAACAAATTCAAAGAAATGTGTTGATAATAATACAATGATAGTAGGGGCCTTTAACACCTCCCTGAAAGAGAAAGATCATCTAAGCAAAAGATCATCAAGGAAATAAAGGCTTTAAATGACACACTGGACCAGATGGACATCACAGATATATTCAGAACATTCCATCACAAATCAACAGAATACACATTCTTCTCTAGTGCACATAGAACAGTCTCCAGAATAGATATCATCCTGGGTCACAAATCAGGTCTTAACCAATACCAAAATCCTGGGATCATTCCCTACATATTTTCAGACCACAATGCTTTGGAACTAGAACTCAATCACAAGAGGAAAGTTGGAAAGAACTCAAATACACGGAAGCCAAAGAACATCCTACTAAAGAATGAATTGGTCAACCAGGAAATTAAAGAAGAATTGAAAAAAATTAATGGAAACAAATGAAAATGTAAACACAACTGTTCAAAATCTTTGGGATACAGCAAAGGTAGTCCTGAGAGGAAAGTACATAGCAATACAAGCTTTCTCAAGAGACAAGAAAAGTCTCAAATACAAAACATAACCCTAGTTCTAAAGGAGCTGGGGAAGGAATAGCAAATAAAGGCTAAACGCAGCAGCAGAAGAGAAATAATAAAGATCAGAGCAGAAATCAATGAAATAGAAATTAAAAAAAAATTAGAACAGATCAATGACACTAGGAGCTGGTTCCTTGAAAGAATGAATAAAATTGATAAACCTCTGTCCAGACTTATCAAAAAGAAAATAGAATGGACCTAAATTAATAAAATTATGAATGAAAGAAGAGAGATCACAACCAACACCAAAGAAATATAATCAATTACAAGAGCATATTATGAGCAACTATACACCAGCAAATTCGACAATCTGGAAGAAATGGATGCAATCCTAGAGCCTGAAACAGAAAGAAATAGAGAACCTGAACAGACTCACAACCAGTAAGGAGATTGAAGCAGTAATTAAAAATCTCCCCCCCCAAAAAAATATCCCAACAAACAGGAGCCCAGAACCAGATGGCTTCCTAGGGGAATCCTACCAAACATTTAAAGAGTAAGTAAAACCTATTCTACTGAAACTGTTTGACAAAAATAAAAATGGAAGGAAAACTTCCAAACTCATTACCAGCATTACCTTGATCCCAAAACCAGATAAAGGTAATTCTCAAAAAGGAGAATTACAGATCAATATCCCTGATGAACATGGATGCAAAAATTATCACTGAAATACTAGCCAATAGGATCCAACAGTACATTAAAAGGATTATTCACCATGACCAAGTGGGATTTATTCCTGGGCTGCAAGGTTGGTTCAACATCTGCAAATCAATCAATCTGATATAATACAGTAATAAAAGAAAGAACAAGAACCACATGATACTCTCATTAGATGCTGAAAAAGCATTTGACAAAGTGCAACATCCTTTCTTAGTCAAAACTCTTCACAGTGTGGGGATAGAGGGTACGTACCTCAATATCATCAAAACCACCCATGAGAAATCCACAGCGAGTATCATTCTCAATGGGGAAAAACTGAGAGCTTTTCCACTAAGGTCAGGAACATGGAAGGGCTGTCCGTTATCACCACTGCTATTCAACATAGTACTAGAAGTCCTAGCCTCAGCAATCAGACAACAAAAAGAAATTAAAGGCATCCAAATCAGAAAAGAAGTCAAACTCTCACTCTTTGGAGATGATATGATACTTTATGTGGAATATCCAAAAAGACTCCACTCCAAAACTGCTAGAACTTGTATAGGAATTCAGTAAAGTGTCAGGATATAAAATCAATGCACAGAAATCAGTTGCATTTCTGTACACCAACAACAAGACAGAAGAAAGAGAAATTAAAGAGTCCATCCCATTTACAATTGCCCACAATACCATAAGATACCTAGGGATAAACCTAACCAAAGAGGCAAAGAATCTGTACTCAGAAAACTATAAAGTACTCATGAAAGAAATTGAGGAAGACACAAAGAAAGGGAAAATGTTCCATGTTCATGGATTGGAAAAACAAATACTGTGAGGATGTTTATGCTACCTAGAGAAATCTACACATTTAATGCAATTCCTATCAAAATACTATCAACTGTTTTCAAAGAAATGGAAGAAATAATCCTAAAATTTATATGGAACCAGAAAAGACCTAGAATAGCAAGAGGAATATTGAAAAAGAAAGCCAATGTTGGTGGCATCACAATTCTAGACTTCAAGCTCTATTACAAAGCTGTCATCATCAAGACAGCATGGTACTGGCACAAAAACAGACACATAGATCAATGGAACAAAATATAGAGCCCAGAAAGAGACCCTCAACTCTATGGTCAACTAATCTTTGACAAAATATGATAGAATTTCCAATGGAAAAAAGACAGTCTCTTCAACAAAAAGTGTTGGGAAAATTGGACAGCCACATGCAGAGAATGAAACTGGACCATTTCCTTATATCACACAGAAAAATAGACTCAAACAGATGAAAGCCTCAATGTGAGACAGGAATTCACCAAAATCCTTGAGGAGAACACAGGCAGCAACCTCTTTGACCCAGCCACAGCAACTTCTTCCTAGAAACATCACCAAAGGCAAGGGAAGATAGGGCAAAAATGGACTATTGGGACTTCATCAAGATAAAAACCTTAGCACAACAAAGGAAACAGTCAAAAACACCAAAAGACAATTGACAAAATGGGGAAGATATTTGCAAATGACATATTAGATAATGGGCTAGTATCCAAAAATCTATAAAGAACTTATCAAACTCAATACCCCAAAAAACAAATAATCCAATCAAGAAATGGTCAGAAGACATGAACAAACATTTTTGCAAAGACATACAAACGGCCAACAGACACATGAAAAAATGTTCAACATCACTTGGCGTCAGGGAAAATAAAAATCAAAACCACAGTGACATACCACCTCACACCAGTCAGGATGGCTAAAATTAACAAGTCAGGAAAGACAGGTGTTGGCAAGGATGCAAAGAAACGGGAACCCTACTATGTTGGTAGGAATGCCAGCTGGTGCAACCACTGTTGAAAACAGTATGGAGTTTCCTCAAAAGTTGAAAATAGAGCTACCCTGCAACCTAGCAATCACAACCCTGGGTATTTACCCTAAAGATACAATGGTAGTGATCCAAAGGGGCACGTGCACCTGAATGTTTATAGGAGCCATGCCCACAATAGCCAAATTATGGAAAGAACCTAGATGGCCACCAACAGATGAACAGATAAAGATGTGGTGTGTATATACAATGGAATACTATGCAGCCATCAAAAGAAATGAAATCTTGCCATTTGCAACGACATGGATGGAACTAGAGGGTATTATGCTGAATGAAATAAGTCAATCAGAGAAAGACAATTATATTATCTCTCTAATATGAGGAATTTGAGATTCAGGGTGGGGGCTCTTGGGGGGAAGGGAGAGAAAAATGAAACAAGATGGGACTGGGGAAGGAGACAAACCATAAGAGACTCTTAATCTCAGGAAACAAACTGAAGGTTGCTGGAGGGGTGGGAGGGATAGGGTGGCTGGGTGATGGACATAGGGGAGGGTATTTGCTATGATGAGTTCTTTGAATTATGTAAGGCTAATGATTCACAGACCTGTACCCCTGAAACAATAATACATTATATGTTAATTAAAAAATGTAGGTGCAATAAATGTCATCTTGGCTCTGGTGGAAAAAAAAAAGATTTTTGTTGTCGTTATTTATCTATGTAGGCATTTAGATTACTGATTTAAGACATTTCTTCTACTTTTCCTCTGATAAACATGACCATAAACTTTTCTTTTATTACTGCTTTTGCTATGTCTCACATATATTGATATGTTGGATTTTCTTTATATATAAAAATATATATATTTGGATGCATAGGTATGTTATGTATTTTATTTTAATAAATAAATCTATTATTATTAGTTATTATCTGTGATAGGGTTTTTGATATCTGGTTTGAAAAGATGTTCCAAACCCTGATTCCTTTTAATGAGATAGTATTTAAAGCCCACAACATGGATTTCGTCAGTTCTCATTGAAAACAGAATTAGTGATTATTTTTATGCCTTTCAGTAAAGAGAACTAGGAAATAAATATTACTTTTTTTTTTAGAATACTTTTGAACTCATTTCTTCCACCCCCAACCTCTACCTATAGCACCCACCACTCTGTTCTCTTTATGAGTTTGGATTTTTTTTTTATTATTATACATATAAGAGAGATCATACATTATTCACCTTCATCTGTGTGATTTATTTCACTGAGCTTAATGCTCCCTAGGTCCACCCATGTTGTCACAAACAGTAAGATTTCATTTTTTATGGCTGAATAATATCACACTCTATACATATATTACAATTTCTTCATCCTTTCATTCACAGATTAACACTTGGGTTGTCCTGTATTTTGGCTATTGTAAATAATGCTGTGATGAACATGGGGTTCATATATCTTTTTAAAGTTAGTGTTTTTGATTTCTTTGGATAAATATCCAGTGTAGTTCTATTTTTAATTTTTAAAAGGCTTAACCCTTTTTGAGTTAATTTTTGCATATGATATGATATACACAAAATCACTTTTCTATATTACTGTCCAGTCTCCCCAAAACCACTTATTGAAGAGATGGTCCTTTAACCATTTGATATTTTTTGGATCCTTCATTGCAAATTTGTTGACATACATGTGTGGGTTCATTTCTGGGATTTTTATTTTGTTCCATTGATATATGTGTCTATGTTTTTTTGTTTGTTTGTTTCTTGCCAACACCATACCCTTTTGATTACTATAGCCTTGTAATCAAGTTTGAAATCAGGGAGCATAATTCTTCCAGCTTTGTTCTTTTTTAAGGTTACTTTGACTTCTACTTTTGTGGTTTCATACAAATTTTAAGATTGTTTATTCTATTTCTGTGAAAAATGTCACTGGTATTTTGATAAGGATTCCACTGAATGTATAGGTTGTTTTAGGTAGCATAGACAATTTCACAATATTTTCTCTTCCAGTCCATGAGCATGGAATGCTTTTCCATTTCTTTGTGCCTTCCACAGTTTCTTTCATAATTGTCCTATAGTTTTCAAAGTACAAATATTTACCTTTGTGTTTAGGTTTATATCTAGGAATCTTATGGTTTTTGTGCAATTGCAAATGGGATTGATGCCTTGATTTCTCTGTCTGCTACTTCATTATTGGTGTATAGAAATGCAACAGATTTCAACATATTGATTTTTTAATCCTGCAAATTTAGTGAATTTGTGCACTGGTTCTAGCAATTTTTGGGTGGAGTCTTTTGGGTTTTCTTATTTTTTCTTCTGATAGTTCACTGTTAGTGTATAGGAACATGACAGATATTTGTACAGTGGTTTTATACTCTGAAAGTTTACTGATTTTATATATTAGTTCTAACAGTGTTGTGGCAGAAACTTTACAATTTTTTTGAAATCATGTTGTTTGTAAATAATGAAAATTTTACTTCTTCCTTTCTAATTGGGACGTCTTTATTTATTTTTCTTACCTAATTTCTCTGGCTAAAACTTTCAATACAATGTGGAATAAAACTGGCAAGCATGGACATTCTTGTCTTGTTTCTGATGTTAAAAAACTGTTTTAAGTTTTTACTATTGAGTATTATGTTTACTATTGGCTTCTCAAAAATAGCCTTCATTATTATTTTTTATAGTTTAAAAAAAAACACATATATTTAATTTATTTATTTTAGAGAGAGAGAGAGAGTGTGAGCATGATCAGGGGGATGGGCAAAAAGGATGGAGAGGAACAAAAAGACTCCCCACTGAGCTTGGAGCTCCATGCAGGGCTAGATCTCAGGACCTTGAGATCATGACCTGAGGCAAAATCACAGGTCAGAAGCTTATGTGACTGAGCCACCCAGTCACCCTAACCTTTATTATTTTGAAGTATGTTTCATCCATACCCACTTTGTTGAAAGTGGTTAACATAACTGGACATTGAATTTTGTCAAAATTGCTTTTGCATGTAGTCAAATCCTATGATTTTTTTACCCTTCATTTAGTGAATGTGATGTATCATGTTATTTTATAAGCAAATCTTGAACCATACTTGCATCCCCAGAATAAATCCCACTTGATCATGGTGTATGATCCTTTCAGTATACTGCTGAATTTGATTTTCTACTACTTTCTTGAGAATTTTTCCATCTATTCTTATCAAGGATATTGGTCTATAACTTTCTTTTTGTGATCTCCTTCTGTAGTCTTGCAGTCAGGGTAATGTTGGCCTTGTGAAATAAGTCTGGAAGTATTCTTTCCTCCTTAATTTCTTGGACAAGTTTGAGAAAGACAAGTATGAAATCTCTTTGAATGTTTGGTAGAATTTGCCAGTGAAACTACTTGGACTTGGACTTCCGTTTTCTGGAGAATTTTCATTACTAATTCAATTTAGTTGCTAGTAATAGGTCTATTCAAATTTTCTTTCCTTTCTTTTTTTTTTTTTTTTTTTTCATTGTTCAGTCTTGGTAGATGGTATATTTCTAGGAATTTTTCCATTTCTTTGAGGTTGTTCAATTTGTTGGTTATATAATTATTCATAGTAGTCTTTTCTGGTCCTTTGTATTTCTACGGTATCTGTTGTACTATTTTCTCATTTTTATAATTTTATATGTTTGAATCCTATCTCATCTTACTAAATCAACTAAAAATCAGCCAATTTTATCTTTTCAAAAAAGCAGGTCTTATTTATTATCTATCAATCATCTACTATCTATTTATCATCTATCTATTTATATTTTATTTATATATTTGCCAGAGAGAGAGACTGGGTGAGTACATGAGCAAGGGGAATGGCAGGCAGAGGGAGAAGCATGCTCCCCACTGAGCAAGGAGCCTGATGTTGGACTTGATCCCAGGACTCTGGGATCGTGACTTGATCTGAAGGCAGATGCTTAAGCAACTGTGCCACCCAGATGTTCCAAACCAGGTCCTACATTTGAGATTCATTTGTTTGAGAGAGAGCAGTAGCAGGAGGGCCAGAGGGAGCGGAGAGAGAATCCCAAGCTGAAACTGCTCTGCTCAGACTCTAGAACCTGTTGTGGGGCTTGGTCTCATGACCCTGAAATCATTACCTGAGCTCAACCTAGAAGTCTGACACTTAGGCAACTTCACCACCCAGGTGCCCCTACCGGGTTCTATTTTAATTAATATTTTCTACTGTTTTTTGTTTGTTTGTTTGTTTGTTTTTGCCTGTATTTCATTGTCTGCTCTAATCTTTATTATTTCCCTCCTTCTACTAACTTTAGGCTTTACTCATCCTTTTTTCTTGTTCCTTGAGTAGTAAAGTTAGTTTGTTTATTTGAGACTTTTTTGTTTCTTGAGGTAGGCATTTATCAATACAAAATTACATCTTATAACCAATTTTGCTACATGCAAAATGTTTTAGTATATTTCCATTTTTGCCTCGAAGTATTCTTTTTAAATATTTTATTCATTTATTTGAGAGAGACACAGTGAAAGAAAGAACACAAGCAGAGGGAGAGGGAGAGGGAGAAGCAGGGAGCCCTATGTAGGGCTTGATCCCAGGACCCAGGGAACATGACCTGAGCTGAAGGCAGATGCTTAACAACTGAGCCACGTGAGCCCTGTCTCAAGGTATTTTTTTGATCTCTTTTGATTTCTTTTTTTACCTATTGGTTGTTAAGTAGCGTGCTTTAAAATCTCCACATATTTTGCTACTTTTCCAGTTATTTTCTTCTAATTGATTTCTAGTTTCTTACCATTGTGGTCATTAAAATGGTTGAAATGATTTCAATCCTTTTAAAGTTACTAAGACTTGGGGTGCCTGAGTGGCTCAGTGGGTTAAAGCCTCTGCCTTCGGCTCAGGTCATGATCCCAGGTTCCTGGGATCAAGCCCCACGTCGGGCTCTCTGCTCAGCAGGAAGCCTGCTTCCCTCTCTCTCTGCCTGCCTCTCCCACCTACTTGTAATCTCTGTCTGCCAAATAAATAAACAAATCTTTAAAAATAAAATAAAGTTACTAAGACTTTTTTTGTGTCCTAATAGATGATCTATCATGGAGAATCTTCCATGTGCACTTGAGAATGAAGTATATTCTGTTGTTGGATTGAATGCTTTGTATATATGTTAAGCCCCTCTGGTCCAATATGTTATTTAAGGTCTATGTTTTTCTTATTGATTTTTGTTATGGATGATCTATCCGTTGATGTAAGTGTAAGGGTATTAGAGCCCCTTACTACTTTTGCATTGCTATTTCTCCATTTAATTGCTTTTACATTTAATTAATTACATTTAATTAATTACATTTAATTAATTCATTTAATTACTTTTACTGTTAATATTTACTTTATATATTTAGAAGCTTTTATGTTGGGTGCATAAGTATTTGCAAATGCTAAATCCTATTGCTGGATTGACCTCTTTATCATTACATAATGTTCTTCTTTGTATCTTCATGCATTATTTGTTTATAGATATTCCAGCTTTCTTATGGTTTCTGTTTGTATGGAATATCTTTTTCCATCCCTTCATTTTCAGTCTATGTGTTTTCCTACATCTAAAATTATTCTCTTGTAGGCAGCATATAGATGGTTCTTAGTTTTTCAATGTACTTAGCCTCTTGATGTTCTTTGATTGGAGAATATTTTCCTTTTCATTTAAAGTAATTATTAATACATATGTACTTATTACCACTTTGTTAATTGCTTTCTAGCAGTTTTTGTAATTCCCCATTGCTCTTTTCTCTTGCTTCCTTTCTTTGTGGTTTCATGACTTTCTTTGGCACTATGCTTATATTGCTTTCTCTTTGTTTTTTGTATATTTATTATAGGTTTTTGCTTTGTGTTACCATATGACTTACATATAACAACTTATAACAGTCTAATTTCAGCTTACCACATTTTGAGTTTGATCACATTCCAAAGTTCAACTTTTTTTGATCACCCCATATTTATATTTTTAAAATCATCTTTTCATCTTACTCATTTCTTAATTATTATAATCATAGTTATTTTTACTATTTTTGTTTTAACAATTATACTAGATTCATAAGCGTTTAGTGCACTATCTGTGGCATATATTTCATTTTAGTGAGATTTATTTTTCATATATTTTCTTGGCTTTTTATATCAGCTTAAAGTAGTCCCTTTATATTTCATGTAAGGCCAGCTTGTTATGTACTCCTTTAATTTTTGTATGTCTGGAAAACTCTATTACTCCTTCAGTATCTGAATGATTATTTTGCCAGGTAGAGGATTCTTGGCTGGATTTTTTTTCTTTTGGCACTTTGAATATTTTGTGTCATTCTCTTCTGGCTTACACAGTTTGTGCTGAAAAATCTGTTCATACTCTCATGGTGTTCTTCTGTATGAAATTTTCTCTTGCTTCTTTTATTCTTTTCTCATCTTTCACTTTTGCATTTTAATTATAATGTATGTTGGTGTGTCTCTTTGGTTTCATCCTCTTTGGAGCCTTCTGAGCTTTCTGATTGTACTTTTTTTTTTTTTCCATTTTATTTATTTTTTCAGCGTAACAGTATTCATTCTTTTTGCACAACACCCAGTGCTCCATGCAAAACGTGCCCTCCCCATTACCCACCACCTATTCCCCCAACCTCCCACCCCTGACCCTTCAAAACCCTCAGGTTGTTTTTCAGAGTCCATAGTCTCTTATGGTTCGCCTCCCCTCCCCAATGTCCATAGCCCGCTCCCCCTCTCCCAATCCCACCTCCCCCCAGCAACCCCCAGTTTGTTTTGTGAGATTAAGAGTCATTTATGGTTTGTCTCCCTCCCAATCCCATCTTGTTTCATTTATTCTTCTCCTATCCCCCTACCCCCCCATGTTGCTTCTCCATGTCCTCATATCAGGGAGATCATATGATAGTTGTCTTTCTCCGATTGACTTATTTCACTAAGCATGATACGCTCTAGTTCCATCCACGTCGTCGCAAATGGCAAGATTTCATTTCTTTTGATGGCTGCATAGTATTCCATTGTGTATATATACCACATCTTCTTGATCCATTCATCTGTTGATGGACATCTAGGTTCTTTCCATAATCTGGCTATTGTAGACATTGCTGCTATAAACATTCGGGTACACGTGCCCCTTCGGATCACTATGTTTGTATCCTTAGGGTAAATACCCAGTAGTGCAATTGCTGGGTCATAGGGTAGTTCTATTTTCAACATTTTGAGGAACCTCCATGCTGTTTTCCAGAGTGGTTGCACCAGCTTGCATTCCCACCAACAGTGGAGGAGGGTTCCCCTTTCTCCACATCCTCTCCAGCATCTGTCATTTCCTGACTTGTTAATTTTAGCCATTCTGACTGGTGTGAGGTGATATCTCATTGTGGTTTTGATTTGTATTTCCCTGATGCCGAGTGACGTGGAGCACTTTTTCATGTGTCTGTTGGCCATCTGGATGTCTTCTTTGCAGAAAGGTCTGTTCATGTCCTCTGCCCATTTCTTGATTGGATTGTTTGTTCTTTGGGTGTTGAGTTTGCTAAGTTCCTTATAGATTTTGGATACTAGCCCTTTATCTGATATGTCGTTTGCAAATATCTTCTCCCATTCTGTCAGCTGTCTTTTGGTTTTGTTAACTGTTTCCTTTGCTGTGCAAAAGCTTTTGATCTTGATGAAATCCCAATAGTTCATTTTCGCCCTTGCTTCCCTTGCCTTTGCCGTTGTTCCTAGGAAGATGTTGCTGCGGCTGAGGTCGAAGAGGTTGCTGCCTGCGTTCTCCTCAAGGATTTTGATGGATTCCTTTCTCACATTGAGGTCCTTCATCCATTTGGAGTCTATTTTCGTGTGTGGTGTAAGGAAGTGGTCCAATTTCATTTTTCTGCATGTGGCTGTCCAATTTTGCCAGCACCATTTATTGAAGAGGCTGTCTTTTTTCCATTGGACATTCTTTCCTGCTTTGTCGAAGATGAGTTGGCCATAGAGTTGAGGGTCGATTTCTGGTGAGCTTTCTGGAAATGGATATTTGTTTCATTTTTCAGATTAGGGGAGATTTCAGCCATTGTTTCACCAATGAAGTTTTCTACCCCTTTCTCTCTTTATTCTGCTTTGGAGAGCCCCATAATATGAATCTTAATCCATTTGCTATTATCTCATAAGTTACCTAAGCTATCCTCCTTGTTCACTCAGTCTTTTTTCTGTTTTTCTTTTTCTGTTTACTGCTGTGATTAAATTCCACTGCCTTTTCTTTGAGTTCATTGTTCCTTTCTTCTGCTTCATCCATTTGCTGTTGAATTCCTCTAGTATATGTTTTAGTTCATACTGGGGTTAATGTAGAGTATGAAATCATCCATAATACCTGGTTTCCTAAAATATAACACAGAGGCCAGTGGGGGTGATGCCAGGTTTCAGAGAAGGGCATAGGCCTTTGGAATGCCTAGGCATGGGGCACCTGGGTGGCTCAGTGGGTTAAAGCCTCTGCCTTCGGCTCAGGTCATGATACCAGGGTCCTGGGATCGAGCCCCGCATCGGGCTCTCTGCTCAGCCCGGAGCCTGCTTCCTCCTCTCTCTCTGCCTGCCTCTCTGCCTACTTGTGATCTCTGTCTGTCAAATAAATAAATAAAATCTTTAAAAAAAAAAAAAAAAGGAATGCCTAGGCATGTGTGACCACTCTGCTGTTGGAGTGCTGTGAAGAGTTGCTTTCCCCAAATCTTTCTTAGCCCACACAGCCATCCTGTGATCTAAAAGATATATGCATTGTCCCTTAGGTTATGTTTAGCAGAACTCATAGAACACACAGATTAGCATATCGTACATTTCCTGTAAATAGATCCTCCTAGTTCCAGTAAGATCCCTTGTCACACATCACTGTTTAAGAAACAGTGACAAGGGGGCGCCTGGGTGGCTCAGTGGGTTAAAGCCTCTGCCTTTCGCTCAGGTCATGATCCCAGGGTTCTGGGATTGAGCCCCACATCGGGCTCTCTGCTTGGCAGGGAGCCTGCTTCCTCCTCTCTCTCTCTCTGCCTGCCTCTCTCCCTACTTGTGATCTCTATCTGTCAAATAAATAAATAAAATCTTAAAAAAAAAAAAAGAAACAGTGACAAGGATTTGTGATTATCCTGAAGGACCAATAAAAGTGGAAGCAAAGAAGAGCAAAGGGTCTTTGTCTCTAAGAATTGATCCCCTTTTCCTTTTCCTCTCTTTCATAGCAAAGTTTGGAGTAATCTTTTCTTCCATTGTTACAGGGATTGCTGGACATTCCAGGCAAGTTCAGGTATTTTTCTTTTAGCTCTGTGATTTCTGTTTGGCTCTTTCTTCTATTTCCTAACTCTTTGTTGAAGTTTCACTGTGCTCATTTTTCTCCTCAGTTCAGTGAGCATCTTTATGACAATGGCATTAAAATTGTTATCATGTAAATTGTTTATCTCTTTCATTAAGTTTTTCTTTTTTATTTTTCTCCCTGAAGTTTTATCCTATTCTTTCATTTAGAACAGTCTTCTAATTTTTTTTTTTCTTGGCTCTTTTGGCTTCTATACCAAGTAGATGAAGAAAACAATTACTTCTCTTAGTCTTGAAAGAATGACCTCAAGTGAATGACCATTACCATTCAGCCCTTCCCCAGCTCCTGTCTTTCACAAGTTTGTGCTTCTCTAAGAGCCTATTATGTATATTTTTAAAAAGATTTTATTTATTTATTTGACAGACAGAAATCACAAGTAGGCAGAGAATAGGAAGAGGAAAAGGAGGAAGCAGGCTCCCTGCTGAGCAGAGAGCTCAATGCCGGGCTGGATCCCAGGAGCCTGGGATCATGACCTGAGCCAAAGGCAGAGGCTTTAACCCACTGAGCCCCCCAGGCTCCCCAGAAGCCTATTAAATTTTTAATAGCTCTCAGTAGTTAATTGTGTGCCAAGATCCATCAGAGGTTTAAAGGAGAGGATCTTAGCACCTACATTCATGCTGATTGGAAATCAGATCCTAAGTCAGCAGCTTTTAAAAATATGCAAATATGTACAGTCCTGTGGAGCTGCAAATATAATCTCTATTGGCCACCAGATTCTAGTGATCTCAACATGTCCCTTGGAAACAACTGCAAAAGTCAGGGCTGCGGATATGTATATAAGCTATTTTCTGAGGGAGATAGCAGTAGTTGGAGCAAGGCAGAGGAAGTGCCAAGATGGCATTCATATGCTACATTTCTTGAGAGTAACTCTATAGGCCACTAAAGGTGTTGCTTCTCAGCCAAGACAAATGAAGAGGCCTCCTTCACAGAAGACTTGGTGGTATGCCCTCTGCTCTCTGTGTAACACTCTGAGAGTGGTAGCAGTCCAGGAACTACCTCTATGATTGCCATCGTCCTTGGAACCCAGGAAAGCAAGTTCCCCTGGCCACCAGATCACAAGGTATCTGCTGGGTTGTGACTATAAAAACTGAGACATGAGATATAAAAATCAGTCATCAGATGCTGTAAAGCTCCCTATTGGGCAACATCGGCCCTCTGGCACACTGCAGTGGGAGAGCACAAAAAATAGTGTCAGCCCTTTGAGGTCTCCGTCAAGGATTAGTTAATCCCTAGGTACATGTTTAATTAGAAACCTAACACTTAGGCCACAAGCATGGTAATTAGTAAATAGATCTCCTTCATAGAAAGACCAAGATCTTGCGTTTGTTGCTTCTTTCTGTGCTCTGGGAGTGATAGCTATTTAGAAGCTTTGTTCATTATAATCCTGTGGTACCCACAGCTATAAGCCCCACTGGCCACCAGACTTAGGTGATGTCCTCTAGCAGCAGCCACAAAAATTGGGCATGAGGCCAGGGTGTAATGCCCTTTCAGGTGACTCAGTGATACTTGCTTCCATTGAACCTGGAACATGACTTCCTTGGTCTCCAGAGCCAGACAATTAAGAAACATTCCCTGGGAAGCAGCCACAAAACTTAGGGCACCAGATGTGTCAAAGCTCCCTTCCAGGAGATAGTGGTTCTCTGGAAGACAACAAAAGGTCAAAAGGTGAGCACAAAGAAAGTAACTGCCGGTCTGTCTCCTGGAGAGTGTTTCAGTAGGCTCCTAGATTTGTGTGTTAAGGTAGATGTCTGCACCTCAGGATGATATTTTAATATAAGCAGGTGAGTGTCCTTCACTTTCAGTCTGGGCATGACCTACTGCTTATGAGTAGAGCCCTGGGGCAAGTGAATTCAAGTGCATGAGCTTCCTAAGATCCATTTTGCATTTTGCTGCAGCCTTGTGGGTCATGGAACATGAGCCTTGTTGGTTTTCAAAATTAGATGTTTTGGGAGACTTATTAGTTTTCAAAATTAAAGGATTAGTTGCAGGTCTTAAAAATTGTATTGTGCAATGTGGGGTTCAAATCTATCACACCTCATTGAGAAATCTGGGATTTGAGCTTCCTCCTGATTGTGGGTTATTGTGCCAAAGCTGAAGTTTATGGCAAGTTTGTGTCCTAGCCTCTTCTACCTGCTTCACTGAAGTTTTATTCTCATTTGCCTTATGTGTAATCATTACTAAGCCAAGCCTTTGTTTTTTCTCAGAGGAAAATTTTCTCATATGTAGCTGTAAATCTCTTTCAAAGAGGTGAGTTCAGGATCTTCCTACATCACCGTCTTGAACCTCTATTTACATTTCATTCAGCTCTAATTATTATGTCTTCTTTCCTTTCAGATTTAGTGTTTGAACCATGAATTTTTGTGGGTATTATGTAATTTCTGAGTATTTAGAGATTTTCTTGTTGTTTTTCTATCATTTCATTCCATTGTAATAAAAGAATTTACTTTTTATTATTTCCATTAATTTAAACATGTTGAGGTTCATTTCATGCCCCTGAATATGGTTTACCTTGATAAATATTCCACGTATGCTAGAAATTATGTATTATGCTGTGATTGCATGAAGTGTGTGGTATATGTCAATTAGATACCATTATTTGATTTGGTTGTTCAGATCTTCTACAGTTTTTCTATCTGTCTAATAATTTTATCAAGAAAATATTATGTCTCCAATTATAATTGTGTAGTTTTCTATTTCTCCTTTCACTTTTTTTTTTTTTTTTTAAGATTTACTTATGTAGTTTCAAAGAGGAAGAGAGAGAGAATGAGCACATGGGTTGGGGAATGGGTGGGACAGAGGGAAAGGGAGAGAGTCTTAAGCAGGCTCCATGGTCAGCTCAGAGTCCGACACAGGTTTCATTCTCATGAGTCTGAGAAAATGATCTGTGCTGAAATCAAGAGTGAGATGCTTAACTGACTGAGACACCCAGGTATCCCTCTCCTTTTATCTTTAATTTTTTTTTCTTCCATTACTTTATTTTTAGGTTATGTTTTTTTGGATCATACACATTTAGGATCATTTTATCTTCAGATGAATACTATTTTTATCATTATATATTATTCTTCTTTGGGACTAGAAATTTCTTATTGCAATTTTACTTTATCAGGGATTATTATAGACAGCCTGAAAATTAATTTTCACATGATACAACTTTTCTCATCCTTTTACCTTCAATCTATCTGTTTTGTTGAATTTGCAGTGAGTTTCTTATAAACAGCACATATTTGAGACTGTTTTTAAAATTTACTTTGCTAATCTCTCTGAAATGTTGTATTTAGACCATTTAAATTTAAGGAAGTTATTGAAATTCTTAAGAATTATATCTGATTCTTAATTTTCTCTTATTTCTATCTTTTTGAATCTTTTTATTGATTACTTACACATTTTTCTTTAGGATTTCATCTTGATTTATTTATATTCTTTATGAGTGTGTCTATCTTTTAATTCCTTAGAGAGGTTGCTCTCAGTGATAGATATGTGACACCATAGTCCACTTAATTGCATTGTGAAATTTTTTCTTTGTGTCTGTTTATACTTCATAGTTTTAAATATCACTGTCTTGAATATTGTAGTATTTTATAAATTGTGTGTCAATCATCACAAATGATTTACCAAACTCATTAGAAGGATTGTTTAATATGACTCCCCATATTTTGGTTTCCTATTCTTTTTTCTTTGCTGTTACTCCAATATTTCTTCTTTTATCATTTCCTATGTTTTTGAAGAACTTTTTAAATATTTATTTCAGTGACAAATTATTTTAATTATACCTTACTGAGCACGGCCTTTATTTCTTCCTCCTTCCTGAAGAAAAGTCTTGTCAGATGTACTTAATGTGTTTGAAATTTCTTTATTTTCAGTACCTAAAAGGTATACCACTTCCTTCTGACCTCTATGATCCAGAGGAGAAAAATGTAATAAATTGAATTGATCTTCCTCAGCAGGTCATACCTTATTTATCTCTGACTAATTTTATGACATCTTTTTTGTGTATAGTTTTCAGAATTTTAATTTTGATATGCTTTGGCATCGACTTACTTGTTTGTATTTTATTTGACATTGCTCACTTTGTGGAATGTGTGATTTTGTAATTTATTTACAGAATGTAGTATGTTTTATTTCTATTTCTTTAAATGTTTTTTCAATCCAACAATATTCCTCCTCTTCTTATGAGACTCCAGTCATATGAATTTTGAATATTTTCTACTTCTACCACAGGTCCCTGACACTCTGCTGATTTTTATTTTCAGTTTATTTTCCTACTGTTGTTCAAATTGGGTAAATTCTTTTGACCCATTCTTAAATTCACTTTCCATCTTCCCTCATCTCCATTCTACTGTTAAGCACACCCCTTTTTTTAATTTTTTTTTTTTTAGTTATTTCACACAGTTACCACTTTTATTTGTAGTCATTTTTTTAATTTTTAATTTTATTTTTCAGTTTTACAATTTCCATTGAATTCTTCTAATTTTTTTTATTAAATTTATTTATTTATTTTTTCAGCGTAACAGTATTCATTGTTTTTGCACAACACCCAGTGCTCCATGCAATACGTACCCTCCCTATTACCCACCACCTGGTTCCCCCAACCTCCCACCCCCGCCCTTCAAAACCCTCAGGTTGTTTTTCAGGGTCCATAGTCTCTTATGGTTCGCCTCCCCTTCCAATTTCCCTCAACTCCCTCTCCTCTCCATCTCCCAATGTCCTCCATGTCATTTGTTAGGCTCCACAAATAAGTGAAACCATATGATACTTGACTCTCTCTGCTTGACTTATTTCACTCAGCATAATCACTTCCAGTCCCGTCATGTTGCTACAAAAGTTGGTTATTCATCCTTTCTTTTTTTTTTTTTTATAAACATATAATGTATTTTTATCCCCAGGGGTACAGGTCTGTGAATCACCAGGTTTACACACTTCACAGCACTCTCCATAGCACATACCCTCCCCAATGTCCATAACCCCCTCCCCCTCTCCCAACCCCACCTCCCCCCAGCAACCCCCAGTTTGTTTTGTGAGATTAAGAGTTCTTCTAATTTTTTTTAAGTTTGTTTAAGATTTTATTTATTTGGGGTGCCTGGGTGGCTCAGTCATTAAGTGTCTGCCTTCCTCTCAGGTTCATGATCCTGCTTCTCTCTCTACCGCTCCTCATGCTTATGTTCCCTCTCTGACTGTCTCTCACTCTCTGTCAAATAAATAAATAAAATATTTTAAAAATTATTTTATTTAATTATTTTTGAGGGAGAAAGAGCAGAGAGAATGTGTGTGCATGTGCAAGTGGAGGGAGGGAGAGAGGGAGAGGACCATCAAGCAGACTTCCCACTGAGTGCAAAGCTTGATGCAGGACTTGATATCATGACCCGAAGATCAGTACCTGAGCTGAAGCCACGAGCTGGATGCTTACTTGACTGAGTAACCCAGGCATTCATTAGTTCTTTTTAAATAACTTTCATGTTTTTCTGGGACTTTTTGTTCTCATTTGTTTCAAGAGAATTTGTAATTATCTTTTGAATCTTTTTTAAAAATTTTGGTTGTTTAAAATCCTTGTCAAATGATCCAAACATCTAATTCATCATTGTTTTTTTTACATGTTTTTTTAATGTGTTTTCTCATTCGGGTGGTTATTTTTCAGATTCTTTGTATGGTGGTTATTTGTCCACTTTTTGCTGGGCATTTGGGCTTTTATTTTAGGAAGTTCCAGACCCTATTTCATTTATTTTAGGATGCAATCACTCTGTTAGGTTTAGAGCACATGTTCTGACCTTTTTTGTTGGCTGTTTCTTATAATATTTTAATTTTCAGAGAATTTTTCATGCCATTTGGGGTGCTTAATTTATCTCATGCTAATAGTGCTCCTAATGGTTTCTACTAATGCTGCTTGAAGAGACACTGCCTGGTGTGTCCCCTAATGGGAAAAAGGAGTTTCTGGACCCAAATTGCCAAGGATAGCTTAATAGGTAGGTTATGTTTGTTTTCTTTTGTGTTTTTGGTGATGGTGAAAGCTTAATTCTTGGAGTCCCTTGGCTGCCTGATATCTCTTTGTGGGGTAGGGTCATTTTACACCTGTGATAACAGAGACTCCTTGCCCTGTGAGTGCCCTGTGAGTGCCCTGTGAGTGCCTCCTTGCCCATTATCCCCCATTGTGCAGTTTCCCTAGGAGTGGGGAGAGAGTCTCAGGCCTATCAGTTAAAGAGAGCACTTTCTATTTATCTTCAGTTATTGTTAGTGTGGTTTCCAATGCATCACCCTTGGTCTTTTTGTGGGATTCACTTTTCTGTGGATGGTACTCATTTAAAGTGGAGTAAGAATAATTCTATCAGGGTTGCCTTAGATGCTCAACTGGGAGCCACAGACCCCAGGCCTGGGTCACCTTTTCCTGTCGGGTATGGAGGTTGTAAGACACATGAACTCTACTTGTGGTTCTCTCTTGCATTATTTCCAGGGTTTATAATTGGGGATAAATAGGAACAGATCAATCTATTCTATCCTGGCTGTACTAGAAGTCCCTGTGACATATATATTTGAGGCTTATTTCTCATGGTTTTAGTAAAAAGTGATGTAAGAAGTAATCACTTTTTCCTCTAGACATTTGACATGCATTCTAACCTTGCTCTCAGAGGATCAAATAACTTCATATTCATAGTCCTATTTCCCTGTGTGAAGACTGACCAGATATTTAATTTTTCTAAGAAAATATCATCACTTTTAAAAATTCACCAGTTTCTTCATTCTTATCTTGAACTCACACACATATCAATTACCTGACCACAGTTTGATGCATTTTCTAAATCTAAGGATGTGTATTTCTCCCATTTCATGAAGTTTTTGAGAGATGATAAAAAAGTAAAGTATTTCTGTTTTCAAAAGAGATAATGTATTGATTTTATATTTGGTTTCTTTTCTCCCATTTAAAAGGAGTGATTCAGATGTATGGGCTGAAGGGCTTTAGGCATGTCACTGATAATTAAACTGAAAACAAAACCTGTAATAGTGTCTACCCATCATGTCTTTAGGATTGATATATTTAATAAAATGATATTTAAAGACATTACACACAAAACAAAAAAATAAAAAATAAAAAAACTGAGAAAAAATAATTACAAGAAAATAAATGCCCCAAGAAGCTGAATAGATCAAATAATATATATAATGAAAAACAGCACCATAACAAAAAAGAGAGATAGTGTACAAAAATATTTAAGAACAATTCATATTGTTTATAAACCACATAAGGTGTGAAGAATTGTATTTTATACCATCTTGAGAACCAGGTATGTACCTGGATTATTTGAATTCCTTCTTCAGGGAAGCCTTGTATATTTTTACCTCTTTTATTTATGCATTCAATATTTATGTCTCCAGATTCATAGATATTTATTTTATAATTTGACTTGTTTATTCTATTGTTAAAATTGGCCAAGGTTTGACCATTGGAAGATCTTTTGGTGGTTTCCACATCTTTCTGACATACCTCATTATTGTTCTGTTCTGTTTTACTTTGTTAAAGAATACTTTAAAACAAAAGTACTTGTTTTCTTTCTTGCATGTTAGGTTTATATATTTGGTGTCTCAACACTAGAATCAGACATTTCTCCAAGGAGCTGGGGTTCCTTTCATTGGAGAATGACAGTAGATATTAAGATATGAGTATGTGGTGTATGTTGCTACTAGGGAATTTAATATTCCCTGTCTCTTAAGTTTTGCTGTATTGTGTCTTCATTTTTGGTCATCTCAAAATATTTTGTAGGGATGCCTGGGTGGCTCAGTGGGTTAAGCCTCTGCCTTCGGCTCAGGTCATGATCTCAGTGTCCTGGGTCAAGCCCTGCATCAGGCTCTCTGCTCAGTGAGGAGCCTGCTTCTCTCTCTCTCTCTCCTGCCTCTCTGCCTACTTGTGATCTTGGTCTGTCAAATAAATAAATAAAATCTTTAAAAAAAAATTTTGTAATCATTTTTTTAATTTTCCTTGGCTTATTTATTATTAATGATGTGTGCTTAATTTCCTTGTATTTGTGATTATTTTTTCAAAATTTTCTTCTTACTGTTAATTTCTGATCTATTTCACTGTGTTCAGAGAATGTACTTGTTATTTTTATTTTTAACTAAATTAATTTATTGAGATTTATCTATGGCTTATGGTATCATCTTTCTTTAAGAATTATCCATATGCACATGAGAAGAATATATATGCTGTTTTTGTTAGGCGAAGTGCTCTCTACACTTGTTAGGTCTATTTAGTTTAGGGTGTTACAGTGTTATTCAAGCCTTCCATTTCCTTCTTGATCTTTAGTCTATTGATTCTCTCCATTTTGAAAGTGAAGTACTGAAGTCTATTACTGTTTTGTCTATTTTCCTCCTTATTTCTGTCAGTATTTGTTTCATGTATATTGGGACTCTATTTTTAGGTTTATATATGTATATAATTGTCATAGCTTCCTATAGGATTGATCCTTTCATCATTATACAATGTTCCTATCTTTCTTTACTACCATTTCCTTAGACTGAAGTCTACTTTGTGTAATATTATTCTAGCTTCTCCAGCTTTCTTGTGGTTGATCTTTTTATAGTGTATTTTTTACATCATTTTACTCTCAATATCTCTGAATATTTGATCTAAAGTGAGTCTCCGGGGGGGGGTGCCTGGGTGGCTAAGTCATTTGAGTGATTCCTGGTTTGGGCTTAGGTCATGATCTCATGGGTCCTGAGATCGACCCCAACCTTGGGCTCTGGGTTAAGTGGTAAGTCCTCTCTCTCTCTCCCAAATAAATAAATAAATCTTAAAGAAATAAAGTTAGTATCCTGTAAACAGCATATTTTTACAAATTCAACCTAATAAGTTGGATAGTAACCCATTAACACTTACTGTTATTGCTATAGTTACATGTGTATCTGTTGTTGGTAATATTATTTTATTTTCTTTTTTAAGGACTCAGTGGTGGTGATATCTTTTTCATTTATAATTTTGCTAAATTGTATCCTCTCTCCTTTTTTCACAAGTAAATTGAGAGTCTATTAATTTCGTTGATCCTTTCAAAGATTTTGTTTTCATTACTTTTCCGTATTTTCCTGTTTTCAATTTTACTGAATTCTGCTCCAATTTGTATTATATTTTTTCTTCTATTTGATTTAGACTTAAATTGTTGTTCTTTCTCTAGATACCTCAGGAGAATTATGTTTTCAATTTTATATATTGCTTTTTTAATAACATAGAATTTAATGCTGTATGCTTTCTTCATGATACTGCTTTTGCTGCATTTCAAAAAAAAGGATGTATTATTTTCATTTTTATTAGTATCAAAATATTTTTAAAAATCCTCTTTAAACTTCTTTGAACCCTGATTATTTATTGGTGTGTTGTTTCATTGCCAGATTTGGTGATTTTTTTCTGCTATTCATATAGTGTTTAATTCAATTTTGATTTGAAAAAGTTCTTTGTATGATTTCTACTTTCTTTATAAGTGTTGAAGTGGGTTTTATGGTTCACAATGAAATTTTGTGAATATTCTATTTGAGCTTGAGAAAAATGTATATTATACCTTTGGTGGATGTGTTGGGTGTTATTATAGTTGTAAATATCAGCTTAAAGTTGACCAATAGTGCTATTCATGTCATCTATATTTCTACTGATTTTCTACCTGCTTTGTATTTTAACAACTGAAAGAAGTGTGTTCAAATCTCTGATTATTAGTTTTCTCTATTTTTCCTATTAGTTCTATTGGTTTCTCCCGGTTACTGCCTCTTCTGTTTTGACATTCTCTTTTACACATTTAGGATTACTATTTTTTTTCTTGTTGTTGTTGTTATTTTGTGAGGTTTTTAGTATTTTTTTTCTTTTTGTTTTCTTTTTCTTTTTGTTTCATCAAGTAATTGTCCCTTTATCTTATGCAATTCTCATATTTATCCCTGATAATGTCTTGATCCAAATTAAACTTTGTCTGAAATTAATACAGCTACTTCAGCTTTCCTTTGATTAGGGGTTAGTATGGCTTATCATTTTCTACCTCTTTACTTTGAACCTATCACATTCTTTTTTATTTTTAATTTGTAATTAATTAATTAACATATTTATTCTGTTTATTAACATATAATGTATCATTTGCCCCAGGGGTACAAGTCTGTGAATAGTCAGGCTTACGTACTTCACAGTACTCACTATTTCACATACCATCCCCAATGTCCATAACCCAACTGCACCCTCCATACCCCCTTCCCCCGAAGAACCCTCAGTTTGTTTTGTGAGATTAAGAGTCTTTTATAGTTTGTTTCCCTCCCAATCCCATCTTGTTTCATTTTTTCCTTCCCTACTCCCCATATCCCCTACTCTGCCTCTCAAATTCCTCAAATCATGGAGATCATATGATAATTGTCTTTCTCTGATTGATCTATTTCACTCAGCATAATACCCCTTAGTTCCATCCACATCATTGCAAATGGCAAGATTTCATTCCTTTTGGTGGCTGCATAGTACTCCATTGCATATATATATACCACATCTTCATTATCCATTCATCTGTTGATGGACATCTAGGTTCTTTCCATAGTTTGGCTATTACAGACATCACTCCTATAAACATTCAGGTGTATGTACCCCTTTGGATCACTATATTTGTATCTTTAGGGTAAATACCCAGAAGTGCAATTGCTGGGTCATAGGATAGCTCTATTTTCATTTTTTGAGGAACCTCCATGCTGTTTTCCAGATTGGCTACACCTGCTTGCATTCCCACCACCAGTGTAGGAGGGTTCCCCTTTCTCTGCATCCTCTCCAACATATGTTGTTTCCTGACTTGTTAATTTTAGCCCTTCTGACAGGTGTGAGATGGTATTTCCTTGTGATTTTGATTTGTATTTCCTTAATGCCAAGTGTTATGGAGCACTTTTTCATGAGCCTGTTTGTCATCTGGATGTCTTCTTTGGAGAAATGTCCATTCATGTCCTCTGCCCATTTCTTGATTGGATTATTTGTTCTTTGGGTGTTGAGTTTGCTAAGCTTTTTTTAGATTTTGGATACTAGCCCTTTATCTGATATGTCGTTTGCAAATATGTTCTCCCATTCTGTCAGTTGTCTTTTGGTTTTGTTAACTGTTTTCTTTGCTGTGCAGAAGCTTTTGATCTTGATGAAGTCACAACAGTTCATTTTTGCCTTTGCTTCCCTTGCCTTTGGCGAAGCTTCTAAGAAGAAGTTGCTGTGACTGAGGTTGAAGAGAATACTGCCTGTATAATCCTCAAGGATTTTGATGGATTCCTTTCTCACATTGAGGACTTTCATCCATTTTGAGTCTCTTTTCATGTGTAGTGTAAGGAAATTGTCTAGTTTCATTCTTCTGCATGTAGCTGTCCAACTTTCCCAACACCATTTATTGAAGAGGCTGTCTTTTTTCCATTGGACATTCTCTCCTGCTTTGTTGAAGATTAGTTGACCATAGAGTTGAGGGTCTACTTCTGGGCTCTTTATTCTGTTCCATTGATCTATGTGTCTGTTTTTGTGCCAGTACCATACTGTCTTGAAGATAACAGCATTGTAATAGAGTTTGAAGTCTAAAATTGTGATGCCGCCAACATTGGCTTTCTTTTTCAACATTCCTCTGGCTATTCGAGGTCTTTTCTGGTTCCATATAAATTTTAGGATTATTTTTTCATTTCTTCAAAAAAAAGTAGATGGTATTTTGATAGGGATTGCATTAAACATGTAGATTGCTTTAGGTAGTATAGATGTTTTCACAATATTTGTTCTTCCAATGCATGAGCATGGACCATTTTTCCATTTCTTTGTGTCTTCCTCAATTTCTTTCATGAGTACTTTATAGTTTTCTGCATATAGATTCTTAGCCTCTTTGCTTAGGTTTATCCCTAGGTATCGTATGGTATTGGGGGCAATAGTAAATGGGATTGACACTTTAATTTCTCTTTCTTCGATCTTGTTGATGGTGTAAAGAAATGCAACTGATTTCTGTGCATTAATTTTGTATCCTGACACTTTACTGAATTCCTGTACAAGTTCTAGCAATTTTGGAGTGGAGTCTTTTGTATTTTCCACATAAAGGATCATATCATCTCCAAAGAGTGAGAGTTTGACTTCTTTTCTGATTTGGATGCCTTTAATTTCTTTTTGTTGTCTGATTGCTGAGGCTAGGACTTCTAGTACTATGTTGAATAGCAGCGGTGATAGTGGACACCCCTTCCATGTTCCTGACCTTAGTGGAAAAGCTCTCAGTTTTTCACCATTGAGAATGATATTCACTGTGGGTTTTTCATAGATGGCTTTGATGATATTGAGGTATGTACTCTCTATTCCTATACTTTGAAGAGTTTTGATCAAGAAAGTATGCTTTGCTTTGTCAAATTCTTTTTCAGCATACTGAGAGCATCATATGGTCCTTGTTCTTTCTTGATGTATTGTATCACATTGACTGATTTGCGAATGTTGAACCAACCCTACAGCCCTGGAATAAATCCCAATTGGTCATGGTGACTAATCCTTTAAATATACTGTTGAATCCTCTTGGTTAGTATTTTATTGAGAATTTTCACATCTGTGTTCTTCAAGGATATTGGTCTGTAATTCTCTTTTTTGATGGGTCTTTATCTGGTTTTGGGATCAAGGTAATACTTGCCTCATAAAAAGAGTCTGGCAGTTTTCCTTCCATTTCTACTTTTTGGAACAGTTTCAGAAGAATAGGTTTTAATTCTTGTTTAAATGTTTGTAGAATTCCCCTGGGAAGCCATCTGGCCCTGGGCTCTTCTTTCTTGGGAGATTTTTGATGACTGTTTCAATCCCCTTGCTGGTTATGTGTCTGTTCAAGTTTTCTATTTCTTCCTGGTTCAGTTTTGGTAATTTATATGTCCCTAGGAATGCATCCATTTATTCCAGATTGTCAAATTTGCTGGTGTATAGTTTCTCATAATATGTTCTTATAATTGTTTGTATTTCTTTGGTGTTCTTTGTGGTCTCTCTTCTATCATTCATATTATTTATTTGGGTCCTTTCTCTTTTCTTTTTGATAAGTCTGGCCAGGGGTTTATCAATTTTATTAATTCTTTCAAAGAACCAGCTCCTGGTTTCATTGATCTGTTCTATTGTTCTTTTGGTTTCTGTTTCATTGATTTCTGCTCTGATCTTTATTATTTCTCTTCTTCTGCTGGGTTTAGGCTTTCTTTGTTGTTCTTTCTCCATCTCCTTTAGGTGTAGGGTTAGGTTGTGTACTTGAGAACTTTCTCATTTTTTGAGAAAGTCTTGTATGGCTATATACTTTACTTTCAGGATCACCTTTGCTGTGTCCCACAGATTTTGAATAGTTGTGTTTTCATTATCATTTGTTTCCATGATTTTTTTTTTCAATTCTTCTTCAATTTACTGGTTGACCCATTCATTCTTTAGTAGGATGATCTATAGTGTCTATGCATTTGCATTCTTTCCAACTTTCCTCTTGTGATTAAGTTCTAGCTTCAGAGCTTTGTGGTCTGAAAATTTGCAGGGAATGATACCAATCTTTCGGTAACATTTGAGACTGATTTGTGACCCAAGATGTGATATATTCTGTAGATTGTTCTATGTGCACTAGAGAAGAATGTGTATTCTGTTGCTTTGGAATGGAATATTCTGAATGTATCTCTGTTGTCCATCTGGCCTGATGTGTCACTTAAGGCCTTTATTTCCTTCTTGATCTTTTGCTTGTATGGTCTGTCCATTTCAATGAGGGAGATATTAAAGTCCCCTACTAGTATTGTATAATTGTCGATGTGTTTCTTTGATTTTGTTATTAATTGGTTTATATAGTTTGCTGCTCCCATATTAGGGGATAGATATTTAAAATTGTTAGATCTTCTTGTTGGACAGACCCTTTGAGTAGGATATAGTGTCCTTCCTCATCTCTTATTATAGTCTTTGGCTTAAAATCTAATAATCTGATATAAGGATTGCCACCCCAGCTTTCTTCTGATGTCCATTAGCATGGTAAATTGTTTTCCACCCTCTCACTTTAAAATCTGGAGTTGTCTTCAGGTCTAAAATGAATTTCTTGCAGACAGCATATTGATGGGTTTTGTTTTTTGATCCATACTGTTACCCTGTGTCTTTAGATTGGGACATTTAGCCCATTTACATTCAGGGTAATGATTGAAAGATATGAATTTAGTGCCATTGTATTGCCTGTAAGGAGACTGTTACTATATATTGTCTCTGTTCCTTTCTGGTCTACTACTTTTAGGCTCTCTCCTTGCTTAGAGGACCCTTACAATATTTCCTGTAGGGCTAGTTTGGTGTTTGCAAATTCTTTCAGTTTTTGTTTGTCCTCGAAGCTTTTAATCTCTCCTTCTATTTTCAATGATAACCTAGCTGGATATAGTATTCATGGCTGTTTATTTTTCTATTTAGTTCTCTGAATATTTCATGCCAGTTCTTTCTGGCCTGCCAGGTTTCTGTGGATAAGACTACTGCCATTCAAATATTTATACCATTGTATGTTACAGACTTCTTGTCCTGAGCTGCTTTAAGGATTTCTTCTTTGAAACTAAGACTAGTAACTATTACTATTAGATGACAGTGTATGGGCCTATTTTTATCAATTTTGAGGAGGTTTTTCTGGGCCTCCTGGATTTTGATACTTGTTCCCTTTGCCATCTTAGGGAAAGTCTTCACTATAATTTGCCCCAATATACCTCAGCCCCCCTCCCTCTTTCTTCTTCTTCTGGAATCCCAATTATTCTAATATTGTTTCATCTTATGGTATCACTTATCTCTTGAATTCTCCCCTCGTGGTCCAGTATTTGTTTGTCTCTCTTTTGAGCAGCTTCTTTATTCTCTATCATTTGGTCTTCTATATCACTAATTCTCTCTTCTGCCTCATTTATCCTAGCAGTAAGAGCCTCCATTCTTGATTGTGCCTCATTAATTCCTTTTTTTGTTGTTGTTTGTTTCAGATTGGTTAGATTTTTGTTCTTTTATTTCTCCTGAAGGGGATTCTATTTCTCCAGACAGAGTTTCTCTAATATACTCCATGCCTTTTTCAAACCCAGCTATCACATTGAAAATCATGATTCTGAACTCTAGATCTGACATGTTACCAATGTCTGTGTTGATTAGGTTCCTAGCCATTTGTACTGCCTCTTGTTCTTTTTTTTTTTTTTTTGTAGTGAGTTTTTCCACCTTGCCATTTTATCCAGATAAGAAAATATGAAGGAGAGAATAAAATACTAAAAGGGTGGCAAAGACCCCAGAAAAATGTATGTTAATTAAGTCCAAGGAGATTCCAAACTAGAGGAAGAGAGGGAGTAAAAAGAAATTTTAAAAATCTATATATACAGATATATATTAGAATGGTGAATAGAACAGAGCCGCCCACTTGAATTTGTATTTTGGTCTCTTAGAAAAAACATCCTCCCAAAATTTTAAAGAATGAAAAACTCATATATATATATATATATGTATATATATATATATATATGTATATATATATATATATATGAGTTTTATATATATGAGTATATATACATATGAGTATATATATATATATATATATACACACACACACACAAATAAGTGTAAACCTGATTAAGGGATGAAATATGACTGTCAAAATGAAAATTAAAAATAAAATTCTAAAAAAGTAATTGATAAGATACATTGGTTGGAAAAAGAAAGAAGAAAAAAAAATGGGGGAGAGAATGTGCTCAGGCTAGAGACTAGAACAAAGCCCTGTGCTCGATTTAGGGTATATTTTGATCTATTATAAGAAATTGTATCCCAAATTTTTTTAGAAAAAATAAGTCTATAGGTATGCAAAAAATAAGGTTAAATACAGTGAAGGAGAAAATATGACTATAATAATGAAAGTTTAAACAGATTTTCTTCTCAGAAAGGCATTATTAAGATAAACTAGTTAAAAAATTTTAAAAGAGGAAAGAGGAAAAGTTAAAAAAATTAGAATAAGAAAAAAATAAAATTAAAAAAAGTTAATTTAACTTTTCAAGACTAAAGGATCATGAGGAGAAAGCCATGAATTCCATGCATTGTTTTACCCTATCTCTGGAATTCTGTTGTATCCTTGATCGGTGAGCTTGGTCTTGGCTGGATATTCTTGCTGATCTTCTGGAAGAGAGGCCTGTTGTAGTGATTATCAAATGTCTTTGCATGAGGCAGAATTGCACCACCCTTGCCAGGGCCCAGGCTAAGAAATCTACTCGAGTTTGCTCTCAGGAGTTTTTGTTCCCTGAACACTTTCCATAGAGCTCAGAAGGATGGGAATGAGAATGGCAGCCTCCCAATCTCTGGCCTGGAGGAGCTGAGAGCTTGGGGCCCCACTCTTCAGTGTGCCCTCAGAGAAAAAGGGTCAATGTCTCCTGTCCTCCTGGTATCCAGCCATGCTCTGGACTCACCCAGCCTGTGACTGAGCCTTTCTGTCTCTGATTCACAGCCTCCTTTGGAGTATCCAAACCCAGCAGATTCCTGCCTCCAGAAGAGGAAGGTGAGTCTCCCTCTATCTGCCACTTAGGGTCTCTGCTCAAAGACTGTGGCCTGACCGTACCGTGGATCATGGTTTAATGTTACCCCAAGCTGAGAGCTCACTCTTCATCTCTGTCTCTTCCCTGCTCCGATACCTGGGAGCTCGGCCACACTCAGACACCCCCGATCTTTCAGTGACTCTGCAGGTCCTGAGACCACATACTCCCTGTGAGGGCTCCACCCCTGCATAGTCTCTGGAACAATATCTCTCAAGTTCTGATTTTGCGCTCCACTGTTCTGCTGCTTACCGGGAGCTGCCCCTCCCTGTTGCCTTGGATTCACTTCTCCACAAGTCCTGCTTTTCAGAAAGTGGTCGATTTTCTTTTCTAGAATTGCTGCACTTCTTCTCTTCTATCTCCTGTTGAGTTTGTAGTGTTCAGAATGTTTTGATAACTATCTAGCTGAACTCCTGCAACCTGATGTAATTTCTGCCATTTTGCCTCTTACAAAAAATCAAACCTATTACATTCTTTATATTTAAATTTGTTTTCATTTATTCCTTTTTCTAGTGATTTCCTTCTTTTATATACATCCAAGTTACATATACATAATTTTTCTTCTGCCTGAAGTTGTTTTCAACATTTTTTTCAGAGCATGTTGAACTATAATCAATTTCCTCAGTTTTGTTTGTATAATAAAATTTTTATTTCTCCTTCACTTTGCCTATCATCTATCTATATCTACCCATCTATCATCTATCTATCTAATCATCTATCTTTTGTCATCACTTATCATCTATCTATCATCTATCATTATCTATCTGAATACATCCTTTGATGTCAAAATCTAGATTGGTAGGTTTTATTTTTTTTTTCCATTTTATTTATTTTTTCAGCATAACAGTATTCATTCTTTTTGCACAACACCCAGTGCTCCATGCAAAACATGCCCTCCCCATTACCCACCACCTGTTCCCCCAACCTCCCACCCCTGACCCTTCAAAACTCTCAGGTTGTTTTTCAGAGTCCATAGTCTCTTGTGGTTCGCCTCCCCTTCCAAATTTTTTTTTTTTAATAAACATATAATGTATTTTTTTTTTGTCTCAACTTTAATGTTTTATTTCTTAAGCTAGATAGTGGGTATACAGGTGTTTATTATTTCTTATACTTTTTTGTTTATCTGAAATATATATTTTTATATCTTTTTCCACAATGGTTAATTTCAATTTCTCACTGTTGGTCGAGTCTCAGCTCAGTCATTTTTTTATATTTATTTTTATTTGTTTATTTACAGCATAACAGTGTTCATTGTTTTGGCATCACACCCAGTGCTCCATGCAGTACGTGCCCTCCCTATTACCCACCACCTGGTTCCTCAAACTCCCACCCCCCCCACCCCCCTGCCACCCCTTCATAACCCTCTGGTTGTTTTTCAGAGTCCATAGTCTCTCATGGTTCATCTCCCCTTCCAGTTTCCCTCAACTCCCTCTCCTCTCCATCTCCCCATGTCCTCCATGTTATTTGTTATGCTCCACAAATAAGTGAGACCATATGATACTTGACTCTCTCTGCTTGACTTATTTCACTCAGCATAATTTCTTCCAGTCCCGTCCATGTTGCTACAAAAGTTGGGTATTCATCCTTTCTGATGGAGGCATAATACTCCATTGTGTATATGGACCACATCTTCCTTATCCATTCATCCGTTGAAGGGCATCTTGGTTCCTTCCACAGTTTGGCGACCGTAGCCATTGCTGCAATAAACATTGGGGTACAGATGGCCCTTCTTTTCACTACATCTGTATCTTTGGTGTAAATACCCAGCAGTGCAATTGCAGGGTCATAGGGAAGCTCTATTCTTAATTTCTTCAGGAGTCTCCACACTGTTCTCCAAAGTGGCTGCACTAACTTGCATTCCCACCAACAGTGTAAGAGGGTTCCCCTTTCTCCACGTCCACTCCAACACACGTTGTTTCCTGTCTTGCTAATTTTGGCCATTCTAACTGGTGTCAGGTGGTATCTCAATGTGGTTTTCATTTGAATCTCCCTGATGGCTAGTGATGATGAACATTTTTTCATGTGTCTGATAGCCATTTGTATGTCTTCATTGGAGAAGTGTCTGTTCATATCTTCTGCCCATTTTTTGATATGATTATCTGTTTTGTGTGTGTTGAGTTTGAGAAGTTCTTTATAGATCCTGGATATCAACCTTTTGTCTGTACTGTCATTTGCAAATATCTTCTCCCATTCCGTGGGTTACCTCTTTGTTTTGTTGACTGTTTCCTTTGCTGTGCAGAAGCTTTTGATCTTGATGAAGTCCCAAAAGTTCATTTTTGCTTTTGTTTCCTTGGCCTTTGGAGACATATCTTGAAAGAAGTTGCTGTGGCTGATATCGAAGAGGTTACTGCCTATGTTCTCCTCTAGGATTCTGATAGATTCCTGTCTCATGTTGAGGTCTTTTATCCATTTCGAGTTTATCTTTGTGAACGGTGTAAGAGAATGGTCGAGTTTCATTCTTCTACATATCGCTGTCCAGTTTTCCCAGCACCATTTATTGAAGAGACTATCTTTTTTCCATTGAATATTTTTTCCTGTTTTGTCGAAGATTATTTGACCATAGAGTTGAGGGTCCATATCTGGGCTCTCCACTCTGTTCCACTGGTCTATGTGTCTGTTTTTATGCCAGTACCATGCTGTCTTGGTGATCACAGCTTTGTAGTAAAGCTTGAAATCGGGTAACGTGATGCCACCAGTTTTGTTTTTGTTTTTCAACATTTCCTTAGCAATTCGGGGTCTCTTCTGGCTCCATACAAATTTTAGGATTATTTGCTCCAGCTCTTTGAAAAATATCAGTAGAATTTTGATCGGAATGGCATTAAAAGTATAGATTGCTCTAGGCAGTATAGACATTTTAACAATGTTTATTCTTCCAATCCACGAGCATGGAACAGTCTTCCATCTTTTTGTGTCTTCTTCAATTTCTTTCATGAGTGTTCTGTAGTTCCTCGAGTACAGGTCCTTTACTTCTTTGGTTAGGTTTATGCCCAGGTATCTTATGGTTCTTGGTGCTATAGTAAATGGAATCGATTCTCTAATTTCCCTTTCTGTATTTTCATTGTTGGTGTATAAGAAAGCCACTGATTTCTGTACATTGACTTTGTATCCTGCCACGTTACTGAATTGCTGTATGAGTTCTAGTAGTTTGGGGGTGGAGTCTTTGGGGTTTTCCATATAAAGAATCATGTCATCTGCGAAGAGAGAGAGTTTGACTTCTTCCTTGCCAATTTGGATACCTTTTATTTCTCTTTGTTGTCTGATTGCCGTTGCTAGAACTTCTAATACTATGTTGAACAAGAATGGTGAGAGTGGGCATCCTTGTCGTGTTCCTGATCTCAACGGGAAGGCTGCAAGCTTTTTCCCATTGAGGATGATATTTGCTGTGGGTCTTTCATAGATAGATTTTATGAAGTTCAGGAATGTTCCCTCTATCCCTATACTTTGAAGCGTTTTCATCAGGAACGGATGCTGGATTTTGTCAAATGCTTTTTCTGCATCAATTGAGAGGACCATGTGGTTCTTCTCTCTTCTCTTATTAAAGTGTTCTATCACACTGATTGATTTGCAAATGTTGAACCAACCTTGCAACCCAGGGATGAATCCCACCTGGTCATGGTGGATAATCTTTTTAATGTGCTGCTGGATCCTGTTTGCTAGGATCTTGTTGAGAATCTTTGCATCCATATTCATCAGTGATATTGGTCTGAAATTCTCCTTTTTGGTAGGGTCTTTGCCTGGTTTGGGGATCAGGGTAATGCTGGCTTCATAAAAAGAGTCTGGAAGTTTTCCTTCTGCTTCAATTTTTTGGAACAGCTTCAGGAGAATTGGTGTTATTTCTTCTTTGAAAGTTTGGTAGAATTCCCCAGGGAATCCGTCAGGTCCTGGGCTCTTGTTTTTTGGGAGGTTTTTGATCACTGCTTCAATCTCATTACTAGATATCGGTCTATTCAGGTTGTCAATTTCTTCCTGGTTCAATTTTGGGAGTTTGTAGTTTTCCAGGAATGCATCCATTTCATCTAGGTTGCTTAGCTTATTGGCATATAACTGTTGGTAATAGTTTCTGATGATTGTTTCTATTTCCTTGGTGTTAGTTGTGATCTCTCCCTTTTCATTCATAATTTTATTAATTTGGGCTTTCTCTCTTTTCTTTTGGATTAGTGTGGCCAATGGTTTATCAATCTTATTGATTCTCTCAAAAAACCAGCTTCTAGTTTCATTGATACGTTCTACTGTATCTCTCGTTTCTACCTCATTGATCTCTGCTCTAATCTTGATTATTTCCCTTCTTGCATGTGGAGTTGGTTTGATTTGTTGTTGATTCTCCAGTTCTTTAAGGTGTAGAGACAGCTGGTGTATTCTGGATTTTTCAATGTTTTTGAGGGAGGCTTGGATGGTTATGTATTTCCCCCTTAGAAACGCCTTTGCTGTATCCCATAGGTTTTGGACCGAGGTGTCTTCATTCTCATTGGTTTCCATGAATTGTTTAAGTTCGTCTTTGATCTCCTGGTTGATCCAAACATTCTTAAGCAAGGTGGTCTTTAGCTTCCAGGTGTTTGAGTTCCTTCTGAACTTTTCCTTGTGATTGAGCTCCAGTTTCAAAGCATTGTGATCGGAGAATATGCAGGGAATAATGTCAGTCTTTTGGTATCGGTTGAGTCCTGCTTTGTGACCCAGTATGTGGTCTATTCTGGAGAAGGTTCCATGTGCACTTGAGAAGAATGAATATTCTGTTGTTTTAGGGTGGAATGTTCTGTATACGTCGATGAGGTCCATCTGGTCCAATGTTTCATTCAATGCTCTTATTTCTTTATTAATTTTCTGCTCGATGATCTGTCTATTTCTGAGAGAGACGTATTAAGATCTCCTACTAATATTGTATTCGTATCAATATGACTCTTTATTTTGATTAATAGTTTTCTTATGTAATTGGGTGCTCCCATATTGGGGGCATAGATATTCACAATTGTTAGATCGTCTAGGCGGATAGTCCCTTTAAGAATTATGTAGTTTCCTTCTGTATCTCTGACTACAGTCTTTAGTTTAAAATCTAATTTATCTGATATGAGAATTGCTACTCCGGCCTTCTTTTGAGGCCCATTGGCATGAAAGATGCTTCTCCATCCCTTCACTTTCAGTCTGGTGTATCCTTAGGTTCAAAATGGGTCTCTTGTAGACAACATATGGATGGGTCCTGTCGTTTTATCCAATCTGCAACCCTGTGTCGTTTTATGGGCGCATTTAGGCCATTCACATTGAGAGTGATTATTGAGAGATAGGTTTTTATTGACATCGTGTTGCCTTTGAAGTCTTTCTGTCTATAGATTGTTTCTATATTTCTGTTCAATGATATTCTTAGGATTTTTTCTCTCTTATAGGACCCCCCTTAATATTTCCTGCAGTGTCGGCTTGGTGGTTGCATAGTCTTTTAAGCCTTGCCGGTCTTGGAAACTCTTTATCTCTCCATCCATTTTAAATGTCAGTCTTGTTGGATAGAGTATTCTTGGTTGCATGTTCTTCTCATTTAGTACTCTGAATATATTTTGCCAGCCCTTCCTGGCTTTCCAGGTCTCTGTGGAAAGGCCTGATGTTATTCTAATGGGCTTTCCTCTGTATGTAAGAAGCTTCTTTGTCCTAGCTGCTTTTAAGAGGGTCTCTCTTGAAACAAAATTCCCCATTCTAACGATAAGGTGCCGTGAGGACTTTCGAGAATCTAAAATCTTGGGAGGAAATCTTTCTGCCTCTAGTACATGAATTTGTTTCCATTCGTGAGATTGGGAAAATTTTCATAGACAACTTCTTCCACTATATCTTCTAGACTTCTTTCTTTTTCTTCCCCTTCAGGGATTCCAATAATTCTGACGTTGGAACGTTTCATGGCATCGTTTATTTCCCTGATTCTGTTTTCGTGGCTTCTGAGCTGTTTGTTCCAGGCTTCCTCCTGATCCTTTCTCTCTATCTGTTTGTCCTCCAGATCACTAATTCTATCTTCTGTCTCAGTTACCCTAGCTTTTAGAGAATTTAGATTGTATTGGAACTCATTGAGAGCATTTTGAACATCATCCCTGGTGGCTTTCAGTTCTGCCCTAACATTGTGAACATCATCCCTGGTGGCTTTCAGTTCTGCCCTAATCAATTCTGTTTGGTCATCCATGGCTTTCTCCAACCTAGCTATTGCCTGGATAATTGTTAGTCTGAATTCCTTTTCTGACATATTGCCTATGTCGATAGCCATTAGCTCTGTTGCAGAAGGCCCATCCTCTGTATTTTTCTTCTGTTGGGTATTCCTCCTCCTAGTCATTTTGGTAAGAGATGACTAAACAGATGCAGCTGGACTTATTGATTGTGGTGCAGTCAATGTGCACCCTGGAACGCTTCTGTGCAATCAGGATTCCCCACCCAAATGAGAGAAAAACGAAAAGAAAAAGAAATAGAGAAGAAGAAAGAAAAAAAAAGGGGGAAAGAAAAAAGGAAAAAAAAAGAGAGAGAGAGATAGGAAAAAAAGGGAAGATACAAGAGAAGGCTCAGCCCAAATGGGCCACAAGGTAAGATTTGTTGAGTATACAAACAAAAACAGACAGACAAAAAGAGTGATAAAAGTATATGACAAGAGAAAAAAATATGTATATATAAGCAAAAAAAAAAAAAAAAAAAGGGAAGAACCTCATCAGAAAGAACCCCAAGTAATAAGGTTTATATATTATCAGGACAAACACAAATTCACAGAAACACTGACAGAAGGAAAAATTGGGAGAATGGTTATAGATTCTCAGTGTGGGTGAGGAAGGTTATTTTGATTCTTCCTGAAGGTATCTTGATGTTTTTGTTAAGGGACTCAACTTTCCTAAGTTACAGGGGGATTAGAAACTGGTTTGCCTATAGGGGTAGCATTGATTGGGGAAAGGGGATTACCTTGAAGTTTAACTCTATATGTATAGTAGAAAATAAAAATTAAAAAAGAATAAACTAGACTAAACTAAGTTAAAATTAAAAAAGAATTAAAAAAATAGAAAAACAAAAGAAAAACACGGGTGTATGTATCAAAAAGTTCAGGTTAGAAGGTTATTAAAGAATTTGATGTACTGGACATCTCAGTGTGATGGTAAATAGGTTAAAAAATTATCTGTATGTATAAAAAAAAAGAACCAGAATATTGGTAAAGAGTTAAAAATAAAAGTTGTATTTATGAAGTAGTGGTGATTGTTCTCTTGTAGTCTTTTTTTTTTTTTTCTTCCTTCCTGGATTGGTAGGTTTTTTTCTTTTTTTTTCTTTAAAACTTTTACTCTACTCTATTCTTGTATACATGGTTTCTTTTGGAAGATGTTTGTAATTGTTATCCGCATTCTTTTCCTGACAAGGTTTTTAACATTTTATTTTGCTTTTAAGGACTTCCTATTCTATTTCCTTTCTACCATTTGAATTAAATAATCCTAGATATGTATTTTTTTTTTTTTTACCTGTGCTTTTGATACTTGGTGTTCTGTGAGCTTTCTGGATTTGTACTTGATGTCTGTGATTGACTTCGGAAAAAAATTTTTTTAAGATTTTATTTATTTATTTGACAGACAGATCACAAATAGGCAGAGAGGGGGCACCTGGGTGGCTCAGTGGGTTAAAGCCTCTGCCTTCGGCTCAGGTCATGATCCCAGAGTCCTGGGATCGAGCCCCGCATCAGGCTCTCTGCTCTGCAGGGAGCCTGCTTCCTCCTCTCTCTCTGCCTGCCTCTCTGCCTAGTTGTGATTTCTCTCTGTCAAATAAACGAATAGGCAGAGAGGCAGGCAGAGAGAGAGAGGAGGAAGCAGGCTCCCTGTTGAGCAGCGAGCCCAATGTGGGGCTTGATCCCAGGACCCTGGGATCATGACCTGAGCTGATGGTAGAGGCTTTAACCCACTGAGCCACCCACGTAGCCTGGGAAAATTCTTTATCATTATTACTTCAAATATTTTTTTCCAGTCCATCTGGTTTTCTTCTGTCATAACAAATCTCAATGTTATACCTTTTGAAATTGGTACTTTGTTTATCTTGTTTTATTTCTTTTTTCTATTTTTGTTCCAGTTTAGGAAATCTCTATGGATTACCTTTAAGCTCACTGATTCTTTCCTCAGCTACATTGAGTTCACTATGGAGCCCATGAAAATCATTTGTATTTCTGTTACAGTGTTTTTGCATTTCTAGCATTTCAAAAATATTTTATTTGTTTATTTGAGAAAGAAAGAGTGAGGGAGAGAGAGAGAACACAAGAGGAGGGATGGTCAGAGAAAGAAGCAGACTCCCAGCTGAGCAGGGAGCTTGATATGGGGCTCAATCCCAGGACCTAGGGATCATGACTTGAGCCAAAGGCAGATACTTAACTGACTGAGACACCTAGTCACCATTATTTCTAGCATTTTTATTGTTTGTTTGTTTTTTTTTACATTTTAGTTTTTTTAAATTTCTTTTCAGTGTACCAGAATTCATTGTTCATGCACCACACCCAGTGTTCCATGCAATATGTGCCCTCCATAATACCCACCACCAGTCTCACCTAACTTCCCATCCCCTGCCCCTTCAAAACCCTCAGATTGTTTGTCAGAGTCCATAGTCTCTCATGGTTCATCTCCCCTTCCAATTTCCCCCAATGCCCTCTCCTCTCCATCTCCCCATGTCCTCCGTGTTCTTTGATATGCTCCACAAATAAGTGAAACCATATGATAATTGACTGTCTCTGCTTGACTTATTTCACTCAGCATGATCTCTTCCAGTCCTGTCCACGTTGATACAGAAGTTGGGTATTCATCCTTTCTGATGGAGGCATAATACTCCATAATATATATGGACCACATCTTTCTTATCCATTTGTCTGTTTAAGGGCATCTTGGTTCTTTCCACAGCTTGGCGACCATGGCCATTGCTGGTATGAACATTGGGGTACAGATGGCTCTTCTGTTTTGTTTTGTTTTGTTTTGTTTTAGTTTCTATTTCTCTGCTTATATTGTCCATTTATTTTTGTATGCTCTTTTTCATGAAAGCTCTTAACATATTAGTTATAGATTTTTAAAATTCCCTAGCTGACAATTCCATCAACTGTTCATGTTTTAGTCTGGTTCTGATACTCTTGTTGCCTTTACAGACTAATGATTGTTTTTGCTTGCCTTATGATTTATTGTTTTTGTTGAAAGTAGGTATACTATATACCGTTCTTGGAATTAACACAGATATAGTTTCAGTGTGAAGATTTATGTGAACTGGCTAGAATTGGATTGTGTTTTGTGGTTCATGTAGACCCAACTGTGAGAAGCTTCAAATTTCTTAATTGTCCTTGTTTTGTCTCCCCTTTGACTTTGGACTTCCCTAAGTACTTTCTGGGATTTTAAACCTTTCTTTGTAGTTTCAACCTACTATTATTATTATTATTATTATTTTGTAGTAGATCCCCACAGGTATTGTGATGTGGTACAGTGGCATTCTATAATATTTTGATCCAGTTATCAGTTTCTGCCCCTTGTTGAGAATTTTCTACCTCCTTAGGAGAAATAGGAAGGCTAGAGGCAGATAGAGTAAGATGAATGTCTACACAAGCTGAGAACATGCTTGCCAAAATAATTTTCCTAGAGTATATACATTTCTTGTGAAGATTGAGTGAATTTCATGATTATTCTTCCTCTCTTTATAATAGAGCCATGCAAGTATCATTTATCAGATCTTCATCATAAGAAACAGAGAGGTTACTAAAAGTAAGTAGATGTTATGAAAATTTATTGATCTCCCTAACATTGCAACCCCCAAGGAGTGTCTTGCTGTCATGCTAACACTCACTTATTTCCCAGCAATTCATCAAAATTGCCACTTAAATGTTCCTACTATATTATGCCTCTATGACTTCTGTTCCAGATAAAGCAGATGTCAGTTGTTGTGTCCCTCTGGATGTGCCTTTCTCTTTCAATTCTTAAGTGATAATTTTCCTCTTAGTTGATAGTTTTCCTTGCAACCTCAGTTCTCTTATGGGCTCAAGAAAAATAACTGACTTTCAGTTTGTCCAGTTTTTTCTTGTTATTAACATAGAAGTTACAACTTCCAAGCTCTGAGTATGTTGGAGTTAAATTTGGAAGTCCTCATAAAACTATTTTTTAAAATATCAGTCTTTTATATTTTACTCTATGTCAGTTTCCATCCATAATATACCACAAATATTTGTTGATTTAATGACTGTAGAATAATAGATCTAAGTTTGTAAAAGGAAGCAACTAGGCTTATTTACTTTGTTTTCCATTTCTGGTACTTAAGATAATACTGTCCTTTATGGATTCTTCCAACTGTCATTTTGAAGTCACCCTCCAACAATGTGCTCTTTTCAAAAATTGTACAGATCACATTACAGTTCTCTCATATTAGTTTTTCTTATCCTTCTCCCTTATTTCAGTTATTTAATTTTTCATGTACCCTACTTTAAAAACTGTTTTGAATACTTCTGGAAACATATTTCTTTCTCAAAATGACACATTTTGAATTGACAAATCCATATTATTTAACAGATTTCAATATTTTTTGTGACTTTAAGTAAAAGTCAATACTTTTCAATACTCTAGTCATTGAAATCATTGAATGAGATTAATGAGTTAGCCTTCACAGCAACAAGGGAAGGGGATTCATATATTCCTTAATTGTATAGAAAGATTACTTGCCATAGATGCTCAAATAGTTAGTGAAAGTTGATAGCTTCTTTACAGTTTTCAGCAAATGTGAATAGCTGTCTTCTTTATGTCCTTGAATAAAGAGTAACTCTCTTCTATTTGGAGACTCTCTTCTTCAGTGATGCCCACAAATTTGTGAAGGATATGCCCAAAGTCAGAAGAAATACATGAGGAAAATAAAGGAAGGGAAAGAACTTCAGTTGGCTGTCAGGTTAGCCTAAGCAGTACTGGTTCTCGATGGGATGAGAGATGTGAGAGCACGATCATGCTTACATCTCACATTGAATTACTGGCAACCCTCCGTAGGATCATGTTGTCACCTATGGGCTCCTTTCTAAAAGACAATCTGAAACACAGCCTTTTTAGAATATCTGCGATGAGCATGATGATCCCTATTATCTGAGATGGATTCTATCATCTCTTAAATGGACCAGGACATAATTTTGGCAACAGCTGATTACACTTGAATTGGGCCAATAAGATTCTACTTCTTAGAAATGGACTGGGAATTTATTCATATCTATTTTTTTAAAATGCATGGTTAGCATAATGGTAATGCGGGTGACCCTAATTTTGAAGATGTAAATAACCAAAAACAAGAACAGAAAATCAAGAAGCAGAAAGTAGAGGGTGGATCAGACACTCACAAAAGTGGAAGTGGAAGGTGAAAGGAGAGAAAGAGAAACAGGCAGAAAGACAGAGAATGAGATTGCTGGCTGCAGCTGGTAACTGGCTTGAGTTCCCAGTGTGGGCCTGCTGCACACTACTACTCCAGTCTAGGGGGTAATCTACCCCATATAACACCACTCCCTTTTGGCTTAATCTGGCTGCATGTTCTTCTGTTGTTAACAATCAAGAAAATCTTGATTAAGATGCCTCTGCTGCTTTACTTATTCTGTGTATTAGCTAGCAAATATTTACCCACTTGTGCCATCACTGTTCCTAGACAGGGCCAGTGGAGGAACCAGGAACCATCTCAGAGTGGGACTTCCCAACCACACCCATATGTAAAATGTTCCTCAACTATAAAGACATTAGGAAGTTTAGGCTGGACTATTTCTACTTTGTTTCTGAGTTAGACCACAAATATTTAAAGTAATTCCTAGTTAGTAGGCTTTTAAGAATTCTTCTTCCTCAATTTTAGAAGAGATAAACTTATAACCATGGGACCTAATTATTCACAGGAAATGTTAGATGTATAATCTATACCCTCCCTGAGGATACATGTTTTAAAAGAGGAAGATATAAAATACATCTTTGACTCTTAATATTATTGAAGTAGAATAACAAGATCAGTGACATATGATGATATCAGGAGATTTTTCCAAATTGTGTAAGATTTGTTAATTCCATCATGAATCTCAGGCTGTCAACACCAGTGAGTTTATAAGATGTTTCCAGTTTATACGGTATATTCAAATTCTTCTTGCAAAATTAATTTCTTCAAACTCATTTCTTTGTTAGGCAGCCACAGATGGCATAGTTGTAAAAATGTATATGATACAAAGGTGCCCCCAGTCAGAAAATATTCTCTGGCATTTTCCCTACAAGATGTTGCCTTCTTCCCCATCAGATTTTAAGTGTTTTCTCTTTCACCCCATGAGATAGTTTCAAAAGATTTCTAGAACACATGCATTTGAAAGCATAGATACATTTCAACCTCAAAGAAATGCAGTTCTTCCAAGTGTTGGTGACTGATTAAAGAGTGACTCAGATCTGGATGCTTAGTTTTTCCTCCCACATGCCCAACATAGAAATCTAGAGCAACACTTGGGGGAGAAAGCCCTTAGGCATGGAGATGCTTCTTTTCGTTTTCTGATTTTTATTTCTGTCTATATTTATGATGAGGCTTAAAAATCTGTGTCCAAACAAGTAGATTAATGGGACTTTAAGGGTCTTTATATCTGATAGGATTTTTTGCTTAATATTTTGCTTAACACTTCTATTTGCTTTTGCCCCCAAAATGTAAAATCCTTCACATATACTTCAGTCCTAAGGAATAAAGCAAGGAGAATTACAATCTCATCCTTAGGAAAAGAAATATCTTTGAATAAATGTATTTTGAGGAGTTCTGGGAGAGTCATGAAATAAATCTAGTCTAATAACCTTCTTTGACACCTGGACTACCTAACTACATATTTATTTTTTTAAGAGCGATACTTTGAGAGATCCTTTATTTAAATAAAAATGCTGTATCTCCTTAGGCAGACATCATATAATACCTCAGTAGAGATTAGTAGCTAATCACCTACAGGGGAGGTGAGAGAAAGCACAGGGCCTGACAGAACATCGTAGCATGACCAAAAGGAATCTTGGAGAGCACCAAAGGCAAGCTTCAACCCTGTACCCTTGCTGAGAAGGATTCTAGGCACATCAGCCAAGCAATGCAGCATACCTATGAGGAGAAGGCTTTTACTTAAACTGCCTTGATTTAGTGTCTGCATACTAATGACTTGATCATTTGTTTAACTCAGCACATAGTTGAGAAGAAGAAGTTCAAAGCATATCATCCCATAATGTGCCACTTCGGACTACTGATTATCTTGAGTTAAGGGCACTTTACCAGCAGATGCTGATGAGGTACTCTGTCCTTCATAGTTCCCAAAGCAGGGGACACAATTCTTCTATGAAAGATGTTCTTCCTCTTCCAGGAGGGAAGTGAGATTCTTATCATACAAAGTGGAGACATAGAGGGTTATATACAAACAGACTTTGTAAAACAATTCCTATCTTCCTTTAACCTTCTCACATTGTTTCCTTAATTTTCCACAGTTGTCTCTTTTTCTTCAACCTACTATAAAAGCATATGGGTTTCATCATCTGTTTACGTCTTCATCCTTTGTTGAGGGCTCCCAAGGCAGGTTAAACTTATGTATTTACATACTTTATCCCATTGCTCTGTCTTATGTGAGCTTAGTTCTCAATCCCACCCCAAAACTCTAAGAGTGTAAGGGTAACATTTGGCTTCTTCAATATGAATACATTTAAGTGGAATAAACAGAGTCACCTATTTTGCTTCTAAAGAATGCATTCCATGGGACTGGGAGAGATGATGCCGAGTGAAATAAGTCAAGCAGAGTCAATTATCATATGGTTTCACTTACTTGTGGAGCATAAGGGATAACATGGAAGATATTAGAAGAAGGAAAGGAAAGTGTATTGGAATAAATCTGAGGGGGACATGAAGCATGGGAGACTGTGGACTCTGAGAAACAAACTGAGGGTTTTGGAGGGGAGGAAGGTGGGGGGATGGATGAGTCTGGGGGTGGATATTAAGGAGGGCACCTATTGCATAGAGCACTGGGTGTGGTGCATAAACAATGAATCTTGGAACACTGAAAAAATAAAATAAGTAAATAAACGAATAAATGAATAAATAAATAAATAAATAAAAATTAAAAATGCATTCCAAAATAAATATAACAGAGGCACCTGGGTGGCTCAGTGGGTTAAAACCTCTGCCTTTAGCTCAGGTCATGATTTCAGGGTCCTGGGATCAATCCCAGCATAGGTCTCTCTGCTCAGCAGGGCACCTGCACCCTCATCTCTCTCTGCCTGCCTCTCCGACTACTTGTTATCTCTCTCTCTCTCTCTCTGTCAAGAAAATAGATAAAATCTTTAAAGAAAAACAAAGTAAATATAAAAATATTATTATACAACTATTAAATGAATTTTAACATATAAAATAGATCAAAGAAGTTCCTTTTCAAATTCAACTATAATCCCTTCATTAAAAATCAGAAAAAAGCAGTTCCTTCTGGTCTGTTTCTACTCTAATATCCTACTTCATTTACAAGCAGTGTGCTGATTTTTCATATGCTGTTATATTTCAAGTGATACTCAAATACTACATAGTTGTGTAGATAACATTTCTAACACATGCATATTACTCTATTAAGTTAAATCACCACAGTTTTATTATAACTTTGCTAGAACTTTAGCTTGTTTCCAATAACCTTGTTAAAGAACACACAAAAAAATTAACTTTAAATGAATATAATTTTCATGACCATTTCAGCTGGACAAATTCCTTTAAATGCAACCACTGTATTAAAATAAATAAATATAGTGTTTGCTAAATTTTGTCTAATTCCTTGCCCAAATTATTGTTTTTTTCCTCTGTCTTTTGTTAATATATATAACAATTTAATTATGGCTAGGAAAACTTGGGGAAATATGATTTTTTTTTGAGAATCTTTTTTTAAAATCTGGGTAGGCAAAATTTAGTTTTATTTTGATTTGCATTTTTTACTTATTGTATTCTGTATATTTGTGAATTACTATTCTCATCCTTTGTCTCCGCTTCTTTGGAATACCATAAACTAGAATTTAGAAGTTTTATGCACATCCCAGATATTGATGATATTAAGGTATCTGTTATGCAAAATGATGAGACCATTACTGAGGAGCATGCTTTCCAGACCCAAGATACTGGCATATACTGATGAAAACTTACAAATGTAGTGACATGTATGATGGTCCCCATGCCCACTGCATCCTAGGGCACTGCTCAGAATTCTAGCAGTATTCCAGGGCAGAGTGTGGGGGAAAAACCACAACCACTGGGCTGTGAAGCTTCTAATCTGTACAATTATGGAAATACCTGCCCTTTCCATGCTGCTGTCAGGGGCTGGGGTTGCCATGACAGAATATAATGCAATACTGACAGGACTACTTTCTTATCTTTTCAGTTCAGCTTTATTGTGGACTTAAGAGTTAAGTTATCACTGGTTTCCATGTACTTTTGTTTGAGGCCAACTCCTTTGTGGAGCATATATGATGAAAAGAATTATCTCCCTGTAGTTTAATTTTAACTTTATTATCAGTTGATTGACTTACTTGTGTAAGTAGCTTGACCTCTGTTCTTTAGTTTTTAAAATTTCAGTGATGTTGATATGAAAACTTCCTACATACATAGCACACAGAAATGGTTTTATGCAGCTTAATTAGAAAATATTTATGAATTATAATCAAGTTTTTTAAAGGTATCTCTCATCAAACTAAAATACTAAGTACTAAAATCATAGTGAAATTCATTCTAAAGTTATCTTATTTTTGATATCTTAATGTAGTCATCACCTCTGACAGTGGACCCAAAATATGAAAATGGGTACCCAGGGACCATGACATCAGTTTAAGGTTGTCACCTTGGATATGGGTAATTGATCCAAGTTGGGCCAATTAGATGCTACCATCTTAAGATGTGGAATGTGTGCTAATGGAAATTGAATCTGGGAATCACTGATGTTACATAATGTGTATAATCTAAACAGAGGCCTACATACTCACTCCTGCTGCTGATGTCTCCTAGATACCTTTATGCTTTTTTCCCTGAGTTTTATTTTTTCATCTCTTCCTTTGAGAACAGCAACCGACCTCTTTGTTGTCCATTATATGTTCCTTTTCTAATAAAGCTAGTTTAAGTCTCAGTCAGAGCCAGAGTCATTTGCATATAAAAGGAGAATAACTATTGTGGTGTATATTCTAACCTATTTTAATAGAATATTGAGCCCATAAGGGAAATAACAGGAGCATAAGAGTCTACATTGTTCACTTTGTCTTGATGTCTCCTTTGAAAAACTTATTTATTAAACACATACTAATTATAAGACTGTGCTAAATGTTTTGCTGTATATACTTTTTCTTTTTTCATTTTTACAACATTTTCATCTAAGAATATATCCTCCACTTTCATTTTTCAGGCTTCCACATAAATAAAAATAGATAATTAGTAACTCTATACAAAGCTCATAGATTATTGATATTTTATTTTGGGTTCCCAAGGAACAGACACCAAGATAGGGAATAGTGTGAAAAAATTTTCTTAGGAAGTATTCTCAGAAAATACACCTGTGTAGTTTGAAAAATGCAAGACTGGGGGGAGGGAGGAGTAGAATATCAAAGCAAAATAAAAAGATGAATGGATTCCATCAGGTGTCCAGGATCTGGAATGGTTCTTTGTATTTGGCTCAGTTTGAAGCAAGGGAAGGTCTTTGTAACCCCCGGTGAACCACTGGATTAGGCTGTGAACAGCACGAGGGAATGATATTAGGTGAAGCAGCTTTTCTTTTTTTTTTTTCTTCAACTAAGGAAAATTCTCTATTTGGCACACCATGGTATCTGGTACAGTTCACCTCTTTTGTTATTTGGATTCATTCCTTTGCATAATAAATTTTAAGAACATCTCATGTAGGATTCTGGCTGGACTTTTCCATGAAGGTACTTACCAAAAGACAAAATTAGTTGTACTTGTTGTGTACTTTGTCATGGGATGAATTACGTCCCCCAAAAGTCGTATCTTGAAGTCCCAACCCCCACTACCTCTGAATGTGAACTTGCAGGGAGATACAGAATTTAAAGATTTATTAAATTAAAATGAGTTTCTTTAGGTGGGGCCCTATTCCAAAATGACTAGAATATCCTTCTATGAAAAGGAAGAAACACCAGGAATGTATACAAACAGAGGAAAAAACAAATGTGAGGACATAGAGAGAGAGAAGTTTCCCAACTGCAAGCCAAGAAGAGAAGCCTCAGGAGAAACCAATATGCTCACACCTTGATCTTGCACTTCTAGCTTCCAGAACTGAGAGAAAATAAATGTCTGTTGTATAAACCATTCAGTATGTGATATTTTGTTATGGTGGCCCCAGGAAACTAATACAAACCACATGGCTGCAGCTGATGTCAAAGTTGTACTTGATAATTATTATGTCTCTACTACAGAATCTAGATATCCTTTCCCTTGGCTACCAACAATGCTGAGGTAGGAGGCTCACTCTGTAAGGTAATTAGCATACTCTGATGAATATAGTTTTTTTTTTTTTCTCATTTTATTTTTTTCAGCGTAACAGTATTCATTCTTTTTGCACAACACCCAGTGCTCCATGCAAAACGTGCCCTCTCCATTACCCACCACCTGTTCCCCCAACCTCCCACCCCTGACCCTTCAAAACCCTCAGGTTGCCCCAACCTCCCACCCCTGACCCTTCAAAACCCTCAGGTTGTTTTTCAGAGTCCATAGTCTCTTATGGTTCGCTTCCCCTCCCCAATGTCCATAGCCCGCTCCCCCAAATATAGTTTTTTCTACCAAACTACCTTGATAAGTTAGAATGGTAAAAAATTGCAAAAGTTTGGGATATGATGTTAAAGATATTGTTTAAGCAATAGCTGAATTTTATCATAGTTATCTTTGATAATGGTTATTAAAAATAGAAAGCTACTATATAACTATTCATTCTCATTTATTAATCTAGAGCAGATATATGCATTATTTTTAAAGGAAACAAACAGTAGAACTAAGAAAGTACTGTACTGGCTTCCATTATAACCACTTTTCACCCATTAACTGGTGAGTTGACAGAATTCAGTAAGAGGGGGAGAGAGGTATATGGTACATTTTCTAATTTTATTAAAAGATAACTAATGAATGCAGAATAATTACATGATTGTCTTCTCAATACAATGTCACTTCTTAAAAGCACCATCCTATTTTGAGTTCTGTAATTGTGAATAACTCAGTTTAGTTTGTTTGACATTAAGTTTTGTATTGTTGCATTATCTTGCAAATAGAAGCATGAATGGTCTGTATCCTTGAAGAAGAAAGAACTTTGATTCATATAGAAGTAATTGTTCTTTCAATGTTAAGAATGCCTACAAGATATTTAAGTGCCTTCTGTAAAATACCAATTAAAATGAGAGAGAAGAGAAAAAGAGCAGAACCTAGAATAGTTTTGACAAAGATACATTACAAGGAATAGTAACATCCATACACCCAGAGAACACTTCACAGCTTGATAGGCATGAACACTTAGGATGGGGTCTTCAGGGAAAATTAAAAATGTGTGAATTAGAAACTGCAACAGGGCCAAAATGTCCTTATTCTAAATAGTAGCTAAATGTTGTTTAATTCAGATAGATTAATTAAAATTAATGAATACATCTTATTGATGCATTGATTCATTAAATATTTGTTTTATGTATCCAAATGCATTCCAAGAACTATGAACTTGGAATGCTGCATGAATAAAGGCAAAATCATTGTATTCATTAGAATTATAATGTAGTGTTGGATTCCAATGAGTGAGTATGTTTTAAAAGTATAAACAAAACTTAAAAGTATAGTGTTGGATTCCAGTGAATGCATTTTAAAAGTATTTGTTATTGGGCCCTAACCAATGAATGGGTGACTTAGGTTAGCCTCTGGGAAGAGGAAGCACTTGGAATACAGAGAATGAAGTAAAACTTGTCACAATCTGCTGATGAATATATTTCAGAGTTTTTTCCTTTTTAATTAAATACCAACTCTAATTGGAATATTTAACAGTTTACAAAAGTGAATTTAATTAAACATACTGCAGCCTAAATAAACCTTTTAATGTGCATATTTGTGAGATTCTGAGACACAAACTTACTTGTCAGATACTCATATCTTAAGAAATTTAAACATCTTTCTACACCATATAAATTAGCCTCTGGAGACTAGAGAGATGAAATATCTGCTCCATTACCCCCAATATGGGGATAATAATACATGCTTTGCTTGCCTGATTAAAGTATTAAACATGCACCAGTAAGGTTTTTCCAGGGGCTTCTTTCTTTGCTTTCCCCTTAAAGGGGACATTTCTTATAAGCTACATTCTTAATCTCATCCTCACTATTTACTCACTTCTTGAGGTTATACTACCCAATATATGTACATTTGATGGTGGTCAAAATTTCTGTTCTGGGTCTCTCTTTTGAGCTCCAGTCACATCTCTAGATACATATTCCCGAGTATCCTTTATGTCTTCAAAATTGGCATGTTGAAAAAATTAACTTTCCATTCCCCACCCCACCTTCCCAAATTTGATCCTCCTTCTAGAACCTTTAGTAACTCTAATTCTGTGGAAGAAATGTAGGAATCATCCTTGATGCTGGTCTTCAAAACGACATATACACAAGATGTATAATGACTCAAACTGAATAAAAAAAGAAAAAAAGTGCTCGCTTCGGCAGCACATATACTAAAAAAAAAAAAAAAGAAAAAATTTTCTTGTCGCAAGATAGAAACTGGTATCTCTAAACAAAATGCAACTTAACTCTCTATGATTATTTAAGGAGCCAGGACTCATTCAGCCATTAGGATGACCCCTTATATTATTTGTATCTGGCTAGTAATGGGGAGCCGGAGGTGTAGAGGAAGCACGGACTCCATGAAGGGTCCCATGTTACTTCTGCTCACATGCCACTGTCAGGAATTAGAAGCATCTTCTGTTCCTTCACAGCTTCAGATTGAACCAAGAGCTTCTTGTAATTTTTTTATGCACTCTCAATCTCCCGACTTGACAGCAAGTTCAGATTAAAAGCTGTATTTCGTGTTATTGCACACACATTGCCAGCACAATATCTTGAATACAGAGTTTAAGTGCCTTATACATAAATATGCAGATATTGTTTCCTTTCATTTATTCATTCTATAACTAGAACTTGAGCACTCTATTTAGACAATGCCTTAGAAACTAGGGGCACATGAGGGAATGAGACAAACTGTTCCCCCACTGGAGCTTATGCATTAAAGGGTGGAAACAAGAAATATATAGATAAGTAAATTTATGCCACATGATAATGTTATGGAGAGGGTAAAGAAGATAAAGAATGGCAGTGTTGTTTAAGGTTGTCAGGGTAGATCTCATTGAAAAGGTCACTTTTTTTTTTTTAAAGATTTTATTTATTTATTTGACAGAGAGAGATCACAAGTAGACAGAGAGGCAGGCAGAGAGAGAGAGAGGGAAGCAGGCTCGCTGCTGAGCAGAGAGCCCGATGCGGGACTTGATCCCAGGACCCTGAGATCATGACCCCAGCCGAAGGCAGCGGCTCAACCCACTGAGCCACCCAGGCGCCCCGAAAAGGTCACTTTTTTAAAAAAAAATTTTTTTTGAGAGGGAGAGAGAGTGGGGAGGTAGAGGCAGAAAGGGAGAGAGAGGGACTCTTAGGCAGGCTCCATTCCCAGCACAGAGCCTGATGCAGAGCTTAATCTCACAACCTTCAGATCACGACCTGAGCCAAAATCAAAAGGCTGCATTTGAATAAAGTCTGTCTGGTGATAGAGGCAATGAGCCAAGCAAATAACCTAGGGAAGAAATCTGTCTGTAGAGAGAGCAACAAGTGCAAACATCCTGAGAAGGAAATGCACTTTCTGAATTATGCTATAGGGAGTGCATGGACTCTTGCATGGGTGCAAAGTGAAGGAGATGGAAACTGAGCAAAAATAAGATCCAAGAAGTAACAGGTATCAGTATCCTGATCTTATAGCTCTTGTGGGCTAAAATAAAAAGAATTTCCCTCTGAATGAAGTGAGAGGATTTTATTTTATTATTTTATTTTATTTCTTTTTTATTTTTTTTATAAACATATAATGTATTTTTATCCCCAGGGGGAAGTGAGAGGATTTTAAAGAGTTTGAGTGATGAGCATGGCAATCACCAATTTTAAAGTATCAATAAACTGTGGTGTAAGGAACACATTATAGATGAATAAGGGCAGAAGGATAAATACCTAGTATGAAGCTTTGGTAGTAACAGAGATGAGAGGTGGCTTAAACTGAGGTGGTGGCTATGGAGGAAGTAATATGATCAGATTCTCAAAATTGTTTTAAAGTGAAGCCAAGGAACTTTCCCAGAGGACTGGTAACACATTGCAGTTGTTATTTGAAAGAGAGAAATGAGTCAACAATATCTCTAATATTTTAGGGCTGATCATTAATGCAGCTTACCAAATATTTCTGGTTTTTCTTGAACCAGCAGAATATCTTTCTTCTTCTTAGTATATAGGAGGAATATACTTCATGCCCTTTTGCATTTGAATATGGCCACATGATTTTCTTTGGCCACTGAAAGAGAACATATGACACTTTTTGCTAACATATCTGTCAATATATGATTTCTCAAATAGTTCTTATCTCCCTACTAACACTGGAAATGCTATGGATATTGGCTATTTCAACAGCTTAGATTCTGGAGTGAGGACAACACAGGGCAGAACACTTAGCCTACCCCAAAGTTGCTGTAGCATTAAAAAGAAAAAAAAAAATATTTTAACTCACTGAAATTCTGCAGGATATTTGTTACTATAACATGTCCTAGATATTTGTAATAAATAGATTTGAGCAGCTAGAAGGATGAGATCTCGACTCACTAAGATTAGATTGAGCAGGGTAGGAGGGACAATCAGAAATTTGGGCAGGTCAAGTTTCAGTTAAGTCTATCAGAAATTCAAGTCCAAATGTTAAATAAACAATCTGACATAAGAGTTTAGAGCTTTGGGTAGAGTTATTGGCTGAGGATAGAAATTTGGACTCTATTAAGATTGAGTACTTAATGTCACAAGATCACATGAGATCGTTAAATAATTAGGTGCAAGGAGATAAGAATAAAACTTGTCAGGATAAGGTATGAGGCATGTAGACATTTAGAAGTCGGAGAGAGATCAGGAGGAAGCAGAAGTGAAAACTGGAAAGAATTACCCATAATGAAGAATGGATAATGTCTTAGAACTTAGGAAGAAAGTGCTAAAACAGAGGCCATTATCAACTATGATAAGTGTTGCTGAAAGTTTAAATGTGATGAAATTTAAAAATTTACTATTGGAGGGGTGCCTGGTTGTTTCAGTCAGTTAAGCATCTCTTGATTTACACTCTAGTCACCATATCATGGTCCTGAAATCCAGCTCCCACATAAGGTGTGGAGCTTGCTTAAGATTCTCTCTCTCTCTGCCCTTAAAAAGAAAAAAAAATCATTGGATTTAGTGATTTGAACATCATCAGAGACATTAAAAGAACTCTGTCCATGGTGGGAGGGAGAAGCAAACATCTGATTGAAATGTTTTCCAGGGGGAAGAGGGATTGAAGTTAGCACGGTTAGAAACTTTGGGGGAACAGTTTTGTCTTAAGTGTTATCTTAAAAATGGGAGAAATATCTAGGATCAATTATCGAGTATTTTTAGCATGAAGGATATCATAGCATTTGAAACAGTTGGGAATTATATTGCAGAAAGGTGGATATTGACAATGGAATGAGAGGATAATTGTGTGAACAATGACATCAAGCAGACACAAATGGTACTATTTAATATACAAGTAAAAGGCTTGGCTGATTTCAGTATATGCACTCTTCATCCATAATAAATCAAGGAAATTCAGAGTAAATGAGTACAGGTGTAGCTATGGGTTCCTAGATGGGAATGTAAAGCATACAGCGACAGAGGCAAGACGTTGGATATACATACAGGGGAGTGTGTAGGGATGTTCTTTTCTGATTGCTTCTCTTTCATTAAAATAGGAGCAGCACAATCAGCTTAGAGTGAGGATGCTGCAGGATTAATGAGAGAAGGTGTGAAAGTTATCTAGAAATTCAGGAGAATGAATGGATGAACTGTATGAAATCAGAATGTCAGGCAGAATTTTAAGTTCGTGATCATAAATTAAAGTCAGAATGGTCCCAATAGTCACATGTTTTTTTCCTAATCTAAATAGTTAAATAGTACTGATGCAGAGTAGATGGAGAGCTAAATGCTACCAGAGTTGGTATATTAGGATGTCTTGTGAAGAGCAAAAGGGTTAGGGGAGAGCAAATATGAGAGAGTGGTGGAATCCCACCTGGGTAAGCAGGAAAGAGACGCCCAAAGATGAAAGACAATGAAAACCAGTGGGAACAATGGTTTGTTAGCTCAAGATGGGTGAGTGCATTGCTTGGTATAGGTTATTAGAGGCAGTAAAGAAAAGTGAGTTAGTAGTTAATAGTCTGGCAGCTGGGGAAGAGAGAGTAGTCACTGATGATTTTTTTATTTTCTTATCGTTACTACTGATAATGAAAAGGCAGAGAATTTTGGTGACAGTGAGACATCACTGCAGACTTGGTCAGCAATCACAGACCCCTGCTAAAGAAGGAAATAGTACAAGCGTTAAATAGGTCATGATGATTTGACCCTTGTGGTTAAATGTGGGAAGGGAAATGGACTATTTCCCTTCAAAATTTCCCAATGCAGTTCTCATTTTGTACGAAAGTGATTGCTGTTGGTAACAGAAAAGAAAGCCCTAGGGAAGAAAATAATCTTTTTCATGCCTATTTAATTCTAAGCTATATATATTTTAAAGAGGAATAAACCAATACACACAAAATAACTATTTAAATTAATGAGCCCTGCCAACTATGGTCTAAATACTTGTAACTAAACACATATTCTTTTATTAAAAAAAAACCACACAACTCAGAAATAATTATCCTGGAAACCTTAAAAATAAATTGCTAATTTCCAACATGGATACAATTTCCTTCTCAATCTTATCATTTAAATTGTAAAGTGCTTCCCTATTTATACAAATGTATATGCATATTTTTATGGGAAACCATTTCAAAAGAAGACACATTCTGATATGACAAGTATTTTTGTTTGTAATGAGAGGATGGAGCACAAACTGAAATATAACACTGTGAAATATAAGAAATACAAGAGAATGAATTTATGCAATGTGTGGACAATTAGTCTCACTGTTTTCCTTTCTCTCACAAAAAAAAATAATTTAAGTGAACTTAAAAATGGAAACCATATTAATGCAATTAAAAGAATGACATGTACCTGGGATTAAATTCTGTCTTCAACCATTTTTATAGGATGATCCCATAAACCTTTATTTTATCATTTATAAAATAAGAAAGCCCCTTTTCCTCTCTTTTCCCCCCTCTCACAGTGATTACATTTTTTAGAGAATTAGTCAATATGTTTAGATATAATTTTACTGCATGTTAAATAAGTTTTCAGTAATAGTTTTGAAAATATCGAAAATTTGGTTTACACTGACTGTTTACCTTGGGCAAACCAATCTTTATTCTACTAAGACTGCTTATTCTACTAATTTTGAAACATTTTGCTAAAGTCTAAGTTTCAATATTCAAATAATCTCAACAAATAGCAAAATTGTATTAGATATATCATATGTATATAAAATTATGCTAAAAGGGTACTGCTAAATGAATCTTCTCCTAATCAAAACATCCAAGTAATCAGCAATTAAAATATCCCAAAGTAATTCCCTACAAGACACCTTCACCACATACACTACAGAACCATTGGAATGATGCATAATCATTTGTGTGTTCTTGAAATTTACATAAATGGAATCATATTATTATATGCAAACTTTGTGTCTGGGTTTTTTGCCTCAATGTTTTCTTTGTGTTTCATCCATGTTGCTAGATAATAGGATTTATTTATTCTTTTCATACATATTTTTCATTGGATGCATATACCAAATATTATTTATATATTTTTAAAAGGTTTATTTATTTGTTTATTTGAGAGAGGAAAGAGAGCAAACAAGTACCCGCATGATCTGGGGGAGGGAGAGAAGAGAGGGAGAAGCAGACCCCCTTTTGAGCAGGAAGCCAGATGTGGGGCTCAGTCCTGGGACTATAGGATCATGACCTGAGTGTAAGGCAGACACTTAATAGACTGAGCCACCCAAGCACTGCTTTATTTTTTTATATCAATGGAGACTTGGGTTATTTCAAATGGTTTGTTACTATACATTATTATTCACATTTAGACCTACTATTGTTTTAATTACCTTCTCATCTCATTGCTAAGGAAGGAATTTTTGCTGAAGATTACAGGGATAGCTGAACACATGACACTCAACAATAGACTGATAAGATGGACAGAATTTGTTAGTCACATAGACTCACAGCATCAGAGAGGAGAACATGCCAGTAAGTTTCAGGTGGGAGTTTTATTCATGAACAGAATGAGCAATCAGTGTCTGTGGGGAGTAGGCTTAGTAATGTCAAGAGGGGGAAGTGACCTCTACCTTCTTTGAAAGATGTCATTAGGTTCTTTGAAAAGTATTATGGCCTGGTAGCTAACTGGCAACTGCTACTCAGGGATAAGGAGAGACCATGCCTGGTCCCCTCATAAGGAGGGTTTTTGGGCCAGGACCTTTTCCAAGGGAACAGAGTGAGTAAGGGAACTTCTTGGTAAGTTACCTGAAGCCCTCCTGTTTTCACCATATGTCAAGGCAACACATCATATTGGACTTTAATTTTACTCCTTACACCACAGTGATCCATCTGGACATTTTTTTTCTTCCTGTATGGGAAATTAATTGATTTAAACCTTTATTGGAAAAAATATCTTTTACACAGCCCTGTCACTTGTTTTATAAGTCAGTCTTATATGTGTATGTCCATTTTGGAATCTGTTCTTTTTCATTACTGAATTTGATAATTCTTACACTAATCCATATAACTTTATTGCTTAAAAATAGGTCTTGGTATTTTATTAATCCTCCAACTTTTAGTTCTTTATTCAAGACTACCTTGATTATACTCAGACATTTTAATTTGCATATAAATTTGATGACTGACATGCAGTTTCAAGCCCAGGAAAACTTGTAAACCTACTGGGATTTTTATTGTGATATGTCTAATTTATAGATTAACTGTGAGAAAATTGATGTCTTTACAATGCCAACCTTCTAAACCATGAATTTGGTACATGATCCCTAAATTTTCTTTTTCTTTTTCTTCAAAATATATGTGTATATTATTAAAAATATATTTCACAAATCATTCAATTTATTCCTTAGTGTTTGCTTTGTTGGTGGAAGTGCCTATGAATATATTCTTTGATACAGGTAAAATTCATATCACATACAGTTAACCACTTTAAATTGTGCAATCTGTGGGCACCTAGGTGGCTCAGTCATTGAGTGTCTGCCTTTGTCTCAGGCCATGATTCCAGGGTCCTGGAGTTGAGCTCTGCATCAGGGTCTCTGCTCGGCGAGAAGCCTGCTTTTCTCTCTTACTCCCCTTACTTGTGTTCCCACTCTTGCTGTCTCTCTCTGTCAAAATAAATAAATAAATAAATAAATAAATAAAATTAAAATTAAAAAATAAAACTTAAAAAAATTAAAAAAATAAAGTGTGCAGTCCCATGGTATTGAGTGCATTCTAATGTAGCATAACCACGGACTCTGCTTAGTTTCAAAATATTTTCATTATGTTTATATAAATTGTCTCAGATCCTCCATCCCTCCATCCTCTGACAATCACTAACCTATTCTCTGTCTCTAGATTTGCCTATTGTGGATATTTCATATAATATGAATCATATAATTGGTAACATTGTGTCTAGTTTCTTCGATTAGCATAATGTTTTCAAAGTTTATCCAAGTTGTAACATATATCAGTATCTTATTCTTTTTATGGCTGAATAACATCTGTTGGTATGTATACACCTCACACCATTTATTCATTTTACCCATTGATGAACACTTGGATTGTTTCTAATTTTTGGCTATTATAAATAATATCACTACAAAAAACATGAGCAAGTGTCTGTGTATACACATAATTTTAATTTTCTTGAATATACACCTAGGAGGGAATTGTTGGGTTATATGGTAATTCAACGTTTAACTTTCTGTGGAACTGCCAAACTGTTTTGCACTGGAGATACACCATTTTACCTTCTCTCTAGCAATGTACAAAGTTCCAACTTCTGTGCATTTTACCAACACTATTTATTTTCCTATTATTTCTTATTTCATGTTTATGGGCAGTGGCATTTCATTGTTATTTTGATTTGCATTTACTCAATGATCAATGATGTCAGACAACTTTTCCTGTGTTAATTGTCCATATGTATATCTTCTTTGGAGAAATATCAATTAAAGAAGCCATTTGCTCATTTCTTAACATGGTTGTTTATCAAATCATTGAAATCAAATTTAGTTGTTAGACTTTTTTACATATTCTGTATATTATATCCCACCAGATAAATTATTTGCAAATAGTTTCTCCTATTTCCTAGGTTCTCTTTCCATTTTATGGAAATATCCCTTGATAATGTCCTTTGAGGCATATATTTTTTTAATTTGGATAAAGTTCAATTGATCCTTATTTTTTTCTTGCTAAACTTTTGGTGTCAGATCTAAGAATCCTTTCTTAAATATGAAATTCTGAAGATTTACTTCCATTATTTCTTTTCATAGTTTCATGAAACTATGAAACAAATTTTAGCTATCATATTTAAATTTTGGTACATTCTACATTGTTTTTTATATGGGTTGAAGTAGGGTGTCCAACTTCATTTTTTTGCTTGTTGTTATCAAGTTGTTATGACCTCATTTGTTGAAGAGGTTTTTCTTTTGCCCATTGAATAATGTCAGCACACTTATCTGCAATCGATTTTCCATAAACATTTGAGTTTATTTCTGGATTAATTCTATCTTATCTCTCTGTATGTTGCTCCCTATAAAAGTACCAGACTGTTCAATTTCCTGTAACTTTAAAGTCAGTTTTGCAATTGAGAATCATGAGTCCTCCAACTTTACTTTCTCTTTCTATAATATTTTGACTATTTAGTTCCCTTTGCAATCCTATATGAATTTGAGGATTGTCTTTTCCATTTCTCTAAGAAAAGATAGTAGGAATTTTTAGAAGGATTACTTTGAATATATCAATTGTTTGTGGTATTTTTATTTTATTTTAACAATGGTAACATGGGATATCATTTGATTTACTTGGGTCCTTAATTTATTGCAGAAACATTTTGTAGTTTTCTGTATGTCTTTCACTGCCTTGTTTTTTTATTGCTAGATATATTTTTGGATGCTATTGTAAATGGAATTATTTAGTTAATGTGTCTTTTAGCACATTAAATATACCATCCCACTATTTTCCAACCTCTGTGGTTTCAGAGGGGAAATTTTTTCTGAGTAGTTTTCAGGATATTTGTATGGAACAAGTCATTTGTCAAGAATTTTTGTTTTGTCTTTAGCTTAGAACAGTTTGATTTTCATGTGTTTTGCTGTGAGTTTTCTTTTAGATCTCTATACCTATAGTTTGTTGACATTCTTGGATGTGTAGATTCATGTTTTTCATCAAATTGGGGCATTTTGGTCATTACATTTTACTTTTTCACTTTTTCTCTAGAACTCCCAGAATGAACATGCTGATGTGTTTTATTGACCTCTGTAGGCGTCATACATTTTGGGTTCATTTTTCTTAATTTTCTTTGTTTCTGTTCCTCAGACTGGGAGATTTCAATTTGCCTTATCTTCAAGTAACTGATTCTTTTAATTTTTTTTTCCTGCCTGCTCAAACATTTATTGAACCCCTGTGGTGAATTTTATTGCATAATTAAATTGTTTAGCTACAGAATTTGTTTTTGATACCCTTTTATAATTTCTATCTTTTATTAAAATTCCTGACTTGTTTAAACATAACCTCCTGATTATCATCATTTATTATGTCCTTCAGCTTTAAGCATATAAACACATTTAAAGATATATTTATTTATTTGAGGAGGAGTAAGAAAGAGAGAGAGTGGAAGGAGGGGCAGAGGAAGAAGGAGAGAGAATCTCAATTGTTTTAAGCTCAGACTGCACATTAAGTGTGGAGCCCCATGAGGGGCTTGATTTCATGACCCATGAAATGATGTCCTGAGCTGAAATCAGAAGTCAGATGTTTAACTGACTGAACTACCCAGGCACCCCTATATAACACATTTAAAACATTTTTTTTTCCTGCTAAGTATAATGTTTGGCTTATCTCAAAAATAGTTTCTACCAATTTTTTCTTTTTTAAAAATCCTCCCCAAGGATTACTGTTGTTGATTCTTTTTTAATTTTTTTAAAATTTTTATGTATTTATTCGAAAGAGAGAAAGAAAGTGCACAAGCAGGGAGAGGAGCAGAGGGAGAGGGAGACACAGACTCCTCACTGAACAGGAAGCTGGACATGGAGCTGGATCCCAGGACCCTGAGATCATGACCTGAGTGGAGGGCTGACCCTTAAGAAACTGAGCCACCCAGGTGGCCCACTGTTGACGATTTCTGAGAACTGCAGTCATCCATTTGTTTAGTGACTTTACCAAACTATTTTATCATGACTATAATCCTTGTACGTAGTTATTGAAGTCTGTTTTGTGTTACCTTCATACCTGACAGAGATTTCCTGGAATACTAGATTCAATAATAAAAGGAAATGATAGCAAATAAAGTTGTTTGTCTTTTTCTTTATTTATTTTTAGATTTTATTTATTTATTTATTTGACACAAGAGATCACAAGTAGGCAGAGAGGCAGGCAGAGGGAAAGGGGGAAGCAGGCTACCGGCTGAGCAGAGAGTCCAATGTGGGTCTTGATCCCAAGGCCCCAGGACCATGACTCGAGCCAAAGGCAGAGGCTTTAACCCACTGAGCCACCCAGGCACCCGTTTGTCTTTTTAAATTCTTTCAACATAACTCATGCCAAGGAAGAAACTTCAGTCTGACAAGCTTGAAACAATGGTCAACCCCTGGGAAGATGTCTCAGTGAACCACTAGACTGATCTAAGCATAGAAACTTTATTTTTGGAGGACAAAGTCCTGATTACCTACCTTTTCACTGGGAAGCTGCATAAGGAATGTGAGATATCACATAGTTTCTATATGAAATGTCAAAATTCACAAAAATGTACCTGCCTACTTCTTTTCAGTCTGACCCTTTGATGCTGTATATGTTAACAAGACTCCAAAGTTTTAAGTAATTGACCCTTACAGTTCTTGCCAGCTTGGTAGTTGTTACAGAGAAGTGCCTGATTCTTAGAGCTTTGTACTTTGGGATCTTTCACAACATCAATTTTGTGTATATTTTTCATACTTTAATTTTCTATTATTTTTATGGCACAAAGAAATGTAATTTTTAAATTGTTATATCCAGTAACCATTCTAAATTTACTTATTGGTTGTAAAAGTTTTTCTAAAAATTCTTCTTTTCACTGTCATATTATTTTTCTTTAAAATAATAAATTGTATAGTTTTCAGCTGAGGTATAATCTGCACACAGTGAAATATAGAGATTTTAAGAAAACCTAAACCTTTTAAAATAAGGAATATATTTGCATAATCAGAACTCTAGTCTATTTATAAAACATTTCTTTACTTCAGCAGATTTGAAACCTTTCCCCACTTCAGGAAAAACATCATTCTTATTTTTATCATCATAGTTTAGTTATACTTGAAACTTATAAAAATGAGAACACAGAGTTCCTAGTCTTTTGACTTCTTTACTCAGCATAAAGGTGTTTCTTGTTTTCTGTTTTGAGATTTATCCATGTGGCTGCATGTAACAGAAGCCCATCCTCTTTTATTGATTGGTAGTATTGCATCATATAATTTCAGCAGACTTTATTTATCCATGAGCTGCTGGTAAATATCTCTAATTTTTATTTGTTATTTCTTTAACCACTATAATATTCTAGTCTCTGTGTGTGTTCTTATATGTGGATTTACTACTTGGTCATTTTATTCTTTTAGAGCTTTTATTCATTTTAGAGCAGGAGATAGGGAGAGTGATGGCATGCACAAGTAAGAGGAGGGAGAGGGCAAGCTTTATTGCCCTGAGGGCAAAGACTGACATGAGATTCTATCCCACAACCCTGAGATCATGACCAGAGGCAAAATGAAGAATTGGATGATGAATTGACTGAGCCACTTAGGAGCCCCTTACAGGGTGTTCTGATAACAAAAGCCTTTTATTTTTAAATAGTCTGACTTACAATTTATTTTAATTGTTATTTGTTTTTTGTGTCTTATTTAAGAAGTTACCACATGCTTAAAAGTCAAAAATATTTTCTTAGATTTTTTGGAAACCACACTTTAGATTTTATGTCTGACATCCATACAAAATTATATTTTGTATCTAATATGAAATCAAGGTTAACTTTCCATAAATGGATATCTAGTTTTTCCAGCACCATTTCTGAAAGAACTATCTTTTCTTCTTTAAATTATTCTACTTGTCAAATGAAAAATCATTTGACAACATATGAACGGGTCTATTTCTGGACTTCTTAATCTGTCCATAATTCTAATTGTTTATTTTTTTGGCATGACCATGTTTTATTAATTGCTATAATTTATTCTCAGTATTAGGTTGTGTAGGCAGTCAACTTTGTTCTTATTTTTCCAAATTGTTAGACTCTGTCAGGCTCTTTGCATTTCCAAATATATTTTGAATTTTTTACAGGAAAAAAAATCCTGCAAGAATATGTTTTATATGACATTGAATATATGGGGAAGTTTAGGATGAATGATACCTGAGCAACATCAGGCCTTGTAGTTTATGAACATAATATAACCTTCCACCTATTTAGGACTTTCATAAATACTCTCCACAATATTTTGTAGAAGTATCTCACATATTTCACTTATTTTATTCTTAAATATTATTGTTTCTATTCTAAATGAATCTTTTTCTAAATAGAAACAGAACTGATTTTTTTTTTTTTTTTGAGATAGAGATAGAAAGAGCATGAGTGGTGGGAGGAGGGACAGAAAGAGAGAGAGAGAGAGAGCATCTCAACCAGGATCCATGCCGAGTGTGGAGTCTGACACTGGGCTTGATCTCACAACACTGAGATCATGACCTGAGCCGAAGTCAAGAGTTGGATGCTCAACCAACTGAGTCATCTAGGTGTCCCAAAGTAGAATTGATTTTTATGTTGAACTTATGTTCAGCAACCTTGCTAAATTCACTAAGTTGTATTCTTATATATACGATATTAGCTGAATATGCTTTTTACTATATTGAGGGAGTTCCTCTCCAGTCTTAGGTTGCTGACAATGTTTTTGTTTGTTTGTTTGTTTGTTTTGTTTTATGATTTGGTGCTGAATTTTGGCACATTTTTCTGTGTGTAATAAAGGGAACATATGACTTTTTATCTTTTGTTAATGCTGTAATTTAATTGGTTGATATTTTCTGAATATTGGATCTATCATCTAATACCAAAGCCATGACATAATGTTTCTGTATATTTTAAAATTCTTTTTCCTAATATACAGCCTCTATAGGTCCCCTGTGCTCAACTTAGGAACACAAAAGGGAAGGAAAGGAAATCTATCAATAAGTGGAATTTGAGTCATTTGGATTTGTGTGTCTATAATTCTTATACTACATGGAAGTCTTGGAAACCCCTGACCTGGCTGATATAGGAAAGCAATTTTCCTCCACGTACAGATCCTATAAAAGTATAACTTGTGGCACCATTCTTCAAGAATGATGCCTGTCTTTATAAGTATCTTTGTTTTTCTCTTTGACTTCAGACAAAAGGTTAGGTCTCAACACATCCCAACTGAGTCTGGGTACCTGTTAGAAGTAGTGAATACACCCAAAGAATTGTGATTCATGGTGAAAATATCATGGCAGAAACTAGGGAAATAGATATGGAAATTGGAAGTAGGTCTTGAGGTTGTTAAACTACAGAGGGCATAATATTAGGCTAGATAAGGAAGGTTTTGTGGGTTAGAACACTTCCTTATGGCTTGATTTAACATAATCCAAGGATATCTGAAATTGGTTGTAGAATGTTCTGGAATGGTTTCTTGCTATTCTATTTCAGTAAACTAGATAGAGGCATCAGAAATGACTTTATAGAGTATTCAGAAAATAGTTAGTAGGCATAAGAAGTGAAAGCCTCTAGAATGAATTTATAAAATAGTGAGTTTACCACCTGATTTCTTCCTGGGAATGACCAGAGGACATTTACTGCATTAACACATTAAGGAATTCACTGTGAAGAAGTTATGGCAACTTTGGACCCTGTTATGGCTGCCCTCTTTAGATCAGGGTTGATGGGAGAGATATTTCAGTAAAACTGGAATTCCTGATATGAAATGGGATTATAAAGTAACAGAATAACCAAAACTAGCATTTTTGTATATAAAAAAAGTAAGAAAGGCAGAAGAAGCATTACCAACAGCAATGACAGAGGATCGGTCACAATATCTTGACCCAAAAAGTTCTGGAATTCTTAGTAATCAATTATAATGAGATGGATTGGTAGTTTGAGCATTGTATTACCTAGAATTACTGGGTTGTAAGCAGGACAATTAAAATCTGATGATTTTAGTTCAAGCATCAAGATCAAGCTGATCAAGCATCAGTTGCCACAATGGAAAAATAAAAATTCTTCATTTACATTCCAGATCTAAGTTAGTTCTGAGAACCCAGTGGCTAAAGGAGACTCCGAGTAATTTTCAGGAAGGAGACATTAATATCAAATTATATGATAAAAATTCCGATTCTTAACCAAAGAGATTTTCTATTTTTAAAAATACCTGTACAATGGAGAAATGAGATATCCAGATTGTTTGAAACGTTTTTGAAGGAGCTGACCTGACATTGAATCCAGGGTATGCAAATACCCTCACCACTGAAGTGAGATCTAGTGGCGAATAGGTGATGATGGAGCCCTGACCATCAAAAATGGAGTCCATCGCACAATTGCTCCAGTATTATTAATTGATCCCTAATTGGATAACTGAGATAGCTTACTTAGCAGCTAACACAGTCCTCACATTGTGAGTAGAAAATATGCATATTACTGTATCTCATGTTAACTTCTACCACAGAGACACATTCAACAATAAGCTACAATGGCTTGTTATATGACATCAGTCCATGTATTTTCTTAATGACCCAAGGGGCATATACAATGGAGTTTGTGGCAGAATGCTTGTGTTTTAAACTTGATTTTACCAGAATATCACTAGAATATGGCCAATGCTCTGGCACATTGTTCAGAGTTATGAAAATTAACTTATTGAAATCATGTAGTATAAGCCCTGACAGTTGGGGTTTTGTTTCTTTTCTTTTTCTTTTTTTCTTTCTCTCTCTCTCTCTTTTTTTTTTTTTTTTTTTTTTTTTTTTTTTTTTGGTAATGTAAGTGCTTAACTTAAGCTTTAATTGCAGAGACATTCACTTCAACACATTGCCAACTACATGGGTAGACAAAGTCAGGCCACCTCCTGCTGCTAAGGATCCTTTGTTTTAGAGACCTTGGTTGAATTCAATAACAGGTCATTTGGGTCATTTATTTTTTATTCTACCTGAACTTTAAATTCCCACTTTTACATTTTAAATTCACCAATGAAGAGTGAGCTTGTGAAAACCTAGGTTCCTAACCTTGACCCCAATAAAAACAGAACTCTAGGACCTTGAGTGCTTTCTCTGCCAATGTGCCTTGCTATGAGGCCTCAGGTGTTTTGTAAGGCTTAGGTCCCATAAGGAATAAGTCTATATTTTTTCAAAGTTTCCTGAAGCTTACCTCAAAAAGATATTTTTCAATCATAAGAAGAACCACAAAGGGCTAGTGCAAACATAACACTGGTTATTGATAGATTAATACCAAGACAAAACAAATTACTAGCCAGAACACCAATTAGCCAGAATACTAAAAAGAATCAACATTTTGAGTATAGATGTCAATCATTTCCCAAATCTAATCTTACTGGAGGTGGAGTAAGTTAAATTGATAAATGATCATTCATTTATTCACATTTTTTAATAAAAAAATTCCCAATTTATAATTTTGTCATGTACTCAGGTCATGATGCATTATTCTTTCACTTAAACTTAACATCTTCCTGAATGGAGTTCCAAACGCATTGTTATTTGAATAATATACTTCATTTGGTCAATTGGATTGTGTTCACCAACTAAGTTACTCTAATCCTCAGAGTCCTGGGACAAGGTCTTACATGCATGTGCTTTATTTTTTAAGAGATCCAAAGAAACTGAAGCAGGGAACTGGGTGACCTTAAATGGTGAAGAAAGTAAGGCAGTATGTTGTTACATTAGCAATCTGGTCCTTGCAGTGGGTTCCTGGCATTTGATTCAGTTCTCATGGGCTGGGTGGGAAAACAAAACAAAGCAAAACACAGACCTTAAAACTGTTGATTTATGTTTTCAGTTGTTTAAAGATTGCTTTATGTAGCATTCACCACACATGTACTTCTGTATTTTCACATGGGTCAAACTGGATGAGCAGGTTTCCTCTAGGCAAGGTATTGGTCAACCACAAAATATACAAAATACTTAATACAAGAGAGATAATAGAACAAGCTACAGATCCTTCTGCTACAACAGATCCAAGTCAGGCATTGATTTTCATTACTGTTCTTCACCATTTTCCAGCCTATATTTCCCTTAAAGTCAAGCTTCAATCGTCTAATTCCCCAAATCTTAATCCAAAGGGATTATGAGTCATAATTTGTTTTACTGTTTTCAGTCTGCACTTGCTTAACTTGTCTGCTTACAGTAATCACTAGGAACAAAACAGCAAGAGATTAATCCCTTAAGTTTTATATCTGCTCTTCACTATTTCTATTTTATAGCAATCTTACCTCCTCTATCTATATCTTAACTTTTTTTCTTTGTCTTTTAGTCTACTGACAAATCACATAGCTCAAATGGTTGTATGATAGTCATAGCTTCATGTTCAGTAAAACTCTTATTCTGTGCTCCTCTGAAAGACTTCCTCTAGGAACAATTACTTCTAAATTGGCATAACCTAAGTTGTCAGTAAGTGATTGCATAAGTTCTGGAATAATTATGGGAAGGATGGTGGAAAGTTTGTATCCTGTGCTTGCTAGACCCATGTATTTTTTATTATATTTTTATTTTTAACACAGCTCCATATATAAGTTGTTGGTACAGTGCAAATATTACATCTGAAGTGACAACACCCCAGTGTCAGGGGCCACACCAAATGAGTGCTTTAGGGTATTTTTAGTAGAACATTCCACCATTCTATTAGTCTATTTTCATGACATAATACATAAGAGAACAAGTGGTCCCTGTGTCCATGTACCTACACTTCCTCCTCCTGTGCTAGTGAATAGCTTCTCTGGCTGGAATGATTTCATTAAGGGTTTCATGCGATATTGAACAGGCTATAAGCCTTTTGGGTGTTTGTACCAGCAGACATACTGCAAACAGGATAAACAGATCTACATTAAGAGTAGATGTCAATTCTGATACACAGAAAGTAATAACCCCTCAAAATGTCTGGCTGGATTTCTAAGGGAGCAATGAAATAAAGAGAGTTCAGTTTTGGTCCCTGCTTTTGGAACACTGGACTATCAGCAAACATAGTACCTGTATTAACCCTAGTGAAAAGGAAAAACCCAGGTTGAGAAACATAGCACTAGAGGTTTATTGGCCTTATGAATGGAAAATTATCACTTGGTGAACCATTTGATCAATAAGTAATCATATCATATTCAAGTTTATGAGGACTAAGTAATTTATGTGCATTAAATTTTATTTTTACATGTATAAATAGAATATTGCCATTTTAAAATGGAGAATCTAGGTTACTTTTCACCAAAATGGCAAAAAAATCTATTATTAAGGCTATGCTGTTAGAATATATATAAATTTATGTAAAGTTAGAATATATATAAATTTATATGTATAAATTTATTAGAAACATATATATGTATTTGTTTCTTGCTTACATGAACTAAAGAAAAAGGGGCCAGTGAGAGTATTATATGAAAATGTTGAAAGAAATTCATATTTTTAAAAGTATTTTTCATAGAATTCAGACACAAAATATAAAATACAACAATGGAAAAGATTATTTTTTCCCAGACATTTAGAGACAATTAACCTTTGGGATATGTACAAAATACTGATCAAAGCAAACACAAATAAGTTATGGGGTAAGTATATCCATGGACAGATGATGTAAGGAGAAGGTGATTCTAAATAGGAAAGAAAATGAAAAAAATAATTTTCCACTAAATCATGCCCTTCATGTCAAATAAAATACCTTCATGTGTTGACAAAAGGTGACTTTGACTGATGAATTCTGTTGTGGTTTCTATGTCACTACCTAAGTCTGTCAATCAGTTAATTGGCATCAACTATCAGCAAAATAGGAGTTTCTGAGCTCTATTGATCCTTATTTTCCAAATAGTGTGGTTTATTTGTATTATTGACTCCTGTTTCTGTGAAGAGGAATTTGCTAAGCCTCAGAAAAATGGTATATTATGTTTATCTCTCTTCATATATATCAAAATCAATCCTTAGTTTCTGTCTCTTATTTCTTATCCCTTTTCAAAAGAGCAACCCCAATATATATTTCCTAAGTATGTGAGCTGTAAACTAATTAGTGCAGTGATTTTTGATCAAGTATCTACCATGTGCTAGGCATTTTGCTTAATATCAGTGAAAAAAAACTAAGAAGGACTACTTTAGATTTTATAATGTGCAACAAATGCAACAAGTACAAGAAAAAAGTATTTAGAAAAATAAAGCAAGGTAAAGGATATCTGGAGTTCTGAGAGAACAAATTTAGATAATTAAATAATTTTAGATAATTAAATCAAGATTGGAGTAGTCATGCAAAATGAAAAAAAAAGTTCAATATTTAAGTATATTTGAAAAGAACTGCTATCATATGTTCTTGTCACAGATGCAAAACGTCATTTGTAAAATTACAGATATGAGCATTACCATAGCAAGGAATTTATTTACCATCTTAAAATCGAAGTGTTGATGAACATACTCGACCCTATTCTGAGTGCTTTTCTATTCCTGTGCATGTGATAACAATTATTCATTAATTTATTAGCTTTTCCTATGCTTTCTGGCTCTCCATGGTCCATTTCAGCTGTACTTCTTACTGTTTCCTCAAGATAGTACAGTATTAGTCTTGTTCATCAATTATTGTGGATGACAAATAAATGAAACATGTAGAGAGAACTTACACAAAACATGAGTGAAAGAGAAATAAATTAGGTGTCTCTTACGGTGTAAATGAAGAAGAGTAAGGAACATGAGAGGCAATTAAAAAAATGAATTTACCAAAAACGCCTGGGGTTCACCAATGTTTTTAGTTGAGTAGTCCTTAATTCAAAGAGTATGTAAGAATAGTCATTGCTTCAGTAGAATGAGTATGATTTCTTCTTTAAATGTTTGGTAGACTTCCCCTGGGAAGCCATCTGGCCCTGGGCTCTTCTTTTTTGGAAGATTTTTGATTAATCAAAGATTAAATTAAATCAAATTAAATCAAAATCAAAGATTTTGATTAATCTTCAATTTCCTTGCTGGCTATTGGTCTGTTCAGATTATCTATTTCTTCCTGTTTCAGTCTTGGTAGTTTATAATTGTTCAGGAATACATCCATTTCTTCTAGATTGCCTAATTTGTAGGCATATAACTGTCGGTAATACATTCTAATAATTGCCTCTGTTTCATTGATATTGGTCATGATTTCTCCCCTTTCATTCATGATTTTATTCATGATTCATGATTCATGATTATCAAATGTCCTTCCTCTTTTCTTTTGGATAAGTCTGGCCAGAAGTTTATTGATCTTATTAATTCTTTCAAAGAACCAGCTTCTAGTTTTGTTCATCTGTTCTACTGTTCTTTAGTTTCTATTTCATTGATTTTTGCTCTTATCTTTGTTATTTCTCTTCTCCATTTGCTGTTCTTTCTCCAGATCCTTTAGGCGTAGGGTTAATTTGCTCATCTGAGATTTTTCTAATTTTTTTTTAAGAGAGGTTTGGATAGCTATGTACTTCTAAGGACCACCTTTGCAGTATCCCATAGGTTCTGAACCAATGTGTTTCCATTTTCATTGGTTTGCATGAACTATTTTAAGTTCCTCTTTAATTACCTTGTTGACCCATTTATTCTTTAGCAGGATGCTTTTTAACCTCCAAATGTTTGCATACCTTTCAAATTTTTCCTTGTGGTTGAGTTCCAATTTCAATGCATTATGGTCTGAAAATATGCAGGGAATAATCTTAAACTTTTGGTATTAGTTGATACCTAATTTCTGATCCAATATGTGATCTATTCCAGAGAATGTTCCTTGAGTCCGTGAGAAGAATGAGTATTTTGTTGTTTTAGGATGGAATGTTCTACATAAGTATGTGTATGTGTGTGTATATATACATATGCATATGTATATACATATATACATATACATACCTATATGGTCCAATGTGTCCTTCAAAGCTCTTGTTTATTTGATGATCTGTCTATTGCTGTGAGTGGAGTGTTGAAGTCTCCTACTATTAATGCATTAATATCAATATTATTATATTCATTAATAGTTGGCTCTTGCTATGTTGGGGGAATAGATATTTACAATTGTTAGATTTTCCTGTTGAGTAGACAGTTTAAGTATAATAGAATGCCCCTCTTACATATCTTACTCCAGTCTTGTTTAAAATCTAACTTGTCTGATATAAGAATTGTTACCCCTTTCTTTTCAGGACTGTTGACATGATAAATTGTTCTCCATCCCCTCACTTTCAACCTGGAGGTATCTTTATGTTCAAAATGAGTCTCTTGTAGACAGCATATGGACAGGTCCTGCCTTTTTATCCAAATAATACTTATCCTAGTGAAGCTGTTCCACAAAATAGAAATAGAAGGAAAACTTCCAAACTCATTCTACCAGGCCAGCATCATCCTGATCCCCACACCAGGCAAAGACCCCATCAAAAAAGGAGAGGTACAGACGAATATTCCTGATGAATATGGATGTAAAAATACTCAACAAAATCCTAGCCAATAGGATTAACTAGCCAACAGTACATTAAAAAGATTATTCACCATCACCAAGTGGGGTTTATTCCTGGGTTGCAAGTATGGTTCAACATTTGCAAATCAGTCAATGGGATAGATCACATTAACAAAAGAAGAGACAGGAACCATAAGATCCTCTCAATTGATGCAGAAAAAGATTTGACAAAACACAACATCATTTTCTGATTAAAACTCTTCAAAATATAGGGATAGAAGGGACATACCTCAATATCATAAAAGCCATCTATGAAAAACCCTCAATGAATATCATTATCTATGGCAAAAACTCAGAGATTTTCCCTTAAATCAGGAACATGACAGGGATGCCCATTCTCACCACTTTTGTTCTACATAGTACTAGAAGTCCTAGCTTCAGTAATCAGACAATGAAAATAAATAAAATGCATTAAAACTGGCAAAGAAGAAATCAAATTCTCCCTTTGCAGATGACATATACTTTATGCGGAAAACCCAAAAGTCTCCACCTCAATTATCAGAATTTATACAGCAATTCAACCACATGGCAGGATGAAAAATCATTGCACAGAAATAAGTTGCACTTCTACACACTAACAATGTGACTGAAAAAAGAGAAATGAAGGAATTGATCCCATTTACAATAGTACCAAAACCCATAAGATACCTAGGAATAAACCTAAACAAAGAGGTAAAGGATCACACTCCAGAAACTACAGAACGCTTATAAAAGAAATTAAGGAAAATATAAAGAGATGGGAAAACATTTCATGCTCATGGACTGTAAGAATAAACATTGTGCAAAGGTCTATGTTGCCCAGAACAATCTAGAATTTCAGTGCAATACCTATCAAAATGCCATCAACATTTTTCACAGAGCTGGAACAAACAATCCTAAAATTTGTATGGAACCAGAAAAGACACTGAATCACCAAGGAAATGATGAAAAGAAAACAAGAGCTGGGGACATCACAGTATCTGACTTCAAGCTATATTACAAAGCTGTGATCATCAAGACAGCATGGTATTGACACAAAAAGACACATAAGTCAATGTAACAGAATAGAGAACCTAGAAATGGACTCTCAACTCCATGGTCAGCTAATCTTCAACAAATCAGGAAAAAAATTCAATAGAAAAAAGGTAGTCTCTTCAATAAATGGTGCTGAGAAAATTGGACAGTCACATGCAGAAGAATGAAACTGCACCATTCTCTTACACCATATACAAAAATAAACTTAGTTGGGGTGAATGACCTAAATGTGAGACAGGAATCCATCAAAATCCTAGAGGAGAACATAGGCAGTAAACTCTTTGACATCAGCCACAGAGACTTCTTTCAAGACATGTCTCTAACAGCAAGGGAAACAAAAGCAAAAATTAACTTTTGGGACTTCATCAAGATAAAAGCCAAGGAATCCAGTCAAGAAATGCGTGGAAAACATGAACAAATACTTCTCCAAAGAAGACATACAAATGGCTAACAGACCAAAAAAAAAAAAAAAAAAGAAAAGAAAAAAGAAAAATGCTCCATGTCATTAGACATCAGGGAAATACAAATCAAAATTATGATGAGCTGCCAGCAGTTAGAATGGTAAAAATTCACAAGACAGGAAAGAGGTGTTGAAGAAGATGTAGAGAAAGGGGGAACCCTCTTACACTGTTGGTGGGATTATAAACTGGTGCAGTCACCATGGAAAACAGTATGGAGGTTCCTCAAGATGTAAAAAACAGAGATACCCCATGACCCAGCAATTAAGCTATTAGGTATTTACCCTAAAGATACAGAGTTAGTGAAAAGAAGGGTGCACATGCACTAAAATATCCATAGCAGTGAGGTCTACAGTAGCCAGTCTGTGGAAGGAGCTGAGTTTCTCTTCAACAGATGAATGGATAAAGAAGATATGGTTCATATATACAATGGAATATTACTCAGTTATCAGAAAGGATGAGTACTTAGCATTTGTACTGACATGGATGGAACTGAAGGGGATTATGCTAAGTGAAATAAGTCAAGCAGAGAAAGACAATTATATGGTTTCACTCATATGTGGAACATAAGGAATAAAGCAGAAGACCACAGGGGAAGAATGGAAAACTGAATGGGAAGAAATCAGAGAGGGAGACAAACCATGAGAGACTCTGGACTCCAGAAAACAAATTGAGGGTTACATAAAGGAGGTGGGTGAGGGGATGGGGTATCCAGGTGGTGGGTATTAAGGAGGGCGCATGTAGTTGTGGGCATTGGGTGTTATACACAACTAATGAATTGTTGAACAGTACAACAAATACTAGTGACATATTGTATGTTGGCTAGTTGAACATAAAAAAAAAAAAATCATCATTGCATGAGTAGTTAAAATGTCCTGAATTCTTCAGCACAAAATAAAATAAATTTGATAAAATTCTTCTCAAATTGTACAGTAATCAGAATTTATCCTTATCCTTCCTTCCTTCTTTCCTTCCTTCCTTCCTTTCCTTATTTTTCTTTATCTTTCTTTCTCTCTTTTTTTAAGAGCAGTTTTAGGCTCACAGCAAAAGTGGGGTAAGGTGCAGAGATTTCCCATATACCACCTGTCCCCACACAAGGATAGCCTCCCCTATTATCAACATTCCCCACCAAAGTGGTACATTTCTTACAATTAATGAATCTACATGGACACACTGTTATCACCCAAAGTCCACAGTTCATATTAGGAATCACTCTTGGTATATTCTATGGGTTTGGGCAAATACATAAGGACATGTATTGATTACTATAGTATCTTGCAGAATAATTTTACTACTCTAAAAATCCTCTAACTGCCTATTCATGTCTCCCTCCCTCCTAACCCTGAAAACACTGGTCATTTTATTGTTTCTATAGTTTTGTCTTTCCAGACTGTATTATAGTTGCAATCACACAGCATGCAGCCTTTTTCAGGCTGGGTTATTTCACCTAGTGGTGTGCATTTAAGGTTTTCCCATATCTTGGTAGCTCATCTGTTTTTAACACTGAATAATATTGTATTGTCTGGATGTATTAAAGTTCATTTATGTATTCACTTACTGAAGGATACCTTGGTTGCTTCCAAATTTTGGCAATTTTTAAAAAACCTACTTTAAACATACATAGGCAGGTTTTTGCGTGGACCCAAGTTTCCAACTCATTTGAGTAAAACTGGATTGTGATTGCTGGATCTTATAGTAAGAGTTCGTTTAATTTTGTAAAGAATCACCATACCATCTTTCAAAGTGGCTGCACCATTTTGGACTGCCTACAGCAATGGGTGAGAACTTCTGTTGCTTTCTATCCTTACATTTTCAGGGATCTTGATTTGGGCCATTCTAATAAGTGTACAGTGAGAACTCTCTGCTTTATAATGTATTTCCCAAATGATAAACAGGATGGAGCATTTTTCATGTGTTTATTTGCTATTTATATACATTATTTGGTGAGGTGTATATTGAAGTTTTTGTCTCATTTCTTAATAAGTTTGTTTACTTTCTTACTAATGAGTTTTAAGAGTTCCTTGTGTATTTTGGGTGATTTTTTTTTAATCAAGTATGGCTTTTGAAAAAATTTTTTTCATAGTCTGTGGTTTGTTTTCTCATTCTTTTTAAAAAAGATTTTATTTATTTATTTGACAAAGAGACAGGGAGATCACAAGTAGGCAGAGAGGTGGGCAGAGAAAGAGGGGGAAGCAGGCTCCCTGCTGAGCAGAGAGACCTATGCAGGATTCCATCCCAGGACCCTGAGATCATGACTTGAGCCAAAGGCAGAGGCTTAACCCACTGAGCCACCCAGGTGCCCCTGTTTTCTCATTCTTTTGACTATCTTTCACAAAGCTTTTTTTTTTTTTTTATTTTAACAGAGTCTAGTTTACTCATTGTTTCTTTCATAGGTCATGTCTTTGATGTTCTATCTAAAAAGTCATCACCAAACCCAGTCAACTGGATGTTCTGTTGTCTTCTAGAAGTTTTATAGATGGTGTTTCACATTTAGATCTCTAATCCATTTTGAGTTAATCTTTGTGAAGGGCATAAAGTCTGTCTAACTTCATTTTTTAATTTGATGTTCAATTTTTCAATACCATTTATTGAAAAAAAATTAGTTTAGCTTATTACACTGTCTTTGTTCCTTTGTCAAAGACTAGTTGACTATATTTAGTTTTGTCCATTTCTGAGCTCTCTACTCTGTCCCATTGATCTGTTTATGTATCTTTACCTCAATCCTACATAGTCTTCAATAGTGTAAATTTATACTATTTCTTTAATTCAGGCAGTGTTGGTCTTCCAATTTTGTTCTTCTCCTTTAATACTGAGTTGACCATTCTGGTTTTTTTGCCCCTCCTTGTAAACTTTGGGATCTGCTTGTGAATCAGACCAGCTCCACCTCACCATATAAATTTTAGAATTCTTGAAAAATTGCTTTGTGGCTATTGGCCACAAAACAACTTGCTGGGATTTTGTATAGGATTGCTCTGGATGTATAGATCAAAGCCGTCTTCATTCATTTAGTTCTTTGATTTCATTGATCAAAATTTTATAATTTTCCTTATATAGATTTTTAATTTAATCTGAGAATTTTTATGATATTACTGAAAACAAGTTGCTACACTGATGGATATTTATCTAAAATAATCATAAGTGAAGAAGGATAGAAAAAAGATGACCAAATCTTTTATTTCGGCTATGGAAAATTATGTTATCAAAATTTTGTCATGTTGGGGTGCCTGGATGGCTCAGTGGGTTAAGCCTCTGTCTTCAGCTCAGGTCATGGTCTCAGGGTCCTGGGATCGAGCCCCATATCAGGCTCTCTGCTTGGCAGAGAGCCTGCTTCCCCTCTCTCTCTCTGCCTGTCTCTCTGCCTACTTGTGATCTCTGTCTGTCAAATAAATAAATAAAAACCTTTAAAAAAAATTTTGTCATGTTATTTTCAAAAAGAATGAAATCTTGCCATTTGGAGTGATAGTATAATTATTTTAAATTAACTCCTTATATACATTCATATTGTGTTTTTTCCACACTTTTACATTTTTTTCTTTGTACTTCACGTGATGAAAATTTGATAACATATTTTTTTTGTAGCTGGAATAAAAGAACTAGAGGGTATTACGTTAAATGAAATATGTCAGTCAGATAAAGACAAAGACCATATGATTTCACTCACCTGGAATTTAGGAAACAAAACAGATGAACATAGAGGAAGAGAAGGAAAAATAAAATGAGATAAAAATAGAGCAGGAAGCAAACCGTAAGAGACAATGAGCTCTAGGAAACAAACTGAAGGTTGCTGGAGGGGTGGTGGGTGAGGGGATGGGGTAACTGGATGTTGGATGTTAAGAGAGGCATTGATGTAATGAGCACTGAGTGTTATATGCAACCGATGGATCATGAAATTCTACCTCTAAAACATAGTACAGTATACGTTACCTAAATTGAATTTAAATAAATTAAAAATATACTATATTTTTGTACATTGCAGGATAATCTTTTTTATTTGGTAACTTTTAAATATTGTATTTGTGATTTCTTTTTTTCTAAATAAATATCCACTTATGGAACTAATTAAATATGTTTTGTTCCAAAAGAAAGCTCCTAAAAATGGTATAGCTCAGACCTAGCAAGATTTAGATCTATCCCTATTAAGCAGAAAGCAACTATGAGTCCCACTCGCTAATTATATATGAAGGCATCACTCAAATTTCATCAGTGATATAAAATAATTCAGCTGATAAAATGTGCTTATGTTTTTTTTAATATTTTATTTACTTATTTGACAGACAGTGATAACAAGTAGGCAAAGAGGCAGGCAGAGAGAGAGAGAGAGAGAGGAGGAAGCAGGCTCCCACTGAGCTGGGCTCGATCCCAGAACCCTGAGATCATCACCTGAGCCAAAGACAGAGGCTTTAACCCACTGTGCCACCCAAGCACCCCATAAGTGTGCTATTTGGACCCTCTATACACCATTTGAAACAATCATTATATAGGTATCCATACTTTTTAGGCTTTGTATAGCATACACATCCTATAAAGATAGTCTATGCAAAAATTGGACTGCTGCAACACAGGCTATTAAAAGCTTAAACATGTGATTTGCATTAGCCTGGTCATGCAATTACCCACAAGCTATGCCTTTTCTTCAACTTATAGGCTCTTCAAAAACCTTGATCTTTCTAAAAGTAATCAATCAAAGATTCTTCTTTTAAACCTGCATTTCGTAAAATGAAACCTCAAAGGTAATTACAATTGAAAATCTAAAAATACTTAAGGTGTTTATTTATTTTTTAAAGATTTTATTTATTTATTAGACACAGAGAGAGATCACAAGTAGGCAGAGAGGCAGGCAGTGATAGAGGGGGAAGCAAGCTCCCTGCTGAGCAGAGAACCAGATCCCAGGACCCTGGGATCATGACCTGAGCTGAAGGCAGAGGCTTTAACCCACCGAGGCACCCAGGTGCCCCAAGGTATTTATTTTTCAAGATAAAAAAGACTATAGATAAAGACAGTCATTCTATACCTCTGTTTTATTTTCTTATTTTCCCCCAAATTCAAAGAAATTAGCTGTTCTATACTAGTACATTAATAGATTCAAATACTCAATTTATTCAATTGACTTTTGATTGTCTCTCTCTCTCTCTTTTTTTTTTTTTATAACATTCCTTGTGTGAGAAACCTAATCATTTAAAAGCATTAGGCATAAAAGGTGGTTGAGTTAAATTCTGTATATTATGAACAAGGCATAGTAGGGCAGTCAATAGGTATAGCAGGAACAGCTATTTGGAAATTAACTAATTAAAGATGTCTTTTGCACTTCTCCAGAAAAATAAAACCATTTTAGGTAATTGTATATCCCTGTGTTTGAATTTAATGAAAAGAAACTAAATGGTGAAACTTAATTTGAACAATTAAAATTATCTACATACAAGTTATATATGATAATATGATAAATATAATCACATATGGTTATAACTTAAAAATATTAAACTATGAATTTGTATACACTGACTAAGATATATTTACCTATAATATTCTATGTCACATAATAATAAATAACAATACTAAATAGTAGTAGTAAATGTTAGATTGTTATGAAGAAGTTTTAGTATTTAAAAGTTTAATCTCTAAGATTTCTAAATATTTTAGAAATGGGTGGATATAATTCTCATAGACCATTTATATTTCTTTTATTTCTAGGTTTCTTCATTATTTCAAAAAAATAGACACTTTTGGCCTAGCTCTAACTTTTGGCCAAGATCATCAGCAGGTCATTTTCCCTGGACGGTGATTGAGAGTAATGATGCTTGAGAATTATACTTGAATCAGGCTCTAAAAGTTTGAAGCACATGTGTTGTGTTGAGCAAGGAGGAGATGGGTACAAGAAAAAGATTTTTACTGGAATTATGCTTTATTAAAGTCTATTTCATCTGATATTAAGTTTGCTAACTTTAACTACTACGTTCTTAAGAATGTTACCTAGCAGTTGTATGTATTTGTCATTTACTTTTTATCTAATTAAGAAAAATGCTTTTCTACTTCATTGTCTTTAACTCCACAACTATTGATACATTGGGATTCATCTAAAACATTGTATATTTTTACTTTCTTTTTATCCAACTTTACCAATATTCCTTTTTTGGTGCTTTAAATTGTATTGATGGTGTTCTCTTTAGTCCTTCCCTTCTTCACCTTACTGACTTGCTAATATCATAATATGAATAATAGCATTAATAATAGATCACAGTGGATCATACTATGCACCAAGCACCATTCCAAGATATTTACATAGATTAAGGAATTTAATTATCAGAATAACTCTATGATGTTGGTACTGCTGTGAACTTTCCCTCGTTTTTCAGATGAAAAAAGAAGCAGTTTTCAGGACTAAATTTCTCCTATAAAAAGTCTGCTCTCTACCTGCACTAACAAAGTTTAAAAACACCTCAAAAGGATCACACCTCTGTAAGTAACAAAAGTGTCTGACAGAATAAAGTCTTTAGAAAATTAAAATATAAAGCAACATATTATTAACAGTATCCATCATCCAGTCATGCATCACTGGATATACAAAAAACTAAACAAATTGATCTAAAACAAGAAATTAAATCAGTTAATAGAAACAAACATAAAGATTGCAGAGATGACAGAATTAGCAGAAAATAACTTTAAAAGAGTTGTCTTAAATATGCTCAAATATTTCAAAGTATTATTTTGGAGATTTTAGGACAAAGCACATGTTTACCATCCTTTGGGATGACCTGGACTCCAATAGTCCCACAACCCTGAATCTACATGCTAAAATGGCATAAATATAACTCCCAAACATATGGAAATCTGCTTCTTCTGAATATGTTCCCATAATTCTTTTCTGCCTTGGTAACTCAGATTATGCTTAAACAAATCCTGTAGATCTTACCCACTTTCTAGAGTTCTCATTCGTAGAATTGACTTGGATTATCATGTCTGCCATTCCTGAAAATGGACATCTACATTCAAATGTTAACAGACATGTGATTTTAGAAGGCTTGATGTTAATATTTTAGTCATCCACAACCACCAAAAGAAAAGAATTTAGGATTTTTAAATCTAATAACTCCTTTTATGTTTCTATGTTGTTTTTCCTTTTATTGCTACATTGTTTCTTTTTAAAATCTTTAACTGTTTATATATTGTTTATATTTTACTACGTGATTATAGATAAATGAAGTGATTTACTTACCATGCTTTTTACTGTCTCACTCCTTGCTCTGGCTTTAATTCTTTTTCTCATATGTTTCCTACTTATTAAAATAAGAAATAACAAACAACTATGAAGTGCATTAAGTGTAATATCCTTCAATTTGTAATTTAATGATGTTATCATGTATCATCCACTGAAAGAACATATGGAATGTATATGAATCTCATAAGGTGTCTTGTATCTTTTCCCAATCTATAACCCTGAGGTATCCACTATTTTAACTTCTGTCATCATTGAACAATCAAATAATTTATGTTAGTTAATATTGTCAATCAAATCACATGTACTTACTTATTTTTTTACCTATTCTATCACCTACAAAAGACATGCAAGGGACACCTGTGTGGCACAGTCAGCTAAGTGTCTGACTCTTGGATTTGGCTTAAGTCATGATCTCAGTGTCATGAGATCAAGCCCCATGTCAGGCTCTGCACATAACATGAGATTGACTTAGGAATATCTCTCCCTCTGACCCTGACACTTATGAGTTCACTTTATTTATCTCTCTCTTGAATAAATAAGTAAATCTTAAGCCCAAGAGAGAGAGACATGCCAAAACCTCCATCCATTAGTATGGATTTGTCTATTTCTCATTTCAGTTTATTACTTTATGTCATATATTTTAAGTTACATTTTTAGATCAATACTTAGCATTGTTGTTATCTTTCTATGGAATGCTTATTACTAGTTCTTTTTTTTCCTGAATGATTTAAATATCTTTCTCTTTGTTTTGGTTTCAGCAGTATGTCTTTAGTGTATTTGCTTTTTTGATTATATATTTGATATGTACATTTGGGTTTTTCTTCCTTTTTTGGGTGTTGTATTTCATTTTGTTTGATATTAATCTTGTTTTGTGTCACTAGGCTTTTTGAACTTGTGGGTAGATAACTTTCATCACTTAAAAATGCCTTAACTTTAATGTTTACAAATATTGACTCTGCTCTGGTTTTTCTCTTCAATTTTTTAGTCAATGTATTTATTCAATATGCAGTATTTATTTGTTTTAAATTTTTCTCTCTAGATAATTTGTATTATATATCTTTGAGTTTAACAATTCATCTTCTTACTGTGTTTAGTCTGCTTTTAAATATATCAAATGAGGGAAATAATTCAATAACTAAAATAAAAAATAATCACTATAGCACCTCAACAGTAAATTTCAACTAGCAAAAAGGAGTAAGTAAATTTGAAGATATATTGATAAAGATTATATAAACTGAAGATAGAGATTATACAAACTAAAGAACAGAGATAAACAAGAATGAAGAAAAATAGAGACCTAGAGAAAAGTAGGATGCCATTAAGTGTACTAATAAATGGATAATTAGAGGACAAGAAAGTGGAAAAGAAAATATCTTCAAAAATTGAATACTTCCCGAATTTACTGAAAAACAATAACTTACATATCCAGAAAGTTTTAAGAATTCCAAGTAGGATAAACACAAGGAGATTCACAAACAGACTCATTATAATAAAAATGCTGAAACTCAAGGACTAAGAAAAAAAAATCTTGAATAAAACAAAAGGAAAAAAAAAACACAACTCTTCATTCAAGGGAATCCTATTAAGATAAAAACTAATTTTCTCAACAGGAACAGTAGATGCCAGAAATCCATTGGATAACCTATTCATAGTGTTCAGAGAAGAAAATGTCAACCTTGCAAAAATATTATATACAGAAAAACCATTTTTCAAAAATAAAGACTTTCTCAGATCAACAACAGCAGAAAATTTGTTGCTAACAGATCTGCCTTACAGTAAATAGTGAAGGAAGTTCTACAGGCTAAAAGCAAGAGATCCTAAATAGTAATTCAAGTCCAAATAAATAAATAAATAACCACCAGCAAATGTTATCATGTAAGTATAAAAGTTATCATGCAAGCATAAATGAATTTTTATCCTTTTTACTTAACATTAAATTGTATAGAATCATATATACATAATTTATTGTTGGGCCCATAATGTAAATGCAATATGTATGAGATATTTTGCAAATGATAGCACAAAGGAGGTGGGTGGGAGCAAAGCTCTACTGAGCTAAGGAAATGACAGATAAAAATACATGGTATATGTTGAATTTGAAACATTGAAATGTAATATCTATAATAAGAATAATACATAAAAGAGGTGAAAGTAATAAGAATAATGTTTCCATATATCACTGGATTGAGACACTGAGTCTGATGCTTATTCTGGTAAGTTAGGATATATATGGTTAACCATACAAACACCAGTAGAAAAGAATAAAAATCTCAAAAGTAGAGTGAAAAAAAATCAGCATCAAAAATGCATACATTAGAAAATTATTTAATGCAGATAAAGCAGTAAAGGAAGAAGAGAGAAATATAAGTCACATAGAAAACAAAGCATAGAATATCAGATGCAAATCTAACAATATCCATAACATTACAAACAGATGAAACAACCTCATTAAAAGGCAGATATTATTAGACTAGATTTAAAGACACACTAAAGAGTCAAAGGGACAAATACAGGCATACTTTAGTGTATTTATTGTATTTAGTGTGGCAGGTTCAGTTCCTGACCACTGCCCTAAAGTAACTATTACAATAAAGTGAGTCAAATGAATTTTTTGGTTTTCCAGTGCATATAAAAATTATGTTTACACTACACTGTAATCTATTAAGTGTGCAACAGCATTATGTCTAAAAATTATCTATATACCTTAATTGAAAATACTTGATTGATAAACAGTGCTAAAATTATGTGTGCCTTTGGCAAATCATATCTTATATCACAGATAAAAGATACAATAATTTTTTAAAAATTGAAATATTGTGAAAATCCTCACACCATGACACAGAAATCAGAAGGGAGTAAATGTTGGAAGAATTTTGTCAACACACTTGTTCAATTCAGAGTTGCCAAAAACATTTAATTTATAAAAATCAGGAGGGGGGTGGAGTCAAGATGGTGGAGAAGTAGCAGGCTGAGACTATATCAGGTAGCAGGAGATCAGCTAGATAGCTTATCTAAACATTGTGAACACCTACAAATCCAAGGGGAAATCAAAGAAAAGACCAACAATTCTAGAAACAGAAAATCGGCCAGTTTCTGAAAGGTAGGAACGGTGGAGAAGTGAGTCGGAAGGGACAGGAAGATAGACCGTGGGGGAAGGAGCCAGCTCCCACAAGCGGCAGAGCAATGGAGCACAACATCAGGACTTTTAAAAGTCTGCTCCACTGAGGCACATCGCTCCAGAGGCCAAGCCGGGGTGAAGCCCACGCGGGGTCAGCGTAACCCAGGTCCCGTGGGATCACAGAAGGACCGGGGGTGTCTGAGTGTCACAGAGCTCGCAGGTATTAGAGCAGGGAAGCTGGCTACAGAGGCAGAGCCAAGGACTGAGCTCTCAGCTTGGCGTTACCTTGAACTGGTCGCAGGCTAGGTGAGCTCAGAGTGAGGCCAGAGGCCATGGAGAAGGAAACGACCAACGCTTTTCTCCAGGCGTGAGTGACCGGGCGTTTTTCTCCAAACTCGACAAGAAGTCAGAGAAATGGGAGCAATTGGTTGCTTTTCTCTGAGGGCGTACTGAGGAGCGGGATCCCAAGCTCTTGGCGCCTCTGAGCAGGAGATGGGAAGGCCACCATTAGCATTCCCATTCTCCAGAACTCTAAGGCGTTCAGGGAACAAAAGCTCCAAAAGTGAAACTGAGTGGATTACTTAGCCTGGCTCCTGATATGGCCGGGGCAATTATGCCTTGGGCAAAGACACTTGAGAATCACTACAACAGGCCCCACCCCCAGAAGATCAACAAGAAACCCAGCCAAAACCAGCTTCACTTACCAAGGAGAACAGTGGAATTCCAGAGGAAGAGAAAGCAAAGCAAGGAATTCATGACTTTCTCCACATGATTCTTTAGTCTTGCAGGTAATTTTTTTTTTTGCTTTTTTCTTCTGCTAATTTTTTTTAACTTTTACCCTTTCCTCTTTAACTTTTTTCTTTTTTAAATACTTTATCTTAACAATACCTTACCAAAAAAATAAAATAATAATAATAATAATAATCTTTTTTTGAACCTTCATTATTATAGTCATATTTTGTCCTCCATTGGATCTAACTATATTTTTTGTATATACATATATTTTCTTTTCTAAATATTTTTCCTTATTTGTTGTCTTATTTTTTTTTTCTTGTTTATCTCCTTTCTCCCTCCCACAATTTGGGGTCCCTTCTGATTTGGTTACAGCACATTTACCTGGTGTCTTTGCCACCCTTTTAACATTTTATTTGCTCCTTTATATATTCTTATCTAGACAAAATGACAAGGTGGAAAAACTCACCACAAAAAGAAGAACAAGAAGCAGTACCAAAGTCTAGGGACCTAATCAATGTGGGCATTGATAATATGACAGATCTAGAGTTCAGAATGACAATTCTCAAGGTTCTAGCCCGGCTCGAAAGAGGCATGGAAGATATTATAGAAACCCTTTCCAGAGAGATAAAAGCCCTTTCTGAGAAATAAAGGAACTAAAATCTAACCAAATGGAAATCAAAAAAGCTATTAATGAGGTGCAATCAAAAATGGAAGCTCTTCCTGCTAGGAGAATAAAGCAGAAGAAAGAATTAGTGACATAGAAGACCAAATGACAGAGAATAAAGAAGCTGAGCAAGGGCGCCTGGGTGGCTCAGTGGGTTAAGCCGCTGCCTTCGGCTCAGGTCATGATCTCAGGGTCCTGGGATCGAGTCCCGCATCGGGCTCTCTGCTCAGCGGCGAGCCTGCTTCCCTCTCTCTCTCTTTGCCTGCCTCTCTGTCTGCTTGTGATCTCTCTCTGTCAAATAAATAAATAAAATCTTTTAAAAAAAAAAAAAAGAAGGTGAGCAAAAGAGGGACAAACAGCTACTGTTAACATTAGAGTAATTGGGATTCCAGAAGAAGAAGAAAGAGAGAGGGGAGCAGAAGGTATATTGGAGAAAATTATTGGAGAGAATTTCCCTAATATGGCAAAGGGAACAAGCATCAAAATCCAGGAGGTGCAGAGAACCCCCCCTCAAAATCAACAAGAATAGATCCACACCCCATCACCTAATAGTAAAATTTACAAGTCTTAGTGACAAAGAGAAAATCCTGAAAGCAGCCTGGGAAAAGAAGTCTGTAACATACAATGGTAAAAATACTAGATTGGCAGCAGACTTATCCACAGAGACCTGGCAGGCCAGAAAGAACTGGCATGATATATTTGGAGCACTAAATGAGAAAAACATGCAGCCATGAATACTATATCCAGCTAGGCTTTCATTGAAAATAGAAGGAGAGATAAAAAGCTTCCAGGACAAACAAAAACTGATAGAATTTGCAAACATGAAACCAGCTCTACAGGAAATATTGAAAGGGGTCCTCTAAGCAAAGAGGGACACTAAAAGTAGGAAAGGAACAGAGACAATATACAGTAACAGACACCTTACAGGCAATAAAATGGCACTAAATTCATATCTATCAATAGTTACCCTGAATTTTAATGGGTTAAAAACTCCAATCAAAAGACACAGGGTATCAAATTGGATTAAAAAAACATAACCCATAATATTCTGCCTACAAGAAACGCATTTGGGACCCAAAGACACCCTCAGATTTAAAGTGAGGGGGTGGAAAACAATGTACCATGCTAATGGACATCAGGAGAAAGCTGGGGTGGCAATCCTTATATCAGATCAATTAGATTTTAATCCAAAGACTATAATAAGAGATGAGGAAGGACACTATATCATACTCAAAGGGTCTGTCCAACAAGAAGACCTAACAATTTTAAATATCTATTCCCCTAACATGGGAGTAGCCAACAATATAAACCAATTAATAACAAAATCAAAGAAACACATCAATAAATATACAATAATAGTAGGGGACTTTAACACTCCCCTCACTGAAATGGATGGATCATTTATGCAAAAGATTAACAGGGAAATAAAGGCCTTAAATGACACACTGGGCCAGATGGACATCACAGATATATTCAGAACATTCCATCCCAAGGCAACAGAATACACATTCTTCTCTAGTGCACATGGAACATTCTCCAGAATAGACCACATCTGGGGCCATAAATCAGGTCTCAACCAGTATCAAAAGATTGGGATCATTCCCTGCATATTTTCAGACCACAATGCTCTGAAGCTAGAAATCAATCACAAGAGGAAATTCAGAAAGGACCAAAATACATGGAGATTAACAACATCCTTCTAAAGAATGAATGGGTCAATGAGGAAATTAAAGAAGAGTTGAAAAAATTCATGGAAACAAATGATAATGAAAACACAATGGTTCAAAATCTGTGGGACACAGCAAACGCAGTTCTGAGAAGAAAATATATAGCAGTACAAGCCTTTCTCAAGAAATAAGAAAGGTCTCAAGGACACAACCTAACCCTACACCTAAAGAAGCTGGAGAAAGAACAACAAAGAAAGCCTAAACCCAACAGGTGAAGAGAAATCATAAAGATCAGAGCAGAAATCAATGAAATAGAAACTAAAAAAAAAAAAACAATAGAACAAATCAACGAAATTAGGAGCTGGTTTTTTGAAAGAATTAATAAGATTGATAAACCCCTGGCCAGACTTATCAAAAAGAAAAGGGAAAGGACCCAAATCAATAAAATCATGAATGAAAGAGGAGAGATCACAACCAACACCAAAGAAATACAAACAATTACAAGAACATACTATGAGCAACACTACGCCAACAAATTCGACAATCTGGAAGAAATGGATACATTTGTAGAAACATATAAACTACCCCAACTGAACCAGTAAGAAATAGAAAACCTGATCAGACCCATAACCAGTAAGGAGATTGAAACAGTCATCAAAAATCTCCAAACAAACAAAAGCCTAGGGCCAGACGGCTTAGGTGAATTCAACCAAACATTTAAAGAAGAATTCGTTCCAATTCTCCTGAAACTGTTTAAAAAAAAATAGAAATGGAAGGAAAACTTCCAAACTCATTTTATGAGGCCAGCATCACCTTGATCCCAAAACCAGACAAGGATCCCATCAAAAAAGAGAATTACAGACCAATATCCTTGATGAACACAGATGCGAAAATTTTCACCAAAATATCAGCCAATAGGATCCAACAGTACTTTAAAAGGGTAATTCACCATGACCAAATGGGATTTATTCCATGCTGCAGGGTTGGTTCAACATCCACAAATCAATCAATATGATACAATACATTAATAAAAGAAAGAACAAGAACCATACAATACTCTCAATAGAGGCTGAAAAATCATTTGACAAAGGGCAGCATCCCTTCCTGATAAAAACACTTCAAAGTGTAGGGATAGAGGGCATATACCTCAATATCATCAAAGCCATCTATGAAAAACCCACCGCGAATATCATTCTCAATGGAGAAAAACTGAAAGCTTTTCCGTTAAGGTCAGGAACACGGCAGGGATGTCCATTATCACCACTGCTATTCAACATAGTAGTAGAAGTCCTAGCCTCAGCAATCAGACAACAAAAAGAAATTAAAGGCATCCAAATCGGCAAAGAAGAAGTCAAACTATCACTTTTTGCAGATGATATGATACTATATGTGGAAAACCCAAAAGACTCCCCTCCAAAACTGCTAGAACTTGTACAGGAATTCAGTAAAGTGTCAGGATATAAAGTCCATGCACAGAAATCAGTTGCATTTCACCAACAACAAGACAGAAGAAAGAGAAATTAAGGAGTCGATCCCATTTACAATTGCACCCAAAATCATAAGATGTCTAGGAATAAACCTAACCAAAGAGACAAAGAATCTATACTCAGAAAACTATAAAGTACTCATGAAAGAAATTGAGGAAGGCACAAAGAAATGAAAAAATGGTCCATGCTCCTGGATTGGAAGAACAAATATTGTGAAAAAGTCTATTCTACCTAAAGCAATCTACACATTTAATGCAATCCCTACCAAAATCCCATCCATTTTTTCAAAGGAATAAAACAAATAATCTTAAAATTTATATGGAACCAGAAAAGACCTCGAGTAGCCAAAGGAATATGAAAAAAGAAAGCCAAAGTTGGTGGCTTCACAATTCCAGAATTCAAGCTCTATTACAAAGCTGTCATAATCAAGACAGTATGGTACTGGCACAAAAATAGATACATAGATCATGGTAACAAAATAGAGAGCCCATAAATAGACCCTCAACTGTATCATCAACTAATCTTCCACAAAGCAGGAAAGAATGTCCAATGGAAAAAAGACAGCCTCTTCAACAAATGGTGTTGGGAAAATTGGACAGCCACATGCAAAAAATGAAATTGGACCACTTCCTTACACCACACACGAAAATAGACTCAAAATGGATGAAGGACCTCAATGTGAGAAAGGAATCCATCAAAATCCTTGAGGAGAATGCAGGCAGCAACCTCTTCGACCTCAGCCACAGCAACTTCTTCCTAGGAACATCGCCAAAGGCAAGGGAAGCAAGGGCAATAATGAACTATTGGGATTTCATCAAGATCAAAAGCTTTTCACAGCAAAGGAAACAGTTAACAAAATGAAAAGACAACTGGCAGATTGGTAGAAGATATTTGCAAATGACATATCAGATAAAGGGCTAGTATCCAAAATGTATAAAGAGCTTAGCAAACTCAACACCCAAAGAACAAATGATCCAATCAAGAAATGGACAGAGGACATGAACAGACATTTCTGCAAAGAAGACATCCAAATGGCCAACAGACACATGAAAAAATGCTCCACATCTCTCAGCATCAGGGAAATACAAATGAAAACCACAATGACATACCACCTCACACCTGTCAGAATGGCTAAAATTAACAAGTCAGGAAATGACAAATGCTGGCTAGGATGTGGAGAAAGGGGAACCCTGCTACACTGCTGGTGGGAATGCAAGCTGATGCAGCCACTCTAGAAAACAGTGTGGGGGTTCCTCAAAAAACTTGAGAATAGAGCTACCCTATGACCTAGTGGTTGCACTGCTGGGTATATATCCTAAAGATACATATGTGGTGCTCTGAAGGGACACATTCACCCTAATGTTTATGGCAGCAATGTCTACAATAGCCAAACTATGGAAAGAAGAACCTAGATGTCCATCAACAGATGAATGTATAAAGAAAAAGTGGTATATATATATATACACACACACACACAATGGAATACTATGCAGCCATCAAAAGAAATGAAATCTTGCCATATATATATATATATATACACACACACACACACACACACACACACACACAATGGAATACTATGCAGCCATCAAAAGAAATGAAATCTTGCCATTTGTGATGATGTGTATGGAACTAGAGGGTATAATGCTTAGCGAAGTGAGTCAATCGGAGAAAGACAACTATCCTATGATCTCCCTGATATGAGGAAGTAGAGATGTAACATGGGGGGTTTGGGTGGGTAGGAAAAGAAAAAATGAAAGAAGATGGGATCAGGAGGGAGACAAACTATAAAAGACTCAATCTCAAAACATAGACTGAGGCTTGCTGCGGGGAGTGGGGACGAGATAGGGTGGTAGGGATATGGACATTGGGGAGGGTATGTGCTATGATGAGTGCTGTGAAGTGTGTAAACCTGGCGAGTCACAACCTGTACCCCTGGGGATAAAAACACAATATATGTTTATTTAAAAATAAAAATTTATAAAACTACAATATCTGTGAATCTCAATAAAGCAAAGGACATTAAAAAGAGGTACACTTAGGGGCATCTAGGTGGCTCAGTCATTAAGTGTCTGCCTTTGACTCAGGTCATGATCCATGGGTCATGGGATCTAGATCCTCGTCAGACTCTCTGCTCAATAAGAAACCTGCTTCTCCCACTCTCATTCCCCCTGCTTGTCTTCCCTCCCTCACTATGTCTCTCTCTGTCAAATAAATAAAATCTTAAAAAAAAAAAAGAGGTATGTTTAAACCTGGATAGAAACAGCTATATCATGCAAACAGCAGACACAAGAAAGCTGGAGTGGCTGTCCTAAAATCAAACAAAATAGGCATGTTATGCACTGATTTTATTCCCCTAAAACTCATTTGTTGAAAGTCTAACCTCTAGTACCTCAGAATGTGACTTTTTAACAAGAGGTATTTGGACATACAGGCAGACACCAAGGTCACAGCAGAACAGAAGAAAGACTATGTGAGGACACAGCTAGAAGGAAGCCATCTGCAAGCTAAGGAAAAAAGTTTCAGAACTAATCCTGCTGATATCTGGCTTTACCTCTAGAACTGTAAGAAAATTAATTTCTACTATTAAAGTCTTTGGTGGAATTTGGGGCAGGCTTAGAATTAATACAAATAATTAAAACAAAATATTATTAGAGATAAAGAGACATCTTTAATGATAAAATGGCCAGCTTAAAAGGAAGGTTAACAATTATACACATATATGTATCTAATGAAAGATCTCTGAAACATATAAAGCAAGAACTGATAGGAATAAATGGGGAAAATAGAAAAATTTAATAATAATAATTGGAGAGTTCAATACCTCAATTTCAATAACCGATAGAACAAGTAGAAAGACCAAGAGGGAAATAGAAATTTAAGCAACACTATAAAACAATTTGACCTAATCTTGAGTGCTGACTCCACCCAATAACAGAACAGACACTCTTTTCAAGTGCATTTTCAAGTGCATATTCTCCGAAATGTTCTATATGCTGTCATAAAACAAACTTCAAGAAATATAAGAGGATAGAAATAATAAAAGTATGATTTCTAACCACAATGAAATTAAGAATCAATGGCAGGAAAAATTTTAAGAAACTCATGAAAATGTGTAAATTAAAGCACACACTTCTAACTATCCAAAGGGCAAATGAAGAAATCAAAGGGAAAATAAGAATATATTTGGGGATGAATGAAAAAATGACTCAGCATATCAAAATGTATGGAACATAGCTAACTAAGTAGTGATTAGTGGAAAATTTATAGATATGAAGACCTACAATAAGGGGCATCTGGGTGGCTCAGTCTGTTAACTGACTGTCAGCTCTGGTCTTGATTCCTGAGTCCTTCTATAGTGCCCCACATTAGGCTCTCTGCTCAGTGGGTGGCCTTCTTTGACCTCTCTTCTGCTGCTCCCCACTCTGTACTCTTCTGCTCTCACTCTGTCAAATAAATAAATAAAATCTTTAAAAAAATACCTACAACAAGAGAAAAGAAAGATCTCAAAACACTAATAAACAGTCACAAACAATGAATCATGAAACACTACATCAAAAACTAATGATGCATTGTATGGTGACTAACATAACATCATTAAAAAAAAAACAAATAAAAATAAAGTGCTAAAAACAAACAAAGAAGAACAAAGCATCACAAGTGCCCTCCTTTATCCCCCTAACACATTTAGCTCATCTCTGACCCACTTACCCTCCTCTAAGTAATTTCCTGTGACACAGAAACATAGAAACAAATGAAATAGATTTGGCACATATAATGATATTTATACATGGGATGGAAATATTAAAATACACTTAAATGAACAAATCAAATATAAATATATTAATATGGAATGGATGATTCCCACAGCAGTGATTTTCAAAGAAACTGGAAATTTGTAAAAAAAAAAAAATGCACAACATGATACCATTTTATTATTTTAGGGAAATTGTGTGCATGTGTCTGTGTGTGTGTACACACTATTATTAAGTTTAAATTAGTAATTGCAGTAATGGGAACCACAGTCCACTCAAGAGGTAGGAGATTCTGGTGGTAGTCATATCTGATCTATACAATGAGAGACAGCAAATAAATATAAACATGTTAATTAATTATAATCTAATAGATGCCTGACAAAATATTAAATTCAGGTAATAGGCAGCCAGGAGGTTTTTTAGTTTGTTTGTTTGTTTGTTTGTTTGTTTGTTTTTTAAGGATTTATTTATTTTAGAGGGAGAGTGCAAGAAGAGAGGGGCAAAGGGAGAGGGAGAGAGAATCTCAAGCAGACTCTGTACTGAGCATGAAGCCTGATGCCAGGCTAAATCTCAGGACCCTAAGATCATGACCTGAGCTGAAACCAAGTCAGATGTTTAACAAACTGTTCTACTCAGGCATCCCAGGCAGCCAGATGTTCTGTTTTACTCTTTCCCTAAAAAATATGGACAAGACTCTTATTCACCATAAGAGACTATGGACTCTGAAAAACAACCTGAGGGTTTTGAAGGGTCAGGGGTGGGAGGTTGGGGGAACAGGTGGTGGGTGATGGGGAGGGCACGTTTTGCATGGAGCACTGGGTGTTGTGCAAAAAGAATGAATACTGTTACGCTGAAAAAATAAATAAAAAGGGAAAAAAAATTAAAAAAAAAATATGGACAAGAAATTATTTCCAGTTTAAAAAAAATGAATATTAAATTTATTTGGAATGTACTAAATTTCTGTAGAGATACATACATTTTTGTAGATACGGTTTTTAAAAAATAACAATAAAAATTACATTCAAAGGAAGTTCTTAAACATTTAGCAATTAAAGAAAACAGAATAGCTTTCAATAATCAAAACCCAGACTACTCAGTAATTCAAAGTATCAAGAAAAAGTAAAATTTTTTCAGACCTGAAATATTTATTTAGGGATTAATTAGTCCAGGACTTTATTATATCTTGAGATTTCAGTAGCCAAAAAAAAAAAAAAAAATAACGAAGAGACGTTTTCCTTTTTTTTTTTTTTTCCATTTTATTTATTTTTTCAGCGTAAGGAATTATTTATTTATTTATTTATTTATTTGACAGAGAGAGAGACAAAGATCACAAGTAGGCAGAAAGGCAGGCAGAGGGAAAGGGGGAAACAGGGTCCCTGCTGAGCAGAGAGCCAGATGTGGGGATTGATCCCAGGACCCTGAGATCATGACTTGAGCTGTAGGCAGAGGCTTAACCCACTGAGCCACCCAGGCACCCTACAACAAGTTTTCCTATGATTCACTTAATGAATTTTAAGTTGCTTTAATTTTCAGTTGTTAAAATATGAATGTCTGACAAAATATATAGCCTATTTCCTACTATTACTACATTAGAATAAAATGTAAATTTTCCCCAGAGATGGATCATTTTTTGTCTTATTTTTTCAATTTCATTTATAATTAGAATTACAGAATATGAATATATGTAGGTCTATATTCAAAAAGACAATGTGTGTTCATTTTTTTCACACTTATTAAACTTTGCTAAGCATATTCATAATTCCAAAAATGTTAAATGCATATAATAAATGGCAAGGTGTTGTAATATACATGTGTGAGAAGGAATGGAAATATTTCTCTTTGCAAATGGAAAAAGAAAGATTTGTTTCAGTCACATGAAGAGGAAAATATAGGTACATTTGACTGTATTAAAGACAAACAAGCTGAAATATAAGCCGTGGAATAGAGGTTAATATTACAGCACTCTTAAAAACTGATATCTAGACCATTTTTTTTAAAAAATTGTTATAAAAAGTTTTGAAAAAATAAAATAAGAAGTTTTAGTGCATAGTAAAACATGTACAAAGACAGGAAAGCTCATTTTAAAAAAAATCTGGATTTCCAATAAATATTCAGAAAGTTTATATCCCTATATCAAAGAAATAGCATTTCATAGTCATAAAGTCAAACAATCAAAAATCTCTGATAATGCAAAATATTATTTAAGAATATGACAATATAAGAATAATCATATATGTAAGATTAGAAACTACTACAAACACTTTTCAGGGTGAATTCCATTTCATTATTTTAACCAATTAAATATGTAGACTTTATACTCAGCACCTGCATTTACATTCCTATGGGGATGAATTTAATAATGTTCCAAGCACTGCTTGTAATTAAGAACATGGACTAGCAGGAATGTCCATTAAAAGAGGAATAAATGCACTTTAAAGTGATAAATTCTAAAATAATCAAATATTCAGCAGTTGAATTGCATAAAATACATACACATGAATCTTGAAAAGATAATATTGACAAAATAAGCAATTTCTTTAAAAATATGTACAATGACTCTGGTAACTCTAATGGTAGATGATATATTTAATATTAAATTATAGTATAGTTTTTATTATTAATGAGTATATTAAAATATGAGTGGGATTAATACGATTAACTTTGCTGTTTTTACTTGGGGAGACAAACATTGTGAAAAGGATAGAAAGAGATGATTTGCTCTTATCTATAGTTCTCATGTTTAAAATTAAAAAGGTTTAAATTAAATGTGATATAATATGAACATTTGTTAATTTTTATTCTGAGTATATGTTTTCTGCAACGTTAAGTAAGTGTGAATTAATTCATAATTTAAACTATAAGAAAATCACAATGCCAAGTCTACCTTTCATTCTCTGTATGGAAAACTCTTCTTATACATTTTTTTATACTCTTTGAAAATATATCAAAAAATTCTTGGCAGCTTCATAGAGTCAGAATTTGTAATGTGTTTGAAATGACTTTCCTTATAAACAAATTTTGCACTGGGCTGGGATCATGTTACTGATATACCATCTTCTGTCTTCAGGGAACTAAATCAAGAAAATGACAGATAAAGTTTTGCACATAAATGTGACATTTTCAAATAAAAATCTTGCATAATCTTTTAAATAGTGAAAAGATAGAATAAACAACTTACATTTCTTAAATAAAATGTGTAATTTTTAGGATGTGTGTGGGGGGAGGCTATATTTAATTTCAAGTGATGATTCAAAGCAACAGATCATCTTGTAACATAATTGAACTGCCAATACCTTAATTCTTTAATCCATGTATTTGACCTAAATTTGTAATCAATATAAATTTAAACTTATTATCCTTACTGGAACTTAAATAAGAATATAAAAGTAATTGATAGCCACAGTATGTTTAAATTGTTTATTTCCTATGAATAATTCATGTTGTCCACATAGCTGAATTTTTACCTTATAAAGAGACTTTCAAATGAACATATATATCAGTCTTGAGATAGGACAAAATTGCAAAGGCAAGAGTCAAAGTTTAAGCTTTTCCACTTGCCAATAACCTAGATATGCATGATACCCCATTGTTTATAAACATGAACTTCAGAGTCAGATTGACCAGGGTTCATTTTTTAGTATTATTGCACATTTTTTCATTTAGTCTCTTAAAGTCTTATATTAACTGTGAAATGGAAATAATAATAATATTTTTTCATAGGTTATCAAGGATGATTTAAAAGATAAAGGATAAAACGATTAGAATGGGATTAAAATGGCTTATTATTACTTATTACTACTATCATTGTTATTTATTCTATAAAATCCTCTATTGAAACTCTTTTTTATCTTTGAAATCTAAAAAAAAAAACAAAACAAAAAACATACTTATCTTTTTTTTAGTATTTGTTAAATTTAATTTTATTTTTTCAGTGTTCCAAGATTCAATGCTTATGCACCATATCCAGTGCTCCATGCAATATGTGCCTTCCTTAATACCCACCACCAGACTCACCCAACACCCCACACCCCCCCAAAACCCTCAGTTTGATTCTCAGAGTCCACAGTCTTTCATGGTTCTTCTCCCTCTCCGATTTCCCCCAACTCAGTTCTCCTCCTCTCCTCCCAATGTCCCCTGTGTTATTCCTTATGCTCCACAAGTAAGTGAAATCATATGATAATTGACTCTCTTTGCTTGATTTATTTCATAATAGCATAATCTCCTCCAGTCCCATCTATGTTGATACAAAAGTTGAGTATTCATCCTTTTTGATAGAGGCACAATACTCCATTGTATATATGGACCATATCTTCTTTATCCATTTGTCTGTTGAAGGTCATCTTGGCTCTTTCCACAGTTTGGTGACTGTGGCCATTGCTGCTGTGAACATTGGGGTACAGATGGTCCTTCTGTTCACTACATCCGTATCGTTGGGGTAAATACCTGTAGTGCAATTGCTGGGTCACAGTGTAACTCTATTTTCAATTTCTTAAGGAATTCCCCACATTATTTTCCAGAGTGGCTGTACCAACTTGCATTCCCACCAACAGTGTAAGAGGGTTCCCCTTTCTCCACATCCTCTCCAACACTTGTTGTTTACTGTCTTGTTGACTTTGGCCATTCTAACTGGTGAAGGTGGCATCTCAATGTGGTTTTGATTTGAATCTCCCTGATGGCTAATGATGATCAACATTTTTTTATTTGTCTGTTATCCCTTTGTATGTCTTCTTTGGAGAAGTGTCTGTTCATGTCTTCTACCTATTTTTTGACGTGATTATCTGTTTTGTTTTTTTTTTTGTTTTTTTTTGAGTGTTGAATTTGAGGAGTTCTTTATAGATCTTGGATATCAGCCCTTTGTCTGTAGTGTCATTTGTGAATATCTTCTCCCATTCCATGGGTTGCCTCTTTGTTTTGTTGACTGTTTCCTTTGCTGTGCAGATGCTTTTGGTCTTGATGAAGTCCCAAAAGTTCATTTTTGCTTTTGTTTCTCTTTCCTTGGAGACATGTCTTGAATGAAGTTGCTGTGGCCGATGTTGAAGAAGTTACTTCCTCACGTTGAGGTCTTTTATCCATTTTGAGTTTATCTTTGTGTATTGTGTAAGAGAATGGTCAAGTTTCATTCTTCTATACATAGCTGTCCAATTTTTCCAACACCATTTATTGCATATACTTTTAAGAACTTACTGTTCTTTTTTTAGATCCTGATTATTATCTAGACTGATTAAATTCCTTCCTGGAATATTCCTCTTGTCTCACATACCACAGACTCCATGTTCCTGTATTAATCTTCTAATCATTCATATGTGCCCTTCATTTGGAAGGCCACACAAGCTTTCTTGTTACTAAAATACTGGGTTTGTCAAAGGGCCTCAACTCCATCAATTTTAACAAGGATTTTTTTTTTTTACTTTATTTTTTGGATAATTATGTTAAATTGTTTGGTTATCTACCCTCCCAATGGCCAGAAGGGCATCTTTATGATATACTGCTTCTGTAGCTAACAATTCTTTGTCACTTTAAAAGCTACTCTAGTGAAGAAATTCTTCTTAGCCTTGGGACTTCTTCTTTAACAGAGCCTAACTTGGTTGGCTGCTGAGAGATGTTCACATTGAAGAGGAACATAGGGCACAGTTGTTACTTCCTCCACAGATTTTTGAGGTTGGGAAGATGTCCTGCCTTCTTCCTAAAATTTCCTCACAATGCATCAGTAGCAAGTGCATGGCTAGAGTGTAGCTTTCCTATTTATCTTTCCCAAGATAAATATAATGTGAATAAATATATGGGTGAATTACTAACAATATCCCATATTGTGATAGGGTAAAATATTGTCCCCCACTAAGGGAAGTGACTGACAAGGTAGTTGCCTCTTAAGAAGGCCTTCGCTAAAATTGTTCAAACTATAACAGGCTTTTTGTTTTCTTAGCTTAACTTGGGTTTGTAACACCTTTATTTTCTATAGTAATCTAGAGAAGTGATCTGCAAACTTTTCCTTAAAGATGGATTGTAAATATTTTATTCTTATAGGCTATATTATCATGCTGCAACTACTTATCTCTGCCCTGGAACCTGGAAAATCAGCCTCAGGTACTACATACCATGAATGGATGTGGCTATGTTTTAATAAAGTTTTATCTAAAAAAAAATTGGTGTGTAATCAGCAAACTGTAGTTAGTAGAGCCATAGTCTACAGCATTTTCTTCTCTTTTCATTAAGGCATCAATTTGTGGACAGAACATAGGACAGAAGTTACATGCTTATTCTAGAGAAGTAGAAAGAATATTTCTTAGTAATATTTCATATCACTTCAATTGTTTCAACAAATATACTTTTGAAAGTCACAATAGATAAATACTTCCACTATAGAAAACACAGCAATCAGAAGGACAACAACATTAACAATAAAAAAAATCTACCACCAATAACAACAACAAAACCCCCAAACAACAACAACAACAAAAATAAATAAAAAATGAAATAATATTATTGTATACATGAAAACAATGGGTTGGCTTCCATATATTTCCACTTGTGGTTTCATTGGTCTCTCCCATTTTGACTTCATAAGCCTTATGTCTCTTGGCCTTTCTCCTTAGGAGAAAGTGTTAGGCTCTGTAAAAACACTCTGACCTAGAATTTCTTTGTCTTATCAATGATGGCATTGCATGGCTATCAGGGATTTATTAAATGCACTGATTAATTAATGAAGTTAAAAAAAAGTCCTGGACAAAATCTATATATTTAGAAATCAGGCAATGCTATTTACCTTCTACCATTTAGAGTTCTCCAGATAAAACAAACAGAAATAAATATTAAGTATATTTTAAAAACATATGAAATATGTTTGTTTTTATTTATTTATTATGAGATGTTGGCTCATGCAATTATGGAGGCTGAGAAGTACCATGATCTGTTGTTTGAAAACTAGAGGTACAGGAAAGCCAGAAGTGTAGTTCAATCTGAGGCCAAAAGCCTGAAAACCAGGTTTGAAAATCTTGGTATGAGGGTAGGAAAAGACCAATATCACAGCTCAATCATACAGGTGTAAGTGATGAATCTTCCCTTTCTTAACCTTTTGTTATATTCAGGTCCTCATATGATTAGCTAATTTCTGCCCACACTGGAGAAGACAATCTGTTCTACTGAGCCACCAATTCTAATGTTAATCTCATGTGGAAACACTCTCTTAGACACACTCCAAAATAATTTTTAGCCAAATATCTGGGTACCCCATGATTCAGTTGAGTTGACATACAAAATTAGTCATCACAAATCCATTCCTTGTAAACGTGGCACTCACACAGTCTCCTTAAACCACATTTAAACTCCCAACAAATTCAACAACATGGTTACAAGTCCACCTAACAGGATACAATCATCCTGTATTCAAGTAAAACCACATTAACCTTTCCCCAGCAGAGGAGGCAAAGCTCTTAAGTGATGTTTACTGTTGCTAATATCCTAAAACTTAAATACTGTGATGTAGAATTAAGAGTACTTAAATAGTATGATATGAAGTCAGTAGATCTTAAGTTACATGATGAAAGAATAAGAAGGGAAAGAAAGTAAACTTATATATCTATACATTATATAAAGATATTCAAAACAAATAAGGAGGGCATATTTATGACAGTTATAATCCTCATTTTTGTAACTGGACATATGGTTGTAGTTGGTATTTATAACTACCTTCTCCTACTACCCATTCTGTATTTCTTTACCTTCAATCAAGCACCTTACTAGGTTCTTTACCTGGCAGGGTGACTAAACCTTAATAACTGAAGAGTTTGAGCTATTAGTAGTCATGATTGGATTGGATTTTTATAGTTTTCCATTAGCCTTTATCAAAGGGCACGATGATATTGAGATATCTTAAGCAATCTCCTGTATTCTAGACATATTCTTCTTTAACTCCAAAGTGGAGAAGAAGTCAGGATCAATCACTCCAGCCAGCAGAGTAACCCCCTTCATTTGTCTGTTGATTCAGAGTCATGAGGAGTCCAAAGTGGCCAGGTGGTAGTCTTAATTGCCAGTTCAATGAAATCATTGTTGTGCTTCCCAGTTGGAACATTACTTGTTGTTTTTGTTGTTTGTTTGTTGTTTTTTAACTAACCTCTGCACCCAATGCTGGGCTTGACATCACAACCCCGAAATCAAGAGTCCCATGCTCTACAGACTGAGCCAGACAGGTGCCCCAAAGCACTCCTTTTTATTGAAACTAAGATCTCTAAGGTAGTAGAGCATAAAATAACAGGAATAGGAAGGCAATTTTCATACAGGCTTACTGGGTGTAATAGTAAGTGTGCTATAACGATGTCCACACCTTAATTCCTGGATCTGTAAATCCTAGCTATGGGAGATACAGCATCATATTTTAGACATTGATTGAGAACATATATCAATTTTAGAATCCTTTACCCCCTACCAGGTGTGGCCACCTAGCTTTTACTGTAACTGAATTTTCAGAAAAATCAGAAAATATTCTGTGTGGAATACCATGACAGTGATATTACTAAGACACCTACCTAACATTTTACCCCAAATTAATCAATTATGTGAGGGGATATCAAGAAACCATGTCAATAGTATACATTTCCACAAGGGTCAGTGCAGCTATGGGTAACTATATGCTATAACTCTAGGACAAAAGGCTTCGTTTCCCTGTAACAAGACAAAATCTAGTAACAAAAATTATCCCCTTGACCAAACTCTGGATAGGCTCCCTGAAATTTATTCTTAACTAAACCTCAACCATGACTTATAAAAACTGCAGATTCTTTCTCCAATTGACTTATTTCACTAAGCATGATACGCTCTAGTTCCATCCACGTCGTCGCAAATGGAAAGATTTCGTTTCTTTTGATGGCTGCATAGTATTCCATTGTGTATATATACCACATCTTCTTTATCCATTCATCTGTTGATGGACATCTAGGTTCTTTCCATAGTTTGGCTATTGTAGACATTGCTGCTATAAACATTTGGGTACACGTGCCCCTTTGGATCACTACGTCTGTATCTTTAGGGTAAATACCCAGTAGTGCAATTGCTGGGTCATAGGGTAGTTCTATTTTCAACATTTTGAGGAACCTCCATGCTGTTTTCCAGAGTGGTTGGACCAGCTTGCATTCCCACCAACAGTGGAGGAGGGTTCCCCTTTCTCCGCATCCTCGCCAGCATCTGTCATTTCCTGACTTAGCCATTCTGACTGGTGTGAGGTGATATCTCATTGTGGTTTTGATTTGTATTTCCCTGATGCCGAGTGATGTGGAGCACTTTTTCATGTGTCTGTTGGCCATCTGGATGTCTTGATCTCCCTGATATGAGGACATGGAGAAGCAACATGGGGGGTTGGGGGATAGGAGAAGAATAAATGAAACAAGATGGGATTGAGAGGGAGACAAACCATAAATGACTCTTAATCTCACAAAACAAACTGGGGGTTGCTGGGGGGAGGTGGGATTGGGAGAGGGGGAGGGGTCTATGGACACTGGGGAGGGGAGGCGAACCATAAGAGACTATGGACTCTGAAAAACAACCTGAGGGTTTTGAAGGGTCAGGGGTGGGAGGTTGGGGGAACAGGTGGTGGGTAATAGGGAGGGCACGTTTTGCATGGAGCACTGGGTGTTGTGCAAAAACAATGAATACTGTTATGCTGAAAAAAAATAAATAAAATGAAATGGGAAAAAAAAAAAACAAAAAAAACCCCTGCAGATTCATTTATCCACTCCTCACTTCCTCCAACCCAAATGAAATACTTGAACAAACTCTAGCACAATTTCTAAGAGCTCAAGGTCACATGCCGAGAATAAGAATTCCAGTACTCTTAAGTTCCTGCTTAGAGAAGCTCAAAGCTGCCAAAGAAAATATTATTTATTCCAGTAAACATCTGATTATAGGGCCCCTGTCTCCCTGTTTCTGTGAGAGGGCAGGAACCAAACTTCAGTAAGTAGCTGATAGCAAATTCAGATGGGTTTTACAGGGACCAAAAATTTCTTCCTGCTTTTTATTAACTTCAACTTTCCTGATTGACTCTCACTTATTTCTCCATATTCCCTTATTCTCCCTTTAATACTCCTGGTCACCTCTACAGAAATAGAAATCGGGTTATGTTCATTCTGGATCCTTTTTCCTATTGTAATAGTTTGTTGCTGATTAATATCTGTTCTTTTCACTGAAACTAGTGTATGAATTTTTGAATCTTTGACAATGGCAAGGGTATGTTTCTTTTATTTTGATTTTTTTTTCATTTTATTTATTTTTTCAGTGTAACAGTATTCATTCTTTTTGCACAACACCCAGTGCTCCATGCAAAACGTGCCCTCCCCATTACCCACCACCTGTTCCCCCAACCTCCCACCCCTGACCCTTCAAAACCCTCAGGTTGCCCCAACCTCCCACCCCTGACCCTTCAAAACCCTCAGGTTGTTTTTCAGAGTCCATAGTCTCTTATGGTTCGCCTCCCCTCCCCAATGTCCATAACCCGCTCCCCCTCTCCCAATCCCACCTCCCCCCAGCAACCCCCAGTTTGTTTTGTGAGATTAAGAGTCATTTATGGTTTGTCTCCCTCCCAATCCCATCTTGTTTCATTTACTCTTCTCCTATCCCCCTACCCCCCCATGTTGCTTCTTCATGTCCTCATATCAGGGAGATCATATGATAGTTGTCTTTCTCCGATTGACTTATTTCACTAAGCATGATACCCTCTAGTTCCATCCACGTCGTCGCAAATGGCATGATTTCATTTCTTTTGATGGCTGCATAGTATTCCATTGTGTATATATACCACATCTTCTTGATCCATTCATCTGTTGATGGACATCTAGGTCCTTTCCATAGTCTGGCTATTGTAGACATTGCTGCTATAAACATTCGGGTACACGTGCCCCTTCGGATCACTATGTTTGTATCTTTAGGGTAAATACCCAGTAGTGCAATTGCTGGGTCGTTGGGTAGTTCTATTTTCAACATTTTGAGGAACCTCCATGCTGTTTTCCAGAGTGGTTGCACCAGCTTGCATTCCCACCAACAGTGGAGGAGGGTTCCCCTTTCTCCACATCCTCGCCAGCATCTGTCATTTCCTGACTTGTTAATTTTAGCCATTCTGACTGGTGTGAGGTGATATCTCATTGTGGTTTTGATTTGTATTTCCCTGATGCCGAGTGACGTGGAGCACTTTTTCATCTGTCTGTTGGCCATCTGGATGTCTTCTTTGCAGAAATGTCTGTTCATGTCCTCTGCCCATTTCTTGATTGGATTGTTTGTTCTTTGGGTGTTGAGTTTGCTAAGTTCCTTATAGATTTTGGATACTAGCCCTTTATCTGATATGTCGTTTGCAAATATCTTCTCCCATTCTGTCAGTTGTCTTTTGGTTTTGTTAACTGTTTCCTTTGCTGTGCAAAAGCTTTTGATCTTGATGAAATCCCAATAGTTCATTTTTGCCCTTGCTTCCCTTGCCTTTGCCGTTGTTCCTAGGAAGATGTTGCTACGGCTGAGGTCGAAGAGGTTGCTGCCTGCATTCTCCTCAAGGATTTGGATGGATTCCTTTCTCACATTGAGGTCCTTCATCCATTTGGAGTCTATTTTCGTGTGTGGTGTAAGGAAGTGGTCCAATTTCATTTTTCTGCATGTGGCTGTCCAATTTTCCCAGCACCATTTATTGAAGAGGCTGTCTTTTTTCCATTGGACATTCTTTCCTGCTTTGTCGAAGATTAGTTGACCATAGAGTTGAGGGTCGATTTCTGGGCTCTCTATTCTGTTCCATTGATCTATGTGTCTGTTTTTGTGCCAGTACCATGCTGTCTTGATGATGACAGCTTTGTAATAGAGCTTGAAGTCCGGAATTGTGATGCCACCAACTTTGGCTTTGTTCTTCAATATTCCTTTGGCTATTCGAGGTCTTTTCTGGTTCCATATAAATTTTAGGATTATTTGTTCCATTTCTTTGAAAAAAATGGATGGTATTTTGATAGGGATTGCATTAAATGTGTAGATTGCTTTAGGTAGCATAGACATTTTCACAATATTTATTCTTCCAATCCAGGAGCATGGAACATTTTTCCATTTTTTGTGTCTTCCTCAATTTCTTTCATGAGTACTTTATAATTTTCTGTGTATAGATTCTTAGTCTCTTTGGTTAGGTTTATTCCTAGGTATCTTATAGTTTTGGGTACAATTGTAAATGGGATTGACTCCTTAATTTCTCTTTCTTCAGTCTTGTTGTTGGTGTACAGAAATGCAACTGATTTCTGTGCATTGATTTTATATCCTGACACTTTACTGAATTCCTGTACAAGTTCTAGCAGTTTTGGAGTGGAGTCTTTTGGGTTTTCCACATATAGTATCATAACATTTAAAGAAGAACTAATTCCTATTCTCTTGAAACTGTTCCAAAAAATAGAAACGGAAGGAAAACTTCCAACCTCATTTTATGAGGCCAGCATCACCTTGATCCCAAAACCAGACAAGGATCCCACCAAAAAAGAGAACTACAGACCAATATCCTTGATGAACACAGATGCAAAAATTCTCGCCAAAATACTAGCCAATAGGATTCAACAGTACATTAAAAGGATTATTCACCACGATCAAGTGGGATTTATTCCAGGGCTGTAGGGTTAGTTCAACATCCGCAAATCAATCAATGTGATAGAACACATTAATAAAAGAAAGAACAAGAACCATATGATACTCTCAATAGATGCTGAAAAAGCATTTGACAAAGTACAGCATCCCTTCCTGATCAAAACTCTTCAAAGTGTGGGGATAGAGGGCACATACCTCAATATTATCAAAGCCATCTATGAAAAACCCACCGCAAATATCATTCTCAATGGAGAAAAACTGAAAGCTTTTCCGTTAAGGTCAGGAACATGGCAGGGATGTCCATTATCACCACTGCTATTCAACATAGTACTAGAAGTCCTAGCCTCAGCAATCAGACAACAAAAAGAAATTAAAGGCATCCAAATTGGTAAAGAAGAAGTCAAACTATCACTCTTCGCAGATGATTTTATTTTGATTTTTAATTTGAGTATACCAGGAATGTGGACAAAATACTTAAAGGAGCATGGGCTATCGTGGGTCCATGAAGATGAAAGTCACATTCTAAGGGTGATAATGAAGGAAGAAAGAAATAGCCTACTTAGATCCTAAACAACAGCCTCAAGTAACTTATCATGAGTGATATAAGACTGGCTACTTTTAGGTTGTTTTATAATAAAAAGCAAAAAACTCTTTATTTGATCAAGTCACTATAGCCTGATTTCTATACATACAGTGTAACACAGTGTTAACTGATATAATTTGTCCCAAACGTGGCATCTTAACTTAATACATGAGGCTAGAAAAATCTCTATCAAAATGAGGGAATTGGAGTACATGACATAAAAGTGTCCTTCCAATTCTGAGATGTTATTTATTTATTTACTAGAAGTCTCCTCACCTGGCATGGAGCCCAATATGGAGTGTGAACTCAAAACACTGAAACCAAGACCTGAGCTGAAATCAAAAGTCAGTTGATAAACTAACTGACCAACCCAAGAACCCCTACTTCTGAGATTCTTTTTAAGTTTAAATTCAATTATCCAATGTATAGTGTGTCATTTTTTTAATATAATGTTCAATGATTCATTAGTTGGGTATAATGCCCAGTTCTTGTCACCACACATGCCCTTCTTAATACCCATCATCTAGTTACCATATACCCACACCCATCTCCTTTTCCACGACCCTCGGTTTGTTTCCTGGAGTCAAGAGTCATATGGTTTGTCTCCCTCTCTTATTTCTTCTCATCTAGTTTTCCTTCCCTTCCCCTATTTTCCTTTACACTATTCCTTATGTTCCATACACAAGTGAAACCATATGAAAATTATCTTTTTCTGCCTAACTTATTTCACTTAGCATAATTTCCCCCCAAGTTCCATCCATGTCTATGCAAATGGTAAGTACTCATCCTTTCTGATGGCTGAGTAATAGTCCATTGTATGTGTGAACCACATCTTCTTTATCCATTCATCTGTTGAAAGACATCTTGGGTCCTTCCACAGTTTGGGTATTGTAGACATTGCTGCTAGGAATATTGGGGTGCATGTGCCCCTTCTTTCCACTACATCTGTATCTTTGGGGTAAATACCTAATAGGGCAATTGCTGGGTTGTGGGGTATCTCTATTTTTAACATCTTGAGGGACCGTCATACTGTTTTCCAGAGTAGCTGTACCAGCTTGCATTCTCACCAACAGTGTAAGAGGGTTCCCCTTTCTCATCACCCTTGCCAACATTTCTTGTTGCTGGTCTTGTTAATTTTAGCTATTTTAACTCATGTAAGATGGTAGCTCTTTGCAGTTTTGATTTGTATTTCCCCGATGGCTAGTGACATGGAGCATTTTTTCATGTGTCTGTTAGCCATTTGTATGTTCTTTGGAGAAGTGACTGTTCATGTCTTCTGTGCATTTCTTGACTGGATTATTTGTTTTTTGGATATTAAGTTTGAGAAGTTCTTTATAGACTTTGGATACTAGTCCTTTAACCATAATGTCATTTGCAAATATCTTCTGCCATTCTGTAGGTTGCCTGTTAGTTTTGTTGACTGTCTCCTTTGCAGTGCAGGAGATTTTTATCCCGATGAAGTCTCAAAAGTTAATTTTTGCTTTTGTTTCTCTTGCCTTTAGAGATGTGTCTGTAAGAAGTTGTTATGTTCAAGGATGAATTAATCATAGAATCTGAATCTAAAATCTTTTGTCCAGAGTGCCTTTTATGGCTTTCTTAAACATATGTTAACAACAAATACTTCTAGTTACTTATTCATGTGTCTTCTGCAAGCTTGCATGGTTCTTGATATGTTTAAAATAGGAATTTCTCATTTGCTGAGATCTACCTGTAATATCACCAACATCTGAAACCTAAACATGCATTCAGCTTAATTATTCTGTATTTATCATCCTTGCAACCTCATGTCTTAATTAAATTTTATTGTGCACGTTGATGTTCGAAATCATACAGTTAGTGCTATTTATACCACATCTGCTAAAACTGACTTGAGGGCATTTATACATGAAGATAGACTCTCAGACATAAATATAGGCTGGACATTCCCAATGGGTCACATGTCCAGTAAACGAAACAGGGGGCAAAACACAGTTTTCAAATATTGACTAATGTGTGAATATCCTTATTTCATGCCAGTATTTCCTTTTTTACTCTCCTAGAACTTACTCTCCCCATCATGGCCTAAGGAAATTTAGATGATTCCAATTTTGTAGCAAATGTCTAGAGAATTCTTGTGAAAGAGATTAAAGTGCAGGTGTATGAAAAACAGAGATACTCTCTCCCAAAATGAGGTTTCAGGCACGGGGAAGAAAAGCAAGGAGCAGGAAGAGAATAAAGATGTGGTACAATTTAGACATACATCCCAGAAATACCAGGTTTAGATTGTTAGTTGTCTCAGGAATTAAAAAATTGGAAGGGGAGGCAAACCATAAGAGACTATGGACTCTGAAAAACAACTGAGGGTTTTGAAGGGTCAGGGGTGGGAGGTTGGGGGAACAGGTGGTGGGTAATAGGGAGGGCACGTTTTGCATGGAGCACTGGGTGTTGTGCAAAAACAATGAATACTGTTATGCTGAAAAAAAATAAATAAAATGAAATGGGAAAAAAAAAACAAAAAAAACCCCTGCAGATTCATTTATCCACTCCTCACTTCCTCCAACCCAAATGAAATACTTGAACAAACTCTAGCACAATTTCTAAGAGCTCAAGGTCACATGCCGAGAATAAGAATTCCAGTACTCTTAAGTTCCTGCTTAGAGAAGCTCAAAGCTGCCAAAGAAAATATTATTTATTCCAGTAAACATCTGATTATAGGGCCCCTGTCTCCCTGTTTCTGTGAGAGGGCAGGAACCAAACTTCAGTAAGTAGCTGATAGCAAATTCAGATGGGTTTTACAGGGACCAAAAATTTCTTCCTGCTTTTTATTAACTTCAACTTTCCTGATTGACTCTCACTTATTTCTCCATATTCCCTTATTCTCCCTTTAATACTCCTGGTCACCTCTACAGAAATAGAAATCGGGTTATGTTCATTCTGGATCCTTTTTCCTATTGTAATAGTTTGTTGCTGATTAATATCTGTTCTTTTCACTGAAACTAGTGTATGAATTTTTGAATCTTTGACAATGGCAAGGGTATGTTTCTTTTATTTTGATTTTTTTTTCATTTTATTTATTTTTTCAGTGTAACAGTATTCATTCTTTTTGCACAACACCCAGTGCTCCATGCAAAACGTGCCCTCCCCATTACCCACCACCTGTTCCCCCAACCTCCCACCCCTGACCCTTCAAAACCCTCAGGTTGCCCCAACCTCCCACCCCTGACCCTTCAAAACCCTCAGGTTGTTTTTCAGAGTCCATAGTCTCTTATGGTTCGCCTCCCCTCCCCAATGTCCATAACCCGCTCCCCCTCTCCCAATCCCACCTCCCCCCAGCAACCCCCAGTTTGTTTTGTGAGATTAAGAGTCATTTATGGTTTGTCTCCCTCCCAATCCCATCTTGTTTCATTTACTCTTCTCCTATCCCCCTACCCCCCCATGTTGCTTCTTCATGTCCTCATATCAGGGAGATCATATGATAGTTGTCTTTCTCCGATTGACTTATTTCACTAAGCATGATACCCTCTAGTTCCATCCACGTCGTTGCAAATGGCATGATTTCATTTCTTTTGATGGCTGCATAGTATTCCATTGTGTATATATACCACATCTTCTTGATCCATTCATCTGTTGATGGACATCTAGGTCCTTTCCATAGTCTGGCTATTGTAGACATTGCTGCTATAAACATTCGGGTACACGTGCCCCTTCGGATCACTATGTTTGTATCTTTAGGGTAAATACCCAGTAGTGCAATTGCTGGGTCGTTGGGTAGTTCTATTTTCAACATTTTGAGGAACCTCCATGCTGTTTTCCAGAGTGGTTGCACCAGCTTGCATTCCCACCAACAGTGGAGGAGGGTTCCCCTTTCTCCACATCCTCGCCAGCATCTGTCATTTCCTGACTTGTTAATTTTAGCCATTCTGACTGGTGTGAGGTGATATCTCATTGTGGTTTTGATTTGTATTTCCCTGATGCCGAGTGACGTGGAGCACTTTTTCATCTGTCTGTTGGCCATCTGGATGTCTTCTTTGCAGAAATGTCTGTTCATGTCCTCTGCCCATTTCTTGATTGGATTGTTTGTTCTTTGGGTGTTGAGTTTGCTAAGTTCCTTATAGATTTTGGATACTAGCCCTTTATCTGATATGTCGTTTGCAAATATCTTCTCCCATTCTGTCAGTTGTCTTTTGGTTTTGTTAACTGTTTCCTTTGCTGTGCAAAAGCTTTTGATCTTGATGAAATCCCAATAGTTCATTTTTGCCCTTGCTTCCCTTGCCTTTGCCGTTGTTCCTAGGAAGATGTTGCTATGGCTGAGGTCGAAGAGGTTGCTGCCTGCATTCTCCTCAAGGATTTGGATGGATTCCTTTCTCACATTGAGGTCCTTCATCCATTTGGAGTCTATTTTCGTGTGTGGTGTAAGGAAGTGGTCCAATTTCATTTTTCTGCATGTGGCTGTCCAATTTTCCCAGCACCATTTATTGAAGAGGCTGTCTTTTTTCCATTGGACATTCTTTCCTGCTTTGTCGAAGATTAGTTGACCATAGAGTTGAGGGTCGATTTCTGGGCTCTCTATTCTGTTCCATTGATCTATGTGTCTGTTTTTGTGCCAGTACCATGCTGTCTTGATGATGACAGCTTTGTAATAGAGCTTGAAGTCCGGAATTGTGATGCCACCAACTTTGGCTTTGTTCTTCAATATTCCTTTGGCTATTCGAGGTCTTTTCTGGTTCCATATAAATTTTAGGATTATTTGTTCCATTTCTTTGAAAAAAATGGATGGTATTTTGATAGGGATTGCATTAAATGTGTAGATTGCTTTAGGTAGCATAGACATTTTCACAATATTTATTCTTCCAATCCAGGAGCATGGAACATTTTTCCATTTTTTGTGTCTTCCTCAATTTCTTTCATGAGTACTTTATAATTTTCTGTGTATAGATTCTTAGTCTCTTTGGTTAGGTTTATTCCTAGGTATCTTATAGTTTTGGGTACAATTGTAAATGGGATTGACTCCTTAATTTCTCTTTCTTCAGTCTTGTTGTTGGTGTACAGAAATGCAACTGATTTCTGTGCATTGATTTTATATCCTGACACTTTACTGAATTCCTGTACAAGTTCTAGCAGTTTTGGAGTGGAGTCTTTTGGGTTTTCCACATATAGTATCATAACATTTAAAGAAGAACTAATTCCTATTCTCTTGAAACTGTTCCAAAAAATAGAAACGGAAGGAAAACTTCCAACCTCATTTTATGAGGCCAGCATCACCTTGATCCCAAAACCAGACAAGGATCCCACCAAAAAAGAGAACTACAGACCAATATCCTTGATGAACACAGATGCAAAAATTCTCGCCAAAATACTAGCCAATAGGATTCAACAGTACATTAAAAGGATTATTCACCACGATCAAGTGGGATTTATTCCAGGGCTGTAGGGTTAGTTCAACATCCGCAAATCAATCAATGTGATAGAACACATTAATAAAAGAAAGAACAAGAACCATATGATACTCTCAATAGATGCTGAAAAAGCATTTGACAAAGTACAGCATCCCTTCCTGATCAAAACTCTTCAAAGTGTGGGGATAGAGGGCACATACCTCAATATTATCAAAGCCATCTATGAAAAACCCACCGCAAATATCATTCTCAATGGAGAAAAACTGAAAGCTTTTCCGTTAAGGTCAGGAACATGGCAGGGATGTCCATTATCACCACTGCTATTCAACATAGTACTAGAAGTCCTAGCCTCAGCAATCAGACAACAAAAAGAAATTAAAGGCATCCAAATTGGTAAAGAAGAAGTCAAACTATCACTCTTCGCAGATGATTTTATTTTGATTTTTAATTTGAGTATACCAGGAATGTGGACAAAATACTTAAAGGAGCATGGGCTATCGTGGGTCCATGAAGATGAAAGTCACATTCTAAGGGTGATAATGAAGGAAGAAAGAAATAGCCTACTTAGATCCTAAACAACAGCCTCAAGTAACTTATCATGAGTGATATAAGACTGGCTACTTTTAGGTTGTTTTATAATAAAAAGCAAAAAACTCTTTATTTGATCAAGTCACTATAGCCTGATTTCTATACATACAGTGTAACACAGTGTTAACTGATATAATTTGTCCCAAACGTGGCATCTTAACTTAATACATGAGGCTAGAAAAATCTCTATCAAAATGAGGGAATTGGAGTACATGACATAAAAGTGTCCTTCCAATTCTGAGATGTTATTTATTTATTTACTAGAAGTCTCCTCACCTGGCATGGAGCCCAATATGGAGTGTGAACTCAAAACACTGAAACCAAGACCTGAGCTGAAATCAAAAGTCAGTTGATAAACTAACTGACCAACCCAAGAACCCCTACTTCTGAGATTCTTTTTAAGTTTAAATTCAATTATCCAATGTATAGTGTGTCATTTTTTTAATATAATGTTCAATGATTCATTAGTTGGGTATAATGCCCAGTTCTTGTCACCACACATGCCCTTCTTAATACCCATCATCTAGTTACCATATACCCACACCCATCTCCTTTTCCACGACCCTCGGTTTGTTTCCTGGAGTCAAGAGTCATATGGTTTGTCTCCCTCTCTTATTTCTTCTCATCTAGTTTTCCTTCCCTTCCCCTATTTTCCTTTACACTATTCCTTATGTTCCATACACAAGTGAAACCATATGAAAATTATCTTTTTCTGCCTAACTTATTTCACTTAGCATAATTTCCCCCCAAGTTCCATCCATGTCTATGCAAATGGTAAGTACTCATCCTTTCTGATGGCTGAGTAATAGTCCATTGTATGTGTGAACCACATCTTCTTTATCCATTCATCTGTTGAAAGACATCTTGGGTCCTTCCACAGTTTGGGTATTGTAGACATTGCTGCTAGGAATATTGGGGTGCATGTGCCCCTTCTTTCCACTACATCTGTATCTTTGGGGTAAATACCTAATAGGGCAATTGCTGGGTTGTGGGGTATCTCTATTTTTAACATCTTGAGGGACCGTCATACTGTTTTCCAGAGTAGCTGTACCAGCTTGCATTCTCACCAACAGTGTAAGAGGGTTCCCCTTTCTCATCACCCTTGCCAACATTTCTTGTTGCTGGTCTTGTTAATTTTAGCTATTTTAACTCATGTAAGATGGTAGCTCTTTGCAGTTTTGATTTGTATTTCCCCGATGGCTAGTGACATGGAGCATTTTTTCATGTGTCTGTTAGCCATTTGTATGTTCTTTGGAGAAGTGACTGTTCATGTCTTCTGTGCATTTCTTGACTGGATTATTTGTTTTTTGGATATTAAGTTTGAGAAGTTCTTTATAGACTTTGGATACTAGTCCTTTAACCATAATGTCATTTGCAAATATCTTCTGCCATTCTGTAGGTTGCCTGTTAGTTTTGTTGACTGTCTCCTTTGCAGTGCAGGAGATTTTTATCCCGATGAAGTCTCAAAAGTTAATTTTTGCTTTTGTTTCTCTTGCCTTTAGAGATGTGTCTGTAAGAAGTTGTTATGTTCAAGGATGAATTAATCATAGAATCTGAATCTAAAATCTTTTGTCCAGAGTGCCTTTTATGGCTTTCTTAAACATATGTTAACAACAAATACTTCTAGTTACTTATTCATGTGTCTTCTGCAAGCTTGCATGGTTCTTGATATGTTTAAAATAGGAATTTCTCATTTGCTGAGATCTACCTGTAATATCACCAACATCTGAAACCTAAACATGCATTCAGCTTAATTATTCTGTATTTATCATCCTTGCAACCTCATGTCTTAATTAAATTTTATTGTGCACGTTGATGTTCGAAATCATACAGTTAGTGCTATTTATACCACATCTGCTAAAACTGACTTGAGGGCATTTATACATGAAGATAGACTCTCAGACATAAATATAGGCTGGACATTCCCAATGGGTCACATGTCCAGTAAACGAAACAGGGGGCAAAACACAGTTTTCAAATATTGACTAATGTGTGAATATCCTTATTTCATGCCAGTATTTCCTTTTTTACTCTCCTAGAACTTACTCTCCCCATCATGGCCTAAGGAAATTTAGATGATTCCAATTTTGTAGCAAATGTCTAGAGAATTCTTGTGAAAGAGATTAAAGTGCAGGTGTATGAAAAACAGAGATACTCTCTCCCAAAATGAGGTTTCAGGCACGGGGAAGAAAAGCAAGGAGCAGGAAGAGAATAAAGATGTGGTACAATTTAGACATACATCCCAGAAATACCAGGTTTAGATTGTTAGTTGTCTCAGGAATTAAAAAATTGGAAGGGGAGGCAAACCATAAGAGACTATGGACTCTGAAAAACAACTGAGGGTTTTGAAGGGGCAGGGGTGGGAGGTTGGGGGAACCAGGTAGTGGGTAATAGGGAGGACATGTACTGCATGGAGCACTGGGTGTTGTGCAAAAACAATGAATACTGTTACGCTGAAAAAATTAATTAATTAATTAATTATTCAGGTCAAAAAATATATATATATTTCTGAACTAAAAAAAAAGTGATGATGTACTTATTTATATGGCATTCAAAACAATAATGATATAAATCCCTAAATTAAATTAGGAATTGAATAAAATTTTAATTGTCTGTGACCACTGTTTTAAACTGATCACTAGTCTGTAGTACTAAAATCAAATAATTTAAAACTATTATTTATGTATTTATGTATTTATTTGTGGTCTTGATTTATTGATGATCTAAACACTTCCTGACGTGCTGATATTTCTGGGCATAATTCATGGTACTCCACAGGCAGCTCAGTGGAAGCAGCAGGTGCTGAGAAGGAAAAGCTGGGGCTTGAAATGTGGAGACACAGCTAGGTCTTGGCTACATGAAAATTTGGATTCAGACGTTCCTGGTTCTAAATCCCACACTTTTCCATTCTTTATCTAGCAAAGTAATTGTTAACATCAAAAATACATGGTAAAGACAATTTATAAATAGAAAATAAATTCATTTCTTTTAAAGTAGGAAATAGATGGGAAAAGCAGATGTTGGAGTCTCAAGCCTGAAAGGAGGAGAGAGAAGAGTTAGGGTGAAGGAATGTGAAAGGCCTTAGTAGATGAGGTAAGAGAAGGAAGAACCAATGCAAAAGCCCCAAGCTCCAATCTTTAGCCAAGGAATCTCATCTATAGCATATCATATCTTAGGAAATATTGAAGCAAAGTTTCATTCTCCCCAAATCAAAATCCCCCTAGGTCAGAATTTAAATAACTTTCTGTGTACACTATCCTCACAAAATACCCCATCACTAGCATTATTGAAAAATGCAGAATTTCCAGTGAATTGCAAATACAATGTTCTGAGCCAACACATGTTAATTTGCATACTTTGTTTAACTTACAGTCTTTAAAAATTATTTAATCACAGGATACTTTATTCTTTAGAATGTCTGTTAATATAGAACAAAGCTGGGGCGCCTGGGTGGCTCAGTTGGTTAAGCAACTGCCTTCAGCTCAGATCCCAGAGTCCCCCAGATCTAGTCCTGCATTGGGCTCCCAGCTCCATAGGAAGTCTGCTTATCCCTCTGACCTTCTCCTCTCTCATGCTCTCTCATTCTCTCTCTCTCTCTCAAATAAATAAATTTAAAAAAAAATCTTAAAATATATATATAGCACAGAGCTAGTGTATCATGAAACACAGTTTGAGAAATACTGCATTAGCTTACTTTTCTTTTTTTTATTTTAAAAATTATTTTAAAATTTTAATTTCAGTGTAGTTAACCTACAGTGTTATTTTAGTTTCAGGTGTACAATATAGTGATTCATCAATTCAACATATTACTTAGTGTTCATCAAGATAAGTGTACTCTTTTTTTTATTTAAATTTTATTTTTCTACTTGTTTATTTACAGCATAACAGTGTTCATTGTTTTGGCATCACACCCAGTGTTCCATGCAGTACGTGCCTTCCCTATTACCCACTACCTGGTTCCTCAACCTCCCACCCCCATCCCTAGCCCCTTCAAAACCCTCTGGTTGTTTTTCAGAGTCCATAGTCTCTCATGGTTCATCTCCCCTTCCAGTTTCCCTCAACTCCCTCTCCTCTCCATCTCCCCATGTCCTCCATGTTATTTGTTATGCTCCACAAATAAGTGAGACCATATGATACTTGACTCTCTCGGCTTGACTTATTTCGCTCAGCATAATCTCTTCCAGTCCCATCCATGTTGCTTCAAAAGTTGGGTATTCATCCTTTCTGATGGAGGCATAATACTCCATTGTGTATATGTACCACATCTTCCTTATCCATTCATCCGTTGAAGGGCATCTTGGTTCTTTCCACAGTTTGGCGACCGTAGCCATTGCTGCAATAAACATTGGGGTACAGATGGCCCTTCTTTTCACTACATCTGTATCTTTGGGGTAAATACCAAGCAGTGCAATTGCAGGGTCATAGGGAAGCTCTATTCTTAATTTCTTGAGGAATCTCCACACTGTTCTCCAAAGTGGCTGCACTAACTTGCATTCCCACCAACAGTGCAAGAGTGTTCCCCTTTCTCCACATCCTCTCCAACACACGTTGTTTCCTGTCTTGCTAATTTCTAATACAATTTCTAGGTCACCATGGGGGGAGTTAATGCTACATAATAAATTTAAAACACAGTCAACCTAAGTACTAGATGTCATAGAGTATACGGATAGTTCAGGAAACATGATTACGATGTAAATAACACAAAGGTATCTAAACAAAAGTAGTGTCTAAATCCAGGAGAAGAAAGGCTATTGGAAATAATAAAATATAAGGGCTAAATGATAATCGGCTATAATTGGCCTAAAAAGAAAAAACCTGTTAGCATTTTGTGTTTTGCACATGCTCTAAAATGAATTTGCTTTGAGTGAGATAATTAGAATGTTTTGTATGGTAATATTATTTTCCAGTGGTTCAAGTTATTCAGGGTAATTTATATCTCCTTTTCATTGCTTTTTATGCAGTTGAATTGCTCACTGGTGGTAGATTGCCCTTTTGCTGAATTTGAAAATGTAAATCACTAATCAGAGTTGGTTTGCACAGCCATTAGATTGCATTTAGTCAACTCTCTTTACCAACATGTCTAGAATGTAAGTAATTTTTGGTTAATGAAACCATTTCTTGAATACAGTAACATGGTAACATGCCTTCCAAAACTGTTAAAGACTGTAAGTTAAACAAAATATGCAAAAAAAAGTTAGTTATCTAAGACTCTGGACTGCTAAAATTCAAAGAAACTGACTTAATAACATTGATTTAATAACATTAATATTTCCTTTAGTTTCCAGAAATTGTTTTGGAACCTTTCAGTGGTTTAGAGTCATCCATAAAGATACGCTTTGAAGTTACATTTCCCATGTGTAAAGTTCAAGACTAAAAATTGTTTGGCAGACTATAAGCCAGTCATTCAAAAGTACCATTTTTCCCCACCATAACTCATAAATATATGCTCCAAGTTACTCTCCATAACTATAAAATGCTTTAATCCAGACAACTTCTGTTCCATGAGATTTTATATTTAACACAAAATATCTGTATAATCACTAATGCATAAATAACCAATGAAAATATTCAAAACATAATTTACAAAAAAATGATGATTCTAGGAATATTAGATCCTCATAAACATACAGTAATTTATTGAGGAGACTTTACTACTGGCCGCTCAATAATAAACCTATAGTCAGTAAGATAAGAATTTCTTTTTTTTTTAATTAATTAATTTATTTATTTTTATTTGCTTATTTACAGCATAACAGTGTTCATTGTTTTGGCATCACACCCAGTGCTCCATGCAGTACGTGCCCTCCCTATTACCCACCACCTGGTTCCTCAACCTCCCACCCCCCCACCCCCCTGCCGCCCCTTCATAACCCTCTGGTTGTTTTTCAGAGTCCATAGTCTCTTATGGTTCATCTCCCCTTCCAGTTTCCCTCAACTCCCTCTCCTCTCCATCTCCCCATGTCCTCCATGTTATTTGTTATGCTCCACAAATAAGTGAGACCATATGATACTTGACTCTCTCTGCTTGACTTATTTTGCTCAGCATAATTTCTTCCAGTCCTGTCCATGTTGCTACAAAAGTTGGGTATTCGTCCTTTCTGATGGAGGCATAATACTCTATAGTGTATATGGACCACATCTTCCTTATCCATTCATCCGTTGAAGGGCATCTTGGTTCTTTCCACAGTTTGGCGACCGTAGCCACTGCTGCAATAAACATTGGGGTACAGATGGCCCTTCTTTTCACTACATCTGTATCTTTGGGGTAAATACCAAGCAGTGCAATTGCAGGGTCATAGGGAAGCTCTATTCTTAATTTCTTGAGGAATCTCCACACTGTTCTCCAAAGTGGCTGCACTAACTTGCATTCCCACCAACAGTGTAAGAGGGTTCCCCTTTCTCCACATCCTCTCCAACACACGTTGTTTCCTGTCTTGCTAATTTTGGCCATTCTAACTGGTGTCAGGTGGTATCTCAATGTGGTTTTAATTTGAATCTCCCTGATGGCTAGTGATGATGAACATTTTTTCATGTATCTGATAGCCATTTGTATGTCTTCTTTGGAGAAGTGTCTGTTCATATCTTCTGCCCATTTTTTGATATGATTATCTGTTTTGTGTGTGTTGAGTTTGAGAAGTTCTTTGTAGATCCTGGATATCAACCTTTTGTCTGTACTGTCATTTACAAATATCTTCTCCCATTCCGTGGGTTGCCTCTTTGTTTTGTTGACTGTTTCCTTTGCTGTGCAGAAGCTTTTGATCTTGATGAAGTCCCAAAAGTTCATTTTTGCTTTTGTTTCCTTGGCCTTTGGAGACATATCTTGAAAGAAGTTGCTGTGGCTGATATCGAAGAGGTTACTGCCTATGTTCTCCTCTAGGATTCTGATAGATTCCTGTCTCACGTTGAGGTCTTTTATCCATTTCGAGTTTATCTTTGTGTACAGTGTAAGAGAATGGTCGAGTTTCATTCTTCTACATATCGCTGTCCAGTTTTCCCAGCACCATTTATTGAAGAGACTGTCTTTTTTCCATTGAATATTTTTTCCTGTTTTGTCGAAGATTATTTGACCATAGAGTTGAGGGTCCATATCTGGGCTCTCTACTCTGTTCCACTGGTCTATGTGTCTGTTTTTATGCCAGTACCACGCTGTCTTGGTGATCACAGCTTTGTAGTAAAGCTTGAAATCGGGTAACGTGATGCCGCCAGTTTTGTTTTTGTTTTTCAACATTTCCTTAGCAATTTGGGGTCTCTTCTGGCTCCATACAAATTTTAGGATTATTTGCTCCAGTTCTTTGAAAAATATCGGTGGAATTTTGATCGGAATGGCATTAAAAGTATAGATTGCTCTAGGCAGTATAGACATTTTAACAATGTTTATTCTTCCAATCCAAGAGCATGGAACAGTCTTCCATCTTTTTGTGTCTTCTTCAATTTCTTTCATGAGTTTTCTGTAGTTCCTCGAGTACAGGTCCTTTACCTCTTTGGTTAGGTTTATGCCCAGGTATCTTATGGTTCTTGGTGCTATAGTAAATGGAATCGATTCTCTAATTTCCCTTTCTGTATTTTCATTGTTAGTGTATAAGAAAGCCACTGATTTCTGTACATTGACTTTGTATCCTGCCACGTTACTGATTTGCTGTATGAGTTCTAGTAGTTTGGGGGTGGAGTCTTTGGGGTGTTCCATATAAAGAATCATGTCATCTGTGAAGAGAGAGAGTTTGACTTCTTCCTTGCCAATTTGGATACCTTTTATTTCTCTTTGTTGTCTGATTGCCGTTGCTAGAACTTCTAATACTATGTTGAACAAGAATGGTGAGAGTGGGCATCCTTGTCGTGTTCCTGATCTCAACGGGAAGGCTGCAAGCTTTTTCCCATTGAGGATGATATTTGTTGTGGGTCTTTCATAGATAGATTTTATGAAGTTCAGGAATGTTCCCTCTATCCCTATACTTTGAAGCGTTTTCATCAGGAACAGATGCTGGATTTTGTCAAATGCTTTTTCTGCATCAATTGAGAGGACCATGTGGTTCTTCTGTCTTCTCTTATTGATGTGTTCTATCACACTGATTGATTTGCGAATGTTGAACCAACCTTGCAACCCAGGGATGAATCCCACCTGGTCATGGTGGATAATCTTTTTAATGTGCTGCTGGATCCTGTTTGCTAGGATCTTGTTGAGAATCTTTGCATCCATATTCATCAGTGATATTGGTCTGAAATTCTCCTTTTTGGTAGGGTCTTTGCCTGGTTTGAGGATCAGGGTAATGCTGGCTTCATAAAAAGAGTCTGGAAGTTTTCCTTCTGCTTCAATTTTTTGGAACAGCTTCAGGAGAATTGGTGTTATTTCTTCTTTGAAAGTTTGGTAGAATTCCCCAAGGAATCCGTCAGGTCCAGGGCTCTTGTATTTTTGGGAGGTTTTTGATCACTGCTTCAATCTCATTACTAGATATCGGTCTATTCAGGTTGTCAATTTCTTCCTGGTTCAATTTTGGGAGTTTGTAGCTTTCCAGGAATGCATCCATTTCATCTAGGTTGCTTAGCTTATTGGCATATAACTGTTGGTAATAGTTTCTGATGATTGTTTCTATTTCCTTGGTGTTAGTTGTGATCTCTCCCTTTTCATTCATAATTTTATTAATTTGGGCTTTCTCTCTTTTCTTTTGGATTAGTGTGGCCAATGGTTTATCGATCTTATTGATTCTTTCAAAAAACCAGCTTCTAGTTTCATTGATACGTTCTACTGTATCTCTCGTTTCTACCTCATTGATCTCTGCTCTAATCTTGATTATTTCCCTTCTTGCATGTGGAGTTGGTTTGATTTGTTGTTGATTCTCCAGTTCTTTAAGGTGTAGAGACAGCTGGTGTATTCTGGATTTTTCAATGTTTTTGAGGGAGGCTTGGATGGCTATGTATTTCCCCCTTAGAACCGCCTTTGATGTATCCCATAGATTTTGGACCGAGGTGTCTTCATTCTCATTGGTTTCCATGAATTGTTTAAGTTCGTCTTTGATCTCCTGGTTGATCCAAGCATTCTTAAGCAAGGTGGTCTTTAGCTTCCAGGTGTTTGAGTTCCTTCTGAACTTTTCCTTGTGATTGAGCTCCAGTTTCAAAGCATTGTGATCGGAGAATATGCAGGGAATAATGTTAGTCTTTTGGTATCGGTTGAGTCCTGCTTTGTGACCCAGTATGTGGTCTATTCTGGAGAAGGTTCCATGTGCACTTGAGAAGAATGAGTATTCTGTTGTTTTAGGGTGGAATGTTCTGTATATGTCTATGAGGTCCATCTGGTCCAATGTTTCATTCAATGCTCTTATTTCTTTATTAATTTTCTGCTTCGATGATCTGTCTATTTCTGAGAGAGGCGTATTAAGATCTCCTACTATTATTGTATTCATATCAATATGGCTCTTTATCTTGATTAATAGTTTTCTTACGTAATTGGGTGCTCCCATATTGGGGGCATAGATATTCACAATTGTTAGATCGTCTTGGCGGATAGTCCCTTTAAGAATTATGTAGTGTCCTTCTGTATCTCTGACTAGAGTCTTTAGTTTAAAATCTAATTTATCTGATATGAGAATTGCTACCCCGGCCTTCTTTTGAGGCCCATTGGCATGAAAGATGCTTCTCCATCCCTTCACTTTCAGTCTGGGTGTATCCTTGGGTTCAAAATGGGTCTCTTGTAGACAACATATGGATGGGTCCTGTCGTTTTATTCAATCTGCAACCCTGTGTCATTTTATGGGCGCATTTAGGCCATTCACATTGAGAGTGATTATTGAGAGATAGGTTTTTATTGACATCGTGTTGCATTTGAAGTCTTTCTGTCTATAGATTGTTTCTATATTTCTGTTCAATGATATTCTTAGGATTTTTTTTCCATTTTATTTATTTTTTCAACGTAACAGTATTCATTCTTTTTGCACAACACCCAGTGCTCCATGCAAAACGTGCCCTCCCCATTACCCACCACCTGTTCCCCCAACCTCCCACCCCTGACCCTTCAAAACCCTCAGGTTGTTTTTCAGAGTCCACGTGTACCCGAATGTTTATAGCAGCAATGTCTACAATAGCCAGACTATGGAAAGAACCTAGATGTCCATCAATAGATGAATGGATAAAGAAGATGTGGTATATATACACAATGGAATACTATGCAGCCATCAAAAGAAATGAAATCTTGCCATTTGCGACGACGTGGATGGAACTAGAGCGTATCATGCTTAGTGAAATAAGTCAATAGGAGAAAGACAACTATCATATGATCTCCCTGATATGAGGACATGGAGAAGCAACATGGGGGGGGTAGGGGGATAGGAGAAGTATTCTTAAGATTTTTTCTCTTTTATAGGACCCCCCCTTAATATTTCCTACAGTGTCGGCTTGGTGGTTGCATAGTCTTTTAAGCCTTGCTGGTCTTGGAAACTCTTTATCTCTCCATCCATTTTAAATATCAGTCTTGCTGGATAGAGTATTCTTGGTTGCATGTTCTTCTCATTTAGTACTTTGAATATATTTTGCCAGCCCTTCCTGGCTTTCCAGGTCTCTGTGGAAAGGTCTGACGTTATTCTAATGGGCTTTCCTCTGTATGTAAGAAGCTTCTTTGTCCTAGCTGCTTTTAAGAGGGTCTCTCTTGAAACAAAATTCCCCATTCTAACGATAAGGTGCCGTGAGGACTTTCGAGAATCTAAAATCTTGGGAGGAAATCTTTCTGCCTCTAGTACATGAACGTTGTTTCCATTCGTGAGATTGGGAAAATTTTCATAGACAACTTCTTCCACTATATCTTCTAGACTTCTTTCTTTTTCTTCCCCTTCAGGGATTCCAATAATTCTGACGTTGGAATGTTTCATGGCATCGTTTATTTCCCTGATTCTGTTTTCGTGGCTTCTGAGCTGTTTGTTCCAGGCTTCCTCCTGATCCTTTCTCTCTATCTGTTTGTCCTCCAGATCACTAATTCTATCTTTTGTCTCAGTTACCCTAGCTTTTAGAGAATTTAGATTGGATTGGAACTCATTGAGAGCATTTTGAACATCATCCCTGGTGGCTTTCAGTTCTGCCCTAACATTGTGAACATCATCCCTGGTGGCTTTCAGTTCTGCCCTAATCAATTCTGTTTGGTCATCCATGGCTTTCTCCAACCTAGCTATTGCCTGGATAATTGTTAGTCTGAATTCCTTTTCTGACATATTGTCTATGTCGATAGCCATTAGTTCTGTTGCAGAAGGCCCATCCTCTGTATTTTTCTTCTGTTGGGTATTCCTCCTCCTAGTCATTTTGGTAAGAGATGACTAAACAGATGCAGCTGGACTTATTAATTGTGGTGCAGTCAATGTGCACCCTGGAACGCTTCTGTGCAATCAGGATTCCCCACCCAAATGAGAGAAAAAAGAAAAGAAAAAGAAATAGAGAAGAAGAAAGAAAAAAAAAAGGGAAGAAAAAAGGAAAAAAAAAAAAGAGAGAGAGAGATAGGAAAAAAAGGGAAGATACAAGAGAGGGCTCAGCCCAAATGGGCCACAAGGTAAGATTTGTGGAGTATACAAACAAAAACAGACAGACAAAAAGAGTGATAAAATATATGACAAGAGAAAAAAATATGTATATATAAGCAAAAAAAAGGGAAAAACCTCCTCAGAAAGAACCCCAAGTATAAGATTTATATATTGTCAGGACAGACACAAATTCACAGAAACACTGACAGAAGGAAAAATTGGGAGAATGGTTATAGATTCTCAGTGTGGGTGAGGAAGGTTATTTTGATTCTTCCTGAAGGTATCTTGATGTTTTTGTTAAGGGACTCACCTTTCCTAAGTTACAGGGGGATTAGAAACTGGTTTGCCTATAGGGGTAGCATTGATTGGGGAAAGGGGATTACTTTGAAGTTTAACTCTATATGTATAGTAGAAAATAAAAATTAAAAAAAAGAATAAACTAGACTAAACTAAGTTAAAATTAAAAAAGAATTAAAAAAATAGAAAAACAAAAGAAAAACACGGGTGTATGTATCAAAAAGTTCAGGTTAGAAGGTTATTAAAGAATTTGATGTACTGGACATCTCAGTGTGATGGTAAATAGGTTAAAAAATTATGTGTATGTATAAAAAAATAAGACCCAGAATATTGGTAAAGAGTTAAAAATAAAAGTTGTATTTATGAAGTAGTGGTGGTTGTTCTCTTGTAGTCTTTTTTTTTTTTTTTCCTTCCTTCCTGGTTGGTTTTCTGGGGGAGGGGCCTGCCACGTGGGTTTTCAGACAATGATGTTCCCTGAGTTAGGTCCTCCCACTCCCCTCAAGGGGGTGAGCTCTTTTTTTTTTTTCAGGAAACTTTTTTTTTTTTTTTTCAGCCTTTTGTTCTCTGGGGGTTTTTATGTTCTTTACATTTGCTTTCTCTCGCCTTGACAGCTTTTGATGGTTTTTGGAGGTTTAGAGGAGAGCAAACAGCACCCCAACCTCCCTCTCAAAGAGATTCCTCAGACTGTTTTGCAAAAGCTGCTGGCAGAGTTGGTTCTGAGTCACTGTCCCTGGGGATGCAGGAGCTCCTCGTTGTGCCCAAAACCAGGGCAGCGGTGGCTGTCTAGGCAGCTCCAGACCGCCAGAGAGGTTCGGAGCAGAGATCGCGCACTGAGATTTTCCCGCTGTCCCGGGCTGGGAATGACTGTTTTTTCCGGCTGCCAGAGCTCCAGGCTAGCACCTATGAGCACCTATCCCAAGGGAGGGTGTGGGAAGCGCGCGTTTCAGGATTGCCGTCAGGCCAGGCTCCCAGCCCCTCACCGGAGCCAGACCCCACTCGTTCTCGGGCGCGCTGGCGTTCAGGTGCACTCGCGGCTCAGGGACAGAGACCTGATTTCTCCGCTGCACTCTCTCTGGCTCCGCGCCAGGGGAGGCTGTCCTGGGTCCGGGGACTTAGGTCCATGACCCTAACCGCCCAGGTTCCCACTATTACCCACCCCCCCGCCCACCGCGATCCTTTGCTGTTTGTTTTTTGAGTGCTTTCAACCAGACTCCAAGTTAATGCTGGTCCCCAGACGCAGAGCACTCTCGTGTCGGGGTATTACTTTCCAATCGCTGACCTCTGGTGGCTCCCTCCCCCTTTTGTTTATCTTCCGATATCAGTCCGATGCTCCCAGTCTGCTTTACCTGCCACTGGCGTCTTCTGCTCCTGTAGAGATCCAGACGTGTATAATTCTGATCTCAGGCTGATTTCATGGGTGGTCGGAGTTCTTTGTAGGTAATCAGCTCACTTTAGGGTACAGGTTGAAATGGTGCCTCCTCCTACTTCCCCGCCATCTTGACCCTCCAAGATAAGAATTTCTGTCCATTAGTTTTTAAATAATCATTTATCAAAAACTTGTCATATATATTATTTAAGTGTATAGTCAATGCAACTATCTGTCACTTGTCTTAAAGATATTGATCAAGACCCTAGTATGTGCATTTCATTGTGGTACATAAGTGAACAAAAAACTTACATGAAGAAATAAAAAGACCATGGTTCTACACTGGGGAAAAAAGTAAACACTAGTGGAAGAAATTGAAATATACATGAATATCACCACAAAGAGAAAGAAAGGAATTTGAGGGAGGGGTAGTATAATAATGATAGTAAAAGCAACCTGTATCTAGTCTGCATTTATTTTTATTCTAGGAAATTCATACATATTAATTCTTTTTAAAATTTTTTTTCTTTTATTTCTTTTCAGTGTTCCAGAATTCATTGTTTATGCACCACTCCCAATGCTCCATGAAATACATGATCTCCATAATACCCACCATCAGGTTCACCCAAACCCCTCCCCCCTCCCCTCCAAATCCCTCAGTTTGTTTTTCAGAGTCCACAGTCTCTCATGGCTCCTCTCCCCCTCTGATTTCCCCCACCTCCCTTCTTCTCTCCATCTCCCCATGTCCTCTGTGTTATTCCTTATGCTCCACCAGTGAACCTATATGATAATTGACTCTCTCTGCTTGACTTATTTCACTTAGCATAAGCCCTTCCTGTCCTATCCATGTTGATACAAAAGTTGGATATTCATCCTTTCTGATGGAGGAGTAATACTCCATTGTATATATGGACCACATACTCTTTATCCATTCATCTTTTGAAGGACATCTTGATTCTTTCCACAGTTTGGCAACTGTGGCCATTGTTGCTATGAACATTGGGGTACAGATGGCCCTTCATTTCACTACATATGTATCTTTGGGGTAAATACCCAATAATGTAATTGCAGAGTCATAGGGAAACACTATTTTTAATTTCTTTTTTTTCTTTTCTTTTTTTTTTATTAATTTCTTAAGGAATCTCCACACTGTTCTCCAAAGTGGCTGCACCAACTTGCATTCCCACCAATAGTATCACAGAGTTCCCCTTTCTCCACATCCTCTCCAACACATGTTGTTTACTGTCTTGCTAATTTTGGCCATTCTAACCATTGTAAGGTGGTATCTTAATATGGTTTTGATTTGAATCTCCCTGATGGCTAATGACAATGACCATTTGTTCATGTGTCTCTTATCCATTTGTATGTCTTCTTTGGAGAAGTGTCTGTTCATGGCTTCTGCCCATTTTTTGAAGTGATTATATACTCTTCCCACAACACTATGACTTAGGCAAAATTATTAGCTCCATTTTACATAGAAAAAGTCTGAGCTTCAAATAAATGAAATTACTTGCCTATGGTAGGTAAAGTGAGCAGGTTCAAACCCCAAGAAGCAAGGCTCCAAAGTCTACACAATTTAATCGTTTTGTTATATTACATTTGGAAATTTGAATGGAGTAGGGCATTAAAAAAACTAGTTGGCTTTAGAGTCCTTTTTTTAAAATAGAAAGATACATATATTTTATACATATAGGATATATGTAACATATGCTTCCTATAAATAGGTATGCATATGTATATGTGTGGATGTATAAATATAGACATTACTTAAAAGGTATTTACACTGGTGAATTTACAAAGCAGCAGGGCTACTTTGTAAACAAAAATATTTTTGGTCAACTTACTAGAATTAATCTATTTCAGGGACATTTCACACCCATCTATCCACTTAGTCCATAAACTATATATAAAGCTCAAATGACAGTAATTTATGTGAGACAATATATCAAAGAACTAACATAAACAATGATTCCCTTTCTGTAAGTGTGTCTGAATTGGAAGATGAATTATAATCACAAAATTGGTGAATGAAAAATCAGATTAAGTAAAATTAATTGGTCTTGGAAATGGTTGATAGGATATTATTTCTAGATTATATATTCATATTCTAGCATGGAAACATTATGAATATAAAGATCATTAAAAATAAAAACAATGCCTGAATATGTGGCCTCTCTCATCTACTTGAGAGAAATCAGATGAGAAAGTCTTACTGAATGCCTTCTTTCAGGGTGAATGTATGTATGTATATATGTATATATGTATAATTTAAAGCAACACATTCTCTTTTTAAGAAAAAAAATCAAGAATGTAGGATATCTTACTTTTAAGTAATCTCTACACCCAAAGTGGGATTTGAACTCATACCTCTGAGATCAAGAGTTGCATGTTTTACCAACTGAACCAGCCAGGCACCTCTGAGAATGCAGGACATTTTATAGAAGAAAATGAAAATTATTGATAATCATACATGACTAATTTCTTTCACCATATGCACATTCTGTTTACTTTTTTTAAAAAAATTTATTTGTGAGAGAGAGAGAGAGTGTGTGTGTGTGTGAGAGAGAGAGAGAGAGCAGGAGCAAGGAGAGGGGCAGATGGAGAGGGAGAAGCATACTCTTCTCTGAGCAAAAAGCCTGACAAAGGTCTCTGATTCCAAGACCCCAGGATCATGACCTGAGCTGAAGGCAAATGCTTAAGCCACTAAACCACTAAGCCACTTACCAATGAAGCCACCCAGGCCCCCCTACCTTTTTTTAAATATGAAGTCAAAATGAATACTTATTCAGGTCAATTAGTTTTCAACATTCTTATTTTATAAAACCAATTTTTTTCCATTGAGATATGTCATAATTTAATTATGAATTTCCCTGGTTTTATTTATTTATTTATTTTTTAAAAGATTTATTCTCTAGAGAGAGAGAGATGTTGAGCTTGAGGTGGTGGGGAGAGGCAGAGGGAGAAGGAGAGAATTTCCAGCAGAGTCCCCACTAAGCTTGGAACCCTACGCAGGTCTTAAGACCAGGACCCTGAGATCACGACCTAAGTTGAAATCAAAAGTCTGCTACTTAACCTATTGAGATACTCAGGCACCTCTGTATTTCCTTGTTTTTAGATATTTAGATTGTATCCACTTTTTCACTACTAAAAACATTCTATACTAAACATTACACCAAATAAATTTTAACCCAAGTTTCAGAATTTTCACTTAGATTGTGATCTTAAATGTGGAACCAATGGAACAAAATATTTGTATGACATTATTAATAAAAAATATCTTTTCAGAAGGAAATTGTATTCAGTATATATTTCCTTTTCTATTTCTTTAATTTCTAGTAAGGTTAAAATTTTATCTTTATGTGTATATTAGGCAATTTACCATTTCTATTATTTGAAATGTATCTTCTAAAACATTATTTATTGAAGTCGATTTTTATGAATTCTTTATACATTAAAAATTAACTTTTGCTCAGATTAGTTTTTCTACATATTTCATCCAGCATATGGTTTACATTCAATGTGTTTCAAGATATAGATTAATATCTTCCCAAAGAACATACTATAGAGATATATATATTATTATATATTATATATATAAGTAATATATAAATAATATATATAATTAATATATATAAATAATATATATAAATAATATATATAATTAATATATATAAATAATATGTATTATTTATATATATCCCTATACTATATACTATACTCTACTATACTATATACTATATACTATATACTATATATACTAGATAGAGATATAAATATATATAGATATAAATTATATATAGATATAAATTATATTTATATATATCTCTATACTACGTTCTTTGGGAAGATATATATATGTGTGTGTGTGTGTGTGTATGAATATTTAAGTAGATAAGATTTCAGAACGATAGATTGAGCTTTATTTCACAAAACACTGAACTCTGTGATACAAATCTTTAAGGAAAAAAAGATAATTGTGAAGAGAAAGATCAATACAGCTTGAAGACTTAGTGAAGTAAATGAGAAATTCCATGTTTCTATTCAACATACACTTATAGACTGGGAACAATTTGTTAGGCACTGACAAGGTTTTGAGAATGTAGGTTGGGGATGGAATAAGAAAACCAGTGACTCTTCCTTCAAGAAATTTATAGTTTATTTCAGGAGAAAAATTTAAACAAATAAAGGGAAGTATAAGTGCATTGCATTGAATAGGGGCTCTTCTGGTTACTTAGGCATTACATATGGGAAGAATTTGACACAGTAATAATAATGAAATAAGGAAATTTTTTATTTAATAAATAACATAAGCCAAGAGGAGATCAACATGATGTGATTTGAGCAATAAGAACTCCTTCAAGCAAGAAGAACAGAGAATATCAGGCATGTGACATCAGTCATAGAACAAAAGGTTTAACTTTGAGGGCATCACATCAAATATCAAGTTGAGGATTTTAGATTTTTTTCTATAAGCATAAGGAACATCAGATTTTAAAAAAAAGACATTGGCTTTAGAATTTGATAACACTTTTTTACCAATTTATCTCAAGACAAATTTTCGGTGAAAATATATTTTAAATAATGCTTCATTTTGTCTTAAGTATCCAAATACTGTCTGATTCTGCTCTTGACTGTGTTGTTGTTGTAAACACAGGAAAAAAAATATCTCTTTCCAAAAGTGAGTATATTAAAAAGAAAAAAAAAACTAGAACAGGTTGATATAAGAAAAATCATAGGTTTACAGACTAGAATTATATGCTTTTAAACATTGTTCAACCAGCAATTCTGAGTGTACCTCTTAGAAAATCATCTTTCTTATTATCAATTCTTTATTTAATGTAGATAATGACATACAAATCTTGAATATTTTTAAAATTAGGTGTAAAATATGATGTTGAGCCTATAGAAGTATTTATATAAGTTTATGATTCTTTTTCCTATCAAAGTTTACTTTTGAAAATAGCCACTGCATCATAAAGTGTGAGTTAATTTTTCAATTTGTATTTTCTGTCATTTTTTACTATACATTTGGTTTAGTTAATTAATAGATTATATTGGTTTTCTGATTAAAATATGTCAAGAATTCACTTATAAATTTATTTTTAATAGCATAAATGCAATTTGTACTTTGGAAATAATACCATGAAATTTTATAAAATAAAACTCTTAAATTTATAAGTATCAGTTAAATCTTTTACTTAAAGAATACACTTTTTTTTTAAAGATTTTATTTATTTATTTGACAGATAGAGATTACAAGTAGGCAGAGAGGCAGGCAGAGAGAGAGGAAGGGAAGAAAACTCACTGCTGAGCGGAGAGCCTGATGCGGGGCTCGATCCCAGGACCCTGAGATCATCACCTGAGCCGAAGGCAGAGGCTTTAATCCACTGAGCCACCCAGGTGCCCCTAAAGAACACACCTCTAACAGTTTGGTCTAGATATTCTCCTAGTAGTTTCCATGTGAACAAATATCTACAGGTTGAGTACATACATATATTTATTTTCATTATTACAGACATATTACATGCATTGAAAATAAAACTCAAGTATAAAATGATATAAAATATTAAAATAAATTTTCTGTCAAAAATTCTCTCAATTTTGTTTCACTTTTAAGCATAATAATTTTAAAATTTTGCTACCTACTTTATTGACTTTAATAACTAATTTGTGAATATGTTTTTACAAATATAATTCAAGTACTTCTAATTTCTTCCCCAATCAAATCATGAGAGGAATTCAATATTTCTTTTCATTATTTGTCAACAATTCAGTTTTCTTCCTGTTTCTGTGTTTGAGATTCATATGTTCTCACACCCACTAATAATTACTTTTTGTTGCCATATAAACTCCATTTTTAAAGTATAGCAGAGTTTAGATATCCATTTTACCTCTGAAGGACACTTAAGTTATTTCCAATTTGGCGCTATTATAATACAAGTATTTTGGAAGCCATTAGTACTTGCTTTAGTATATTGCTAGGCATGGAATTGATAAGCCAAAAAGTGTCATATGACTATGTTTCAGGATACAGACAAGTAATTTGCTAAAATGGTTGCACCAATTCATATTCACAACGAATGTTCCACATCCTTGCCAGACTTGACATTTTCTGTTTAATGTGATATATCTTGGTGGTTGTGTAATATTGTCTCATGTTTATAAATTTTCATTTCCTGTATGATTAATGCTAAATATTATTTCATATGTCAATGGTTCATTTGAATATCTTCTATACAATATAGATTTGTAGTAACTTTTATATAGTGTAGATAAGAAAGCTATTATTATATATGAAAAGTGAAATTATTTTTCCCAGTCAGTGACTTCTGTTTCCATTTTATTAATATCGTTAATTGTTGATAAGAGTTTATAGTATTAATAAAGTCCAATTTATCAATCTCAATTTTAGAGTTAATAAAATTTTCTTACCTTAAAATCACGAAAATATTAAATTTACTAAACTTCCTTCCAGATGCTCTATCTAGTAATTGTTAGAATACCATCTATATTCCTAATAATCTTTGTAGCAAGAAAGCCTATGTTGTCTGTTATTAAATAACTTACTACCTTTCCTTAAATAAGCCAATTTAGTGTGTGTATAATGTATATAACTATGTTTTACTTGCATTTTTCTGATGATTAATGATATTGATATGCTTAGTGTCCATTAACTTATTATCTTTTGTGAAGTGAATATTAAAATGTCCCCAATTTTGAAGGAGTTCATTATTTGTATTTTTATCATTGGTTTTTTTTTTTTAAAGATTTTATTTATTTATTTGACAGAGAGAGAGGTCACAAGTAGGCAGAGAGGCAGGCAGAGAGAGAGGAGGAAGCAGGCTCCCTGCAGAGCAGAGAGCCCGATGCGGGGCTCGATCCCAGGACCCTGAGATCATGACCTGAGCCGAAGGCAGCGGCTTAATCCACTGAGCCACCCAGGCGCCCCTTATCATTGAGTTTTAAGGGTTCTAAATATATTCTAGATATAAGCTATTTGTTGACATATGGTTTTAAATTTTTCCCTGTCATTGGCATAACAATTTAAAAAATGTTTTAAAAAGGTTTTATTTACTTATTTGTTTGAGGGAGAGAGAGTGTGAGAGGAGAGATCTACATGTAATCTACATCAAGGAATGATTGCTCCAGTAAAGGCAATGATGTAAGTAAGTACAAATGACAGTATGAAATGTATTTTTGTAATATTCTTCTTCTCCTATCTCATTTAAAATATAGCTGCATAAACAATAATTATAAAATTGTTTTGCTGGACATGCCATTTATAAGTAGAATTTTCACAGAAAAAATAGCACAAGGGAGGAGCAAAACATGCACTATATTGGAGAAAAATTTCTATATATTAGTGAAATAAGGTTAGAGATAATCTGACCATTAAACTAGAGAGAACTAGAATAGCTATAGTGATAGACAAAAAATAAACATTAAGACAAAAATTGTTACCAGAGACCAATAGGGACATTTGAGAATGATAAAAGTGTCAAACCATCAAGAAAATACTAACATATATGTACATGGTAACTTATATACATAATGAAAAACAAAATTCAGGGGAGAAATAGATAATTAAATTATAATAGCTGCAGACTTCAATACTCCACATTCAATAATGGATAGAACTAGCTTTAGATTTGCAGAGTTTCTATTTATTATTGAAGTAAAATTGGTATATAATATTTTGAAGTGTGAAATATACACTGGTTATAATTCAACAGCTATATACTCTACACAGTGATCACTACCAACGCTAGCTACCATCCATTACACTAGATCTCAAAAACTTATTCTGAAAAAAATTCTATATATTATTAATAACTTGTATTGATTCCTTATTGAAAATTTTGGGTTAAGAGGGGAGGAGTCAAGATGGCGGAGAAGTAGCAGCCTGAGACTACATCAGGTAGCAGGAGATCAGCTCGATAGCTTATCTAAACATTGCAAACACCTACAAATCCAACGGGAGAGCGAAGAGAAGAAGAACAGCAACTCTAGAAACAGAAAATCAACCACTTTCTGAAAGGTAGGACTGGCGGAGAAGTGAATCTAAAACGACGGGAAGATAGACCGCGGGGGGAGGGGCCGGCTCCCGGCAAGCGGCGGAGCAACGGAGCACAAAATCAGGATTTTTAAAAGTCTGTTCCACTGAGGGACATTGCTCCAGGGGCTAAACCGGGGTGAAGCCCACGCGGGGCCAGCGTGGCCCCAGGCCCCGCAGGGTCACAGAAGGATTGGGGGTGTCGGAGTGTCGGAGAGCTCGCAGGTATTAGAATGGAGAAGCTGTCTGCAGAGACAGAGCCGAGGACTGAGCTCTCAGCTCGGGGTTACCTTGAACTGGTCGCGGGCTGGGTGAGCTCGGAGCGCGGCTAGAGGCTGGGATACGGGAGTGATTGGGTGCTGTCCTCTGGGGGCGCACTGAGGAGTGGGGCCCCAGGCTCTAGGCTCCTCCGGGCTGGAGACTGGGAGACCACCATTTTCATTCCCGTCCTCCGGAACTCTACGGAAAGCGTTCAGGGAACAGAAGCTCCCAAAAGCGAACCCGAGCCGATTACTTAGTCCGGCCGCCGGTAAGGGCGGTGCAATCCCACCTCGGGCAAAGACACTTGAGAGTCACTACAACAGGCCCCTCCCCCAGAAGATCAACAAAATATCCAGCCAGGACGAAGTTCATCTATCAAGGAGAAAGCAGATTCAATTCCTAAGACAGCAGAGCAATTCCAGAGGAGGAGAAAGCAAAGCACGGAACTCATGGCTTTCTCCCCATGATTCTTTATTCTTGCGGCTACTTCAATTTTTTTTCTTTTTTCAATTTTTTTTTCTTTTTTCTTTTTTCTTCTTCTGCTAAATTTTTTTTAAACTTTTACCCTTTTCTTTTTTAACATTTTTTGACTAGTTCATCTAAATATATATATTTTTTCTTTCTTTTTTATATTTTTTATTTGTTTTATTTTTTAAATTTTTTTCTTTCTTTTTTTTTTTCTTTTTTTTTCAGAAGCTGTTTTTATCCCCTTTCTCCCCCCCACAATTTGGGGTCTCTTCTGATTTGGTTACAGCGCATTTTTCCGGGGTCTTTGCCACCCTTTTAGTAGTTTATTTGCTCCTTCATATTCTCTTATCTGGACAAAATGACAAGGCGGAAAAAATCACCACAAACAAAGAACAAGAGACAGTACCGAAGGCTAGGGACCTAATCAACACAGACATGGGTAATATGTCAGATCAAGAGTTCAGAATGACGATTCTGAACATTCTAGCTGGGCTCGAAAAAGGCATGAAAGATATTAGAGAAACCCTCTCTGGAGATATTAAAGCCCTTTCTGGAGAAATTAAAGAACTAAAATCTAACCAAGTTGAAATCAAAAAAGCTATTAATGAGGTGCAATAAAAAATGGAGGCTCTCACTGCTAGGATAAATGAGGCAGAAGAAAGAATTAGTGATATAGAAGACCAAATGACAGAGAATAAGGAAGCCGAGCAAAAGAGGGACAAACAGCTACTGGACCATGAGGGATCATGAGGGATCATGAGGGATACTGGACCATGAGAGATAAGTGACACCATAAGACGAAACAACATTAGAATAATTGGGATTCCAGAAGAAGAAGAAACAGAGAGGGGAGCAGAAGATCTATTGGAGAGAATCATTGGAGAGAATTTCCCTAAAATGGCAAAGGGAACAAGCATCAAAATCCAGGAGATGCAGAGAACCCCCCTCAAAGTCAACAAGAATAGGTCCACAACCCGTCACCTAATAGTAAAATTTACAAGTCTTAGTGACAAAGAGAAAATCCTGAAAGCAGCCCGAGAAAAGAAGTCTGTAACATACAATGGTAAAAATATTAGATTGGCGGCAGACTTATCCACAGAGACCTGGCAGGCCAGGAAGAGCTGGCATGATATATTCAGAGCACTCAACAACAAAAACATGCAGCCAAGAATACTCTATCCAGCTAGGCTATCATTGAAAATAGAAGGAGAGATCAAAAGCTTCCAGGACAAACAAGAACTGAAAGAATTTGCAAACACCAAACCAGCTCTACAGAAAATATTGAAAGGGGTCCTCTAAGCAAAGAGAGAGCCTAAAAGTAGTAGATCAGAAAGGTACAGAGACAATATACAGTAACAGTCACCTTACAGGCTAATAATGGCACTAAATTCATATCTCTCAATAGTTACCCTGAATGTTAATGGGCTAAATGCCCCAATCAAAAGACACAGGGTATCAGAATGGATAAAAAAACAAAACCCATCAGTATGTTGCCTACAAGAAACTCATTTTAGACGCGAAGACACCTCCAGATTTAAAGTGAGGGGGTGGAAAATAATGTACCATGCTAATGGGCATCAGAAGAAAGCTGGGGTGGCAATCCTTATATCAGATCAATTAGATTTTAAGCCAAAGACTATAATAAGAGATGAGGAAGGACACTCTATCCTACTCAAAGGGTCTGTCCAACAAGAAGATCTCACAATTTTAAATATCTATGCCCCTAACATGGGAGCAGCCAACTATATCAACCAATTAATAACAAAATCAAAGAAACACATCAATAATAATACAATAATAGTAGGGGACTTTAACACTCCCCTCACTGAAATGGACAGATCATCCAAGCAAAAGATCAACAAGGAAATAAAGGCCTTAAATGACACACTGGACCAGATGGACATCACAGTTATATTCAGAACATTTCATCCCAAAGCAACAGAATACACATTCTTCTCTAGTGCACATGGAACCTTCTCCAGAATAGATCACATCCTGGGTCACAAATCAGGTCTCAACCGGTATCAAAAGATTAGGATTATTCCCTGCATATTTTCAGACCACAATGCTCTGAAGCTAGAACTCAATCACAAGAGGAAAGCTGGAAAGAACCCAAATACGTGGAGACTAAACAGCATCCCTCTAAAGAATGAATGGGTCAACCAGGAAATTAAAGAAGAATTGAAAAAATTCATGGAAACAAATGATAATGAAAACACAACAGTTCAAAATCTGTGGGACACAGCAAAGGCAGTCCTGAGAGGAAAATATATAGCAGTACAAGCCTTTCTCAAGAAACAAGAAAGGTCTCAAGTACACAACCTAACCCTACACGTAAAGGAGCTGGAGAAAGAACAAGAAAGAAACCCTAAACCCAGCAGGAGAAGAGAAATCATAAAGATCAGAGCAGAAATCAATGAAATAGAAACCAAAAAAACAATAGAAAAAATCAATGAAACTAGGAGCTGGTTCTTTGAAAGAATCAATAAGATTGATAAACCGCTGGCCAGACTCATCCAAAAGAAAAGAGAAAGGACCCAAATAAATAAAATCATGAATGAAAGAGGAGAGATCACAACTAACACCAAAGAAATACAGACAATTATAAGAACATACTATGAGCAACTCTACGCCAACAAATTGGACAATCTGGAAGAAATGGATGCATTCCTAGAGACATATAAACTACCACAACTGAACCAGGAAGAAATAGAAAACCTGAACAGGCCCATAACCAGTAAGGAGATTGAAACAGTCATCAAAAATCTCCAAACAAACAAAAGCCCAGGGCCAGACGGCTTCCCAGGGGAATTCTACCAAACATTTAAAGAAGAACTAATTCCTATTCTCTTGAAACTGTTCCAAAAAATAGAAACGGAAGGAAAACTTCCAAACTCATTTTATGAGGCCAGCATCACCTTGATCCCAAAACCAGACAAGGATCCCACCAAAAAAGAGAACTACAGACCAATATCCTTGATGAACACAGACGCAAAAATTCTCGCCAAAATACTAGCCAATAGGATTCAACAGTACATTAAAAGGATTATTCACCACGATCAAGTGGGATTTATTCCAGGGCTGCAGGGTTGGTTCAACATCCGCAAATCAATCAATGTGATAGAACACATTAATAAAAGAAAGAACAAGAACCATATGATACTCTCCATAGATGCTGAAAAAGCATTTGACAAAGTACAACATCCCTTCCTGATCAAAACTCTTCAAAGTGTGGGGATAGAGGGCACATACCTCAATATTATCAAAGCCATCTATGAAAAACCCACCGCAAATATCATTCTCAATGGAGAAAAACTGAAAGCTTTTCCGTTAAGGTCAGGAACACGGCAGGGATGTCCATTATCACCACTGCTATTCAACATAGTACTAGAAGTCCTAGCCTCAGCAATCAGACAACAAAAAGAAATTAAAGGCATCCAAATTGATAAAGAAGAAGTCAAACTATCACTCTTCGCAGATGATATGATACTATATGTGGAAAACCCAAAAGACTCCACTCCAAAACTGCTAGAACTTGTCCAGGAATTCAGTAAAGTGTCAGGATATAAAATCAATGCACAGAAATCAGTTGCATTTCTGTACACCAACAACAAGACTGAAGAAAGAGAAATTAAGGAGACAATCCCATTTACAATTGTACCCAAAACTATAAGATACCTAGGAATAAACCTAACCAAAGAGGCTAAGAATCTATACACAGAAAATTATAAAGTACTCATGAAAGAAATTGAGGAAGACACAAAAAAATGGAAAAATGTTCCATGCTCCTGGATTGGAAGAATAAATATTGTGAAAATGTCTATGCTACCTAAAGCAATCTACACATTTAATGCAATCCCTATCAAAATACCATCCATTTTTTTCAAAGAAATGGAACAAATAATCCTAAAATTTATATGGAACCAGAAAAGACCTCGAATAGCCAAAGGAATATTGAAGAACAAAGCCAAAGTTGGTGGCATCACAATTCCGGACTTCAAGCTCTATTACAAAGCTGTCATCATCAAGACAGCATGGTACTGGCACAAAAACAGACACATAGATCAATGGAACAGAATAGAGAGCCCAGAAATCGACCCTCAACTCTATGGTCAACTAATCTTCGACAAAGCAGGAAAGAATGTCCAATGGAAAAAAGACAGCCTCTTGAATAAATGGTGCTGGGAAAATTGGACAGCCACATGCAGAAAAATGAAATTGGACCACTTCCTTACACCACACACGAAAATAGACTCCAGATGGATGAAGGACCTCAATGTGAGAAAGGAATCCATCCAAATCCTTGAGGAGAATGCAGGCAGCAACCTCTTCGACCTCAGCCGTAGCAACATCTTCCTAGGAACAACGGCAAAGGCAAGGGAAGCAAGGGCAAAAATGAACTATTGGGATTTCATCAAGATCAAAAGCTTTTGCACAGCAAAGAAACAGTTAACAAAACCAAAAGACAACTGACAGAATGGGAGAAGATATTTGCAAACGACATATCAGATAAAGGGCTAGTATCCAAAATCTATAAGGAACTTAGCAAACTCAACACCCAAAGAACAAACAATCCAATCAAGAAATGGGCAGAGGACATGAACAGACATTTCTGCAAAGAAGACATCCAGATGGCCAACAGACACATGAAAAAGTGCACTCGGCATCAGGGAAATACAAATCAAAACCACAATGAGATATCACCTCACACCAGTCAGAATGGCTAAAATTAACAAGTCAGGAAATGACAGATGCTGGCGAGGATGTGGAGAAAGGGGAACCCTCCTCCACTGTTGGTGGGAATGCAAGCTGGTGCAACCACTCTGGAAAACAGCATGGAGGTTCCTCAAAATGTTGAAAATAGAACTACCCTATGACCCAGCAATTGCACTACTGGGTATTTACCCTAAAGATACAGACGTAGTGATCCGAAGGGGCACGTGTACCCGAATGTTTATAGCAGCAATGTCTACAATAGCCAGACTATGGAAAGAACCTAGATGTCCATCAACAGATGAATGGATCAAGAAGATGTGGTATATATACACAATGGAATACTATGCAGCCATCAAAAGAAATGAAATCATGCCATTTGCGACGACGTGGATGGAACTAGAGCGTATCATGCTTAGTGAAATAAGTCAATAGGAGAAAGACAACTATCATATGATCTCCCTGATATGAGGACATGGAGAAGCAACATGGGGCGGTAGGGGGATAGGAGAAGAGTAAATGAAACAAGATGGGATTGGGAGGGAGACAAACCATAAATGACTCTTAATCTCACAAAACAAACTGGGGGTTGCTGGGGGGAGGTGGGATTGGGAGAGGGGGAGCGGGCTATGGACATTGGGGAGGGGAGGCGAACCATAAGAGACTATGTACTCTGAAAAACAACCTGAGGGTTTTGAAGGGTCAGGGATGGGAGGTTGGGGCAACCTGAGGGTTTTGAAGGGTCAGGGGTGGGAGGTTGGGGGAACAGGTGGTGGGTAATGGGGAGGGCACGTTTTGCATGGAGCACTGGGTGTTGTGCAAAAAGAATGAATACTGTTACACTGAAAAAAATAAATAAAATGAAAATTTTGGGTTAAATAAAATAAATTATTAAAATTAAAAAATAATGGCTAGAACTAGCCAGAAAACGAAGAAGAGACTAGAAAGTTTGAACAATAATGTAAACAAACTAGATTGAACCAAAATCTATAGAACATCTCACACAGTAACAGCAAACACACTGTTCTCATGTTCACCTGAAATGTTCATCAGGATAAACCCAAAGTTAGGCACATGCAAAGATTTTAGATTTTGTCACATGCTTTTTCTGTGTCTATTGAGATAATGTAGTTTCTCAGAAAAAATTGAAAATTACAGTTTCTTTTTCTTTCTGATTTCTGGATTGGGAGTGTATCCTCCATGTTAGGTCATTCATTGTAGGTCATGCTCAGGGCAACAGAAATCATAAAAGACTCAGGCAAGAGATTTTCCTGGATAAATGCTGCATTCTAACAACATTCATAGAACAACCTTACTGGGGTTTAGAAGTCTGAAGACGAATAGGCTGGTGAAAGCCACTTCCTGTTATACTGAGGAAACATAATAGTAGAATGGCACCAAGGACAGAGATTATGGTAACAGACGAATAAACAGGGAGAACTTAAGACAAAGTACGAGTTCTTGCATGCAGTAATTCATGAATTCAGGTCAAATCCCAGACTTCCAAGCTACTTGTGTCAAGAGATTCGTTTTTTCCCTGAATGTTTTTTGAGGTTTGTATGTGTTATTTACAAAGTGTTCTAATCAAAATAAATAGTAAGATTATAAGGATGAATCAGTCTTATGTTCTTTAAGTTCTTTAATATACATATCCGAATATATTTATTGACTGTTAGAATTGTGTATATGTTATTCACTGCAGAACCAAATAGTGAGATAGAGTCCCGTAATCCTTTGTCATTCTGTTTGTGTGATTCAAAGATATGACAAGTAACACAAAACAAATATGTTAAATTTATATCATGATAAATTGATCAAAAAGATGTCACATATCTGTTTTCACATTTGGACAATTATTTTTTTTCTTTTTTTTTTCACTGAAAACAAATATTAAGACCACTTTTTTAATCATGCTGTTTTGGAAGTATGTTTTCTGCTTCCTTTTAGAAGATATGTTTTTCTTTTGTTGTTTTGTTTTGTTTGCTTTTTGTCTCAGAGCCCTTAGACTTTCATTTTAATATAGCAATTGCTTTTCGTATCTGCTACATAGATGTTCTATTAAGATTTCTGCTCCTAATTTTTTGGGCTTATATCCATTATTTCCTGAATCTCATATTTAATTTTTCTTCAACTTTTTAAAGTTTGAATGCAGAAATATTTTCATTTCATAACTGAAATCTTACATAAACAATTTAAGGTATCTACTATTTCATTTGTTGATATTTTATTTACATAAATATGTATATGTAATATTTATTTTAATTTATAATTCTATAACTGTTAGACATTTAATTGCTTAGAAGCCACTGGTATGAATACAGATCTTTAGCTAAGAATAATCGATTCGTAGTCCTATGGAATTCCAATTCTTATTGGTCTAGGAAGCTAGAATGGTCATATGGCTATTATTTGGTTAAACCAATTATTAGCCATGAACATGAAGCCACTATGAGGCTATCTATACACAATTATACATATTTGCATATTTTTAATTTTTATGTTTTGTTATTAATCCAATAATCTGTTTATAAATTATTTGTATTTAATGTAAATTTCAGGACTTGTGATTATTAAGGATTATACCTGAATTTTCCCCTATTGCTTTCAGTGATTTAGAAAGCTCTTGCATGTCAGGCACTGTTCTAGGCACCAGGTGGAAATGTTTAACAAGGCATAATGTTCTCCTAGGATGTTTATATTTTGGTAGTTGTGTATTAAGAATTTTTCCTTTTTACAAGAAGAAAAGTAAAAGGGGATAAATTTAGGCATAACTTTAAGTAAATTTTGTGGAAATATTACTTGCCTGCTTGCTATTAGAAAAAAAAAGTCCAAGTTAAAGGAGATGGGGTCAATTTGCAACCACATGGATGAAGCTAGAGGATATTAGGCTACATGAAATAAGACAGCAGAGAAAGACAAATACCATAAGATCTCACTTATATGTAGGATTTAAGGAAAACACAAATGATCATGGGGGCAGGAGGAAGAGAGAGTCAACCAAGAAACAGACTCTTCACTATAGAGAACAAACAGCGTTATTAGAGGAAAAGTGGTCAGGGGAAGGGTTAAATAGGTGATGGGGATTAAAAAGGGCACTTGTGATGAGCACTGGGTGTTGTCTGTAAGTGATGACTCCCTAAATTCTACTCTAGAAACTGCTATTACACTGCATTTTAACTAACTGGAATTTAAATAAAAACCTGAAAAAAAAAGTCAAAAAAGGGAGGTGGGGCCAGAAGATTGTGGAGCATCCACTACTTGCACCTCTTCTATTAGTCATAGGAATCTTTAAGGTAAGCATTGTCACATTTATTGTTACATGTAAAGAAGCGATGTATTAGATAGTTTTTTCTTTATCTAGGTTATCCGGTGTCAACACTCTGATTCCACTCCAGATCTCTATGACTCTAAATGTACAGTAATTCTTGTAGTCTAGTATGTTGAATAGAAGTGAACCGGAGTTTCCATTTTTTAACCAAGTTTGAAATTTCACTTGATCTTAGCCAAAAGGCCCAGAAGTGATTAACCAAGTTTGAAATTTGAAATCCATGTTAAAAGCTTGGAACGAGAGACTATATTGTCATGTATTCTGGTTTCTGCTTTTACCTAGATTACAATATGAATCAATTTACTTAATTCTCCTGGATAAATAACTTTATTAGCTCCCATATTCATAGCATAAAGATGAAGTTAAAATATGATTTTATATGTCCCATCTGATTTGTACCCTTATCTCTCTCTAGTCTCAGTTTTGTTATTCTTCCATTTATACTCAAAGGTCTGGCCATATTAAGATTTTCTCTTTTATTTGCACTTGCCATGCTCCTTCCCCATTTATAGGAAGTTTAACATGCTGTTATTTTTGCCTGAAACACTCACCCATCTCTTTATGAAGCTTAATCTTAACTGACCATTCAGTCTCAGCTCAATCATTACTTGTGCCAAAGTTTTTTTTCTGAATTCCTAAAATCTGGGTTTTGTTTTTTAACCAAACAAAACAAGTTAATTTCTAACCATGGAAGAAATGAACAGGCTGATGTGATAGGGAGCAGGAGGTTGACTGAGATGGGGTAAGTGGGGAAAAGCTTCTCTATGCAAAGTGGGTAATAAATGACTGTGTTGGAATATGGTAGTGTCCAGTCTCATTTTCAAAGTCAGAATACGTTCAGGTCCATCACAGCTTTATCACTTGCTAGGTGTTCCATCTTGAGCAGGATCTGAACAGTAGTTTTTTCATGGTTGTGCATGTCCAGGGAGAGTGTAGAGTAGCCTGGTAGAAAGCATCCTGGAACTTCAGGGACTTTGTGCCCCACTCTCCAGCCAGCTGGGATAGCCCTGGGAATTTATCTCCCAGGTCAGGTAATCTGCTGGTCAGGTCATCTGGGGAAGGGCAAGCGAGAAGTTGTCATTCCCCACCTGGGAAGAGGGCACTTGTGGTCTTTCTTGTTGGAAACAGATCCTGGGATATACATCACAAGATGTATGTAATCACCTACATCACTAAGCAAGTTTCAACAGCACATTGTACTTTCCTTTTTACTATTAAATTGCATTGTGATTATTAATTTAGTTTCTGTTTCATCTGCTTAATTCTTAATTCTATGAGGCTAAAACCTACCAATTTTGTTAAACTCGAGCACTGAGTTTGGAATCTGGTTTCAATAAATACTTCAGAATAAATGCTTTATTTAATAACACCAAATAATTTATTTCAACTAAAAATCAGCTGAGTTCTCAGTTTCTGGATGAAATAGGAAAATAGTAATGATTTATAATTCAAAAGCGTAATCTTCATAGAAGTCATAGGGAATTTTAATTGTAAGATTCTACAAATTTGTAATGTGAGTTTATTTTATTATTCAATAATAAAGGTGATACTTCAAGTGAATGCTGATCTCTATATATTAATATTCAAATGGATGTCTCTCTATACATATTAAACAAACCAGGATATTATGTTGCATTATATAACTGTACATTATAAATTAGTAAATTTTGGAAAGTAGAGTATCAATTCATTCTAGAATAAATATATAGATGTCTAAATCTGTTCTTATGCTTTTACATTATGTAAATATGAGGAACTTGTTGGCCTGAATGGATACATACACACACACACACACACACACACACACCTAATTATAGACAAAAGAAGTAAAATGTATAAATTTTATAGCAAAAAATTACAGTAAGTTTCCTTCTCATTTAATCAAGTATTTTCTTATGTCAGTGACTGCAAATTTAGAGAAAGCAGATGGCTTGCTCATGCCATATTTGTTGCAACCTCATTAAGAAGAGTCAATTCTAAAATGTGCAAGTTTCTCAAAAGGTAAAATTATTTCTTTGCTTGGTCACCACATTCAGCCGGCAAGTGAAATTTATTTGAAATTTCAATGAGCAGGGGGAATTTTCCTAATTAACAAGATCACACAAGGAGTAAAAAGGAAAAAAAATCAGTTAATGTAGTCTGCCATTAATCAACTAATTTCAATACAAGTGGCTGAGTCATTGATTCTTGTCCCTCATCGTGCAGGTCTCCAACATTGACAAACTGTAGTGAACTAAACTTCTAATTTATAGCATCCACTCTAGAATTCATGACTTTCAGCTCTACTGAAGCAAGTCCACTTTTCCAATTGAAGGACCTATTTTTAGTTTGCAAAATATATTAATGTTGTTGCCATCACTGCATGATACACATAGAGGATAAATCCAGTACACAAGTAGATTCAAAAGAAAAACATTGTACTCTTTCTTTTTTCTTGTTAAGAACATTTATTTTAACATAATCTTCTAATATATAAATCATATCTGGTCAAGCAGAATAAATATTATGGATATGAATTAAAATATTATTGATCACTGAAACTATTTATTGAATTTCAGTATCTGTGCTATTTTCTTTTTAAACCTCCCAAATCTTTAATTTTGTAATATATAGAATAGGAAAAATAACAATAACAATTTACTATATTATCATGAAAATTGAATGAAATGATGAAGGTAAGAACACAGCAAATTCTTTTACATATAGTAAACTCCCAATGCATGCTAGCTATAATTAATATTAAATGGTAAGATCGTTATTATTAACATTAACTTTGTTCTTCTTTTGGCAGAATTAGTTATTTCCTGTTCTAACACTTGGTTCTGTGGTAACTACAGAATTGCCGGTATCTCATTAAATGAATATACAAAACTCAATACCTGGTAGCCTAACTATGATATCTTTTATTGCCCAAGGGTAATGGTAATTCAAATGTCTGCTCCTTTTTTTTTTTAACCTTCGTTTCTAACCTGTAACTGTATCCCCTCAGCTTAGCAGTAGTTGGTTTCATTATAATAGTGACAAGTCAATTTTCATATATATATATATATATATATATATATTTAACTTAATCTTTTGCTATGCAGGAAAACCCTGAGCACTGAGTCATATTTGGTGCTTCCTTAATGAAAAATTTTATAGCTATAGTTGTGGGCGCGGGTAATGATATCCTTTTCTCAGAACATGTAACATAGATATAGAAAAATAAGAAAAGGAAATATTTAAAAAACAGGAAATAAAATATTAGGAGCAGATTGACATACACAGCTAAGAATTTTAGAGATTCTTGAATGGCTGAGTCCCAAGCTACTAGAACACGAAAAAAATTACTCGGTAGATTTCTTAAAATAGTTATATTTGGTCCATTCCTTCCCCATTCCAACAAGTCATAATTTCCCAGAGAATGTCTCTGGAACTTTTTGAACTCATGACTTTTTGTACTCTATTTTTTCTGCTTGGAATACTCTACCCTTGACCACCCCTGGGATACCCCATCCCCTGTTCAAAATGTTACATGGTAATGATAAGTTGTATCATAATTGTTTACTTTTTGCCTTTTCACCAACCCAAAACTCTGCTGTGCTGCTTGGCTTTTGGTAATTACCTGCCAAATGTTTGCTGATTGAATGAACTGTCTTGCTATGGGAGCATCAACATCCACCCCACTATTATACATTATAAATTTATATATCTACATTATACATTATAAATGTATATATCTACATATATTTATCCCTTATATATGTAAAGTAGGGATTTATACATTTTTTAAGATTTATTTATTTATTTGACACAGAGAGAGAGATACAAGTAGGCAGAGAAGCAAGCAGAGAGAGGAAGGGAAGCAGGCTCCCTGCTGAGCGGAGAGCCTGATGCGGGGCTCCATCCCAGGACCCCGAGATCATGACCTGAGCCGAAGGCAGAGGCTTAGCCCACTGAGCCATCCAGGTGCCCCAGGATTTATACATTTATACATATATTTATACATTGTAACTCTGAGGTATGGATTATTGTGAAGGGATTTACAAGCATTGATTTAGAAGATGACACACCATTCTTTTAGCTCTCAAACTGCAGAATTTCGCTTATATCATGAAATTACCAGAGCACAGTGGCTTCTTAATACTACATGTTTATACAAAAAGGGCAGAGTGAACTCCTAGGCAACTCTGTAATGTTTGGAGCTTCCTGGTTGCAAAAGTAGACTAGTTAGAAAAGAGAAATCTCCTGAGGGTTTAGGTTTAGAATGAACCAATTTAGAATCAACCAATGAATTGAACTCAGATGAGTACCTCTGTGCTATCTTATAAAATGAGGGGAGAAACTGATTTCCACAACCAGCCTATTTCTTTCCCTCATGAACATTCTGCTTCAAGAATGCACCTCTCCCTTGCTTTCTTCTGAGCATGTTCTCTTGAATTAATTAAGGATAAGCTGCAGGTGAACTAAGATTTAGAGGATAGTTTCAAATATTCAGTAAGAAATAAAAGTGATAGAAATTTAAGCACTTATTCTGCCAGTGAGAACTTTAATAGAACACTTCAAAGAATTATATGCAATTAGGTTCCTAAGCTTAGGTATATGGCAATTTTGTTTGGTTTTGTTTTCTGAAGAAAAAAAAAAAAAAGATGTAAGTGTGTATGTGCATTTGGATTTGTATTCATTGTCCTCTGTTCTCTGTAATGTGAAAGTACAAAAATTAAATTGTGTAATTTTTATAAGTTTGGATCCAAGATTTGCATAAGAATATACGTAGGCAATAAAGCCCTTTGATATTTGTGAGGGCTTCCTTAGCTTCCAAGATCTCTTGATTTTTTTATGTTGTAATTTTTCTTCACATTAAATCTGAGAAATATTTTTCTCCAGCACAATACACTAACATTGAAACTCTTTATTTAATCTCACTAAGCTTCTGTTTACCAAAATTTCAAAAACAAATAATACTACCAGCCTCTTAGTAATTTCATAGTCACTATATAAAGTCATATTTTAAAACACATGCTACATTCCCTGAAGCATATTGATAATATAAATGGTGGATGGTGTAGTAATATATTTTTGGTAAATAAAATGCAGATCAGAGTTTAGAATGATATAGGTGTGATGTGAGAGTAAAGTAAACCAAGAAAACCCATCTCAAAAGACATCAATTGGTACATAAATATGCAAGCAAGAAATCCTAGAGAATTTCACAAAAATGAAAGCAATTTAGATTTAGTCAATTTACATTGTGGAAAAACATGAATTGGAAGTTAACCATTGCGATATTAGAAATGTGATTGGTGGAACTGGGAGGGGGAAAGAGGGAATCAGCTGTGAAACTCATAACGAAAGGTAGGGTTTTTATGATAATGCCCATATTCAAGAACAAATCAATATTACTGTATATTACCTTGAGAAGATAAGTAGTTAACTGAAAAGTCTGAGGGTTGTGAAATCCTTTGAAAATGTTGACAGTCTCAACTGATGTCGGTAGAGTTTGACTCTACCACTAGTAATATATTTTTCTTTTATTGGTCAACATCACTTCCATGAACTTGAGGTATTCAGATGAGACCCCTGCATCTCAAATTTTAGTTGGAAAAGGAATAAGGGATTCATCAAAAAAATATTATCTCTGAATTAGAATATGTTTAAAAATTAAATGGAGTTTCAGAAAAGTTGATTTTTTCAACTGAGAAATACTGTTTAAAGGAGAAAAATATACATTTTTTTTAAGTCGGGAAAGATAAAATGAAGTTTTTTAAGTGTTTCCACCAATATGAACCTTGCACATTGCCACTTTAATTAATTTGGGAAATAATTTTGTGCATAATTTGTCCTCTATTTTATTCACTAATACATCTTGCACATGATTCCCATGTCATTAAACATTTTTGCACAGTATCTCTTTGAACGAATACCTGGAACTTGTTATGCCAAAACTTAATTTAACCAATTAGACATCTAGATTATTACGGAATGTTCACTTTCATGCAGAGAGGTCGTAGTTCATTTTTAGAAATAATTATTGGAATCCTAGAAAATACAAATTTAAAGAGAGCATGGTTGCACCTTCGTTGGCAAGAGATACCTCTCTTTATACTCTTGGATTTGTGGTCAGCCTGGTAAAATCAATCCTAGGCAGTTGTTCATGGGGTAAGAATTTGAGATATGTCACCCCTTTAAAATTTTCCACAGCCCATAGAGCGTTCTTGAAAGTCACTCTGCTAGTATGTTATCATTTGTTCTTGTTAATACTCAAACACCCTCTGGGAGAGTAGAGCAAAGCTCTTAACAGTTATACATAAATAATATCTGCAGGAGAATATGATTAGGAAAATTAGGGCTTGATTTAGCCTCAGTGCAGTGACGCCAATGGATAATGTCGATAATAACATGATTCCCCTGAAAGGACAATTTTTTTTTTCTTTTTAGGACAATATTTTTTAGAGGGGTATGATTTTATTGAGAGGTTCATATGTATAATGCACACCCTTAACTTTGTGAAAAGGACCTTTCCATGATATTACAGTGCATATGACAATAGCCCTCACTATGTCTGTATGAAAGGAAATTTTGAACAATTGGTGGAGGACTTTCCTATAAAATCAGCCCAAGTAGAATCCAGAGCCAATTAGACGTCTTTCCCTTTCCCTGCACATGCAACCCAAATCCCACTTTGGCTCTGGAATTTAGATTTGTGTTCTCACACTCATTTTGTCATTGTGAAGTCTGGATTTTGCTTCTGAACAAACTTAGTTTAAGAGCTAACAGGAAATATTTTCTTAAGTTATATTATGTTTTAGTGATTGCCAGGTTATAGTAGAAAAGGAATGCTCCCCTTTTAAGAAAAAAAAAAAGACATTTAACAAGATTTACCTTTGAATAAAATAATGAAATCTGCTTTTTGGATTAGGAAATGCAATAATTCAGCCAAACTCTGGCACAAGAAATATTCCCCTGTTAGATCCCCTTCTGTTTCAGGCTGAAAAAGTAAAAGAATTGGAAAAGGGTTGACATATTTAATGCATGTAAAACTGTAAAGATAATATATTTTTAATAAGCTTCTGTCTTTCCTGTCACTCTTCAGAAGGATGGTGTTATATCACATTCATCTCAAAACAGGAATGAAGTAGAACTGATTGTGCTCAATTTATTATATATATATCTTTTATTTTGTCAAGCACACTTTTATAGATATCCAATTCAGTAAGCATGAAAACATCACAGAGGGATAAAAAAAGAAGAAAAGTATAATTGGGTCATTGAATCAGGTTCTAAAATCATATTAATCTTCAGAATAATAATAACTATGCAGTATTGTCCTTTTACTTCAAGAAACCATCTCTTTCAAAAATCTAGTTTGTTAAACACCCTAAATTTGCCTCCATAAAGTTTTAAAGAACAAAAAATCAACAGTAAATTTGAAGATCAAATTGGCTTTTATTCAACAGTTCATAAGTTAGGCAGCATCCCATCCAGGAACTAGACAGGTGTTTTAAGGAGCTGTACAAAATGGAACGTTTTTATAGGCAGAAGGAGGGTGGGGCAGGGAAGTTATGAGCAAAAGAAAAGGAAGGGTTGTGTCAGGGTGGGTCATCTTCTTGTGGGGAGAAGGGAATGACAGGAGTCATATCATGCTAATGACCTCACTGGTGTGGATCAGGAACGTGCAGATTGACTGTTTAAAGGTCACATTTCTGGGGGAGCTTGAAACTGCAGTTAGTCCTGGTTTGCTGTGTTGGGGACAACTGAGTCCAGTTGGGACCATGTTTTCATTGTCAATAATAGGAAAAGCAAATCCCTGTGACAAGTTCAGATTCTTATAGTAAGTTTACATTGCCATATCAAATAATCATTATAATTCCAAATGATTGACCTTCCAATCATTTATTTGTGAATTTTTGGGTAAGCTTATAGGAAACAGAAAAACATCAGCTAGAAGAAAAGATCAGGGAAATAATAATGAAATGGGATATTAAATCTTTTTGAAGTTGATACTAGAACCCTAACACCAATGATACACAGGTTGTAAAGAAACTTACCACCTTTCAAATTGAATCATAAATTTAACTCTGATATCTAGGAGGTCAATGCAAAAATGTAAGGAGTGATTACATGATTTGTAAGTTAAAAACAAACAAACGAACAAGAAAACAAAATACCTTCTTGGGAAATCAGATGATTTCTTGGCATTTAAATATGACAGTATAGGTGATCAACAAGAATTTTCCCTCTACACTTCCAAATTCTTTTCTGAGGCCCACTGTGCTAAAAGAGATTATCAAGAGTAAAACAAACGAAAGTGTATCATGTATAATCCATGCACACCTCAGAGAAAACCAGGATAATTGAAAAACTCTGAAATGGCCCAAGCTACCACCTTAAATATCAGCTTCAGCTAAAAGAGAAAAGATGTTGGGGGAATGGGGAAGACAGAGATAGGAGGTAACTAAGAAAAGCACAGGTAAACAAGAGTAAAGCTGTTAAACAGGTTGAAGTCAATGTCTCCTCCCTGGATAATACTTTCTTGTGATTTAGAGTTATCCTTTTCTTCCTGGTATAGAGAGGGAGACACCTTTATAAGTGGACGTTTCCCTTATAAATGTAAATGTTCCTTCCACAAGGGTGTTCTCCACTATTTTCATCAGCTCAAAATAATCCCTATGCCAAAGAGGCACATTTTGGAATGGCACATTCTCCTATCCTTCAAGAGTTATGGTTTTCCCTCTTTGTGGTCTTTCTGTAGGGGACTTTGAGTAAAGAAATTAGTATTTTTGTGATTCTCAAAAGAACTGGAACAAAATCTTTCATACAAATCCCTCAACAGTCAGCATAAGGTAAAGGAAAATTCTCTTATAACTCAGGGTGAGTCATTTGTTGAGAGGCCAAATGGCTCTGGTGTAGAGAATTTTGGTTATATTGATTGATTCAGTAACAATACCCTAATGACACGAAGGAGCATCAGTAGTCTTTTTGAAATATAAGCAATCCTTAATCTGGAGAGAAAATATGGTAAGATTTAAAAAACATGTTAAGTTAATTAAACAAGGAGACCATTGGACCATGGTGGCTCCAGGACCTTGGCAACCTGTGTAAGCAAACCAAAATCTAAACTTGTAAATACCTCATGGTTACAAAGTCAAAACCTGAGGACAACCTATCACTGCCAAGTGTAGTTTAAGCTGTAGCCAATCAGTAATTTCCTTGTTTTTCCTCTGCCTGCTCTCTGTAAAAGTTTCTCCCCAAGCACCTCTGTATGGAGTAATTCTAACCATTTTTTATTTGATGCTGCCCAATTCAAATCAATTTCTGCTTAAATAAACTTAAAATTTTTAATATGCCTTAGTTTGTATTTTTTTTTTAAAGATTTTATTTATTTATTTGACAGAGAGAGAGATCACAAGTAGGCAGAGAAGTAGGCAGAGAGAGAGGAGGAAGCAGGCTCCCGGCGGAGCAGAGAGCCCAATGCGGACCTGATCCCAGGACCCTGAGATCATGACCTGAGCCGACGGCAGCGGCTTAATCCACTGAGCCACCCAGGCGCCCCTGCCTTAGTTTGTATTTTAACACAAGCCACACTATTCTTGCCAAAGCCCAGTTATGATACCAACCTCTTAAATCTCATTTTTTCTATGAATTACAAATAATTCTGATTCTAGCCTATACTGTTATATAGTAATTGCATGACCCTGATTAAGCCATGATCTTAGAGATTTAAGCGATGCATAGAATGTTACATTTTTAAATGGTGGAATGTTCTAAACAAAGAATGTATTTGTCCCTGGTAACTTTTTTTTAATGTTAAAAATATTTATTTTTTTTATTGTGTTATATTAGTCACCATAAAATACACGCTTAGTTTTTGATGCAGTGTTCCAAGTACCTTCTAGTGAAGTTTCCTGATACAGAACAGGTAGTGACTTTTAATAACAGTTGTATGAATAAGAGGGACCTATGGTTGTTTAGATATAAATTTACCAAAGCTATAACTAAAGTTAAACCATATAGTTTACCTTGATGAAATGATTGAAGTTAGAGTTATTTATGGTCTATTTTTATATTACTCTTTATACATTTTTCACTTATTGGTGTTACCTGCTTAATTATTTGGTGAACTATCTGAGGCCTGGACTATTGTTTGCTTCATACACCTTAAAATTCTTTTGTTGTTGTTGTTGTATTTTTTTTTTCGTTCTTTTTTTTGTTGTTTTTTCAAGTTTTTTTCTTTTAATTCTAATTGGTTAACATAGAGTGTACTATTAGTTTCGGGTGTCGCATTTAGTGATTCATCACAGTGCTCATTGCTACTAGTGTCCCCCTAAACCTATCATCCACATACACCTCAAAATTTTTAGCACATATTCAATAGATTGATAGATTGAATAGATATTCAATACTATTTAAAAGAGTTTGAGCAAGTTGACTGCTTATCTAGCCTAGCATTTATTTTCTAATTTTTTTCTGGAATTTTCCCTTGTATTTGGTTGTGCCATAAGAAATTGCCTTACCCCTAGTCACATGAGAGTTTGTATGCAAAATTTAGCCATATGAAACACTAAAAAGAAAATAGGTCCTCCTGCCCTTACAGAATGGTTTCATATTTAACTTCTGTGCTGGAGATAGAAACTCAGTTTTATGAACCAGTTAAAGGAGAAAGTGCATGGTATGCTTTTTGCAACACTTAGATATTGATATACGATATTTTTTTGCTTTTCCCAAGGCTAAGCAGAGGAAGCCACAGCAATTCGACTTTTTAAATGTGAGAGAAACTCTCATTTGAAACCTTTCCACTACATAACTCCACTCAATTGACTTGATGACTCAAATAGATACAGGCTATAGGTTAAAATAGGAACAGAGGGCTGAAAAGTCTTATAATAACACTGAAGTTGAGAAAGAATATTACATACATAGCCTTTTATTTCAGAGTTTTCCTTACACAACCTTCAAACTGGTATAGTCCTACAATGCCTTCATTATGATTGGACCCAAGAGCTCTGGGCCTGAGAAGGAATAAAAAATCTTCCTACTCCACACCCATGTGCATGGTTCACACAGTTGAAATAGCTCAGTCTTCCCTGGGATGTGTGTCATCCAACACCTGTAGCTCCACAGAGAGTAACTGATTTATCAGATGTTTGGCTCCGTCTTTGCAATAAATGTTTTCGATTTTCACTACTTGAAATGAAAAGCCATCTCTTCCCAGAAAAGTTACATAAATATGCTAGTCTATACATACTTCTTTTCTTTTCTTGCTGTCCAAAATTAAATAAAAATTATTATGTAACTGCTGTATTCCATGCACTATGCTATATGCTAAATAATAATGGATCAATTACATATATTTATATATTATAAATAACTGTGCCTATTGATTAAGTATTAGACAATAATATACATTGCATTTGATATTACACTGTACCAGATATTGAGGGAGGTATTCAGGATAGAACCATAAACAACACAGATAGATGCATTTCCTGCCTTCAGTAGGCAAGCGGCTCATAGTCTAATAGAAATCAGAATCGTAAAAAGAGAATTGCAATACAGTATGATAAATGACTCATGGACATATAAACAATAATCAGTCTCACAATCTTTTAAGATTAGAGTAGAAGAATATTTTGCATTTGGGGGGTGGGATGTCTTTCATTTCCTTGAATGTCTGAAATCTTCTATTTTATATTATCCTTTCCTTCATAGGTTGTAATTTATTATATAAAGTTTATATTATTATTATATAATATATTATATATTATTATATGATATATATTATTATATAAAATTATTTTATGATTTATTTAATATTAACAGTATTTCTTAGGTTTCTAGGAAATTTCCTCCCCTAAGTCCCTCTTCCCTGTATAATCTCCACAAAAATTGAAACTATTGAGTGCAAATTTTCTTTTGAAAATAATTTTTATATGAATATGTTACCTCATTTCTTCTGGGAATTATACTCCCTATTATTCCGGGGACCCTTTTTGGTGGCACAAAAATTGGGCAGTAACAGTTGATAAAGGCCTTTCCAGTATGGTTGGAGAGAGTCTTTTCAAAGATGTCTTTTCCAACAAAGGAAATCCCCATGTAGCAGGGATTAACTCTCCATGGCAATTGAGGTCTTCTGGGAGCATGCTGTGGGAAGATTGTTCTACTACATGTGTCAAGGTGGCTCAGTTGGCTAAGCATCTGCCTTCAGCTCAGGTAATGATCTTGGGGTCTTGGAATCTAGCCCTTTGTAGGACTTCCTGCTCAGTAGGTGGTAGGCTTCTCCCTCTCCTTCTACCCCTCTCCCTGCTTGTGCTCACTCTTCCTCTCTCTCAAATGAATTAATTAAAATATTTTTTTTAATCAAAAAGATTGCTCCACTAGAGCATAATTGTTTTCAATTGATGCAATTAGGCCTATGAAACATCGAGGTATATCTCCTTTTATTAGATGTGGGTCTAAGAGGTGGAAGCTGAATGTATGGAGTGCCCTATAATTATCCAAAGGTATGAGGATTTAAGAGTTCCAAAATGGTGGGGCACCTGGGTGGCTCAGTGGGTTAAAGCCTCTGCCTTCAGCTCAGGTCATGATCCCAGGGTCCTGGGATCAAGCCCCACATCAGGCTCTCTGCTCCGCGGGGAGCCTGCTTCCTCCTCTCTCTCTACCTGCCTCTCTGCCTAGTTGTGATTTCTCTCTGTCAAATAAATAAAATATTAAAAAAAAAAATAAGAGTTCCAAAATGGGTGGATCTAAAAATAAGAAGAACTTATAGCACTTTTGGCCAAGATATTTGGAAGCTTTTCACAAATTTTACCAACTGAATTTTGATGATGCTGTTGGTTGGTTCAACTAGTTCTGAAGACTGGGGATATTAAGCACAGCAAAAATCCTATAGAAATGACCAAATAGCACCTAACCACCATAAGGTTTGGCCAGTAGAATGGGGTCCCTAGTTGCTATGGAACTCAAGAGTGGTTCCCCAGGGAAGGATGATTTTTTTTTTTCCAGTTGGGTTTTGGCTAGTGAAGAGGTAGCAGCTTGTCTACATGAAAGGCTTCAAACTAGTGGATTAACATATACATTATTACCAAGACATATTTGTAACCATTGAGATAGAGTAGTTAAATAAAGTCCATTTACCAAACCTCAAATGGTCCATTAAGCAATTCAGTGTGCTCAGGAGCAGTGTAGATAAGTTTCCTTCGATTGTATTTTGGGCAGATGGGGCAAGAAAAGTAGGCACTTTTTGTAGTCTACAGCACCAATTCACCAGAATTTCATAGGAAATGAGACAGCTTACCTAAAGATATGGAGTATAATGAGAGTTAAGAAATTCAGCATCATGTGTCACTACTGTTGATTCACAATCATCATCATTTTAATCATAGACCAATGATTTAACACATGTATAGCAGTCAGTGGTGAGAATTTTTCAATTTCTACTGGACTGCATTTTTTTGTGGCCCAGATCAGAGGTTTTTCTTTCTATCATACCAACAACTATTTGATTGTCAATATTATTTTTCCTATTTTGGCACTGATTGTTGGGTGTCTAGTTATTTTTTCCAAATTCTCATATAGAGGTGAATTTCTTTAGGCAATGACAAAGGTTTGACCTTTGCAGGCCTTTTTGGACCTTTTGCAGGCAGCATTTTCTGCAGAATTGTCAGCAATATGATTTCCTTTGCCTTCCTGAGAGTCAGGCTTAGAATTCCTCAGGGATCTTAATAATAGGGAAAGCAGTAGGTAAGAATATGGCATCAATAATTCCCAAGCATAAAGGCCATTTATAATTTTATTTTCATTGGAAGTAAGGAGCCACATTGTTTTCATAACATTCCAAACTTGTGAATCACTCCAAAGTCATATTCACTGTCAGTATAATGTTGTTTTGCCTTTGGCTAGACTGCAGACCTGTGTGTGTATATAATTTGGCTTGTGGGGTCAAAGGCAAATGTGCCACTTCAATGACTTCCAAAGATTCAGCAGATCCAACACAGTATTTACCACTTTTGTGTTTCAGATAAGAACCATCAGTGAAGCATGAAAAGTCAGCATTTTCCAAAGGAGTTTTCTGTAAGTCATTACAGGGGGTCAGAAGGCAATCTGTCAGTATTAAGTGGTCATGGAGGGTTTCATCAGGAAAGGAGGAAAGAAGATTGCAAGGTTGAGGTTATTATCATAAGAAAGAGTGATATAAGGGTTAGTGATAGAGGAAATGAGATGGCCTACTGAAATATCTGGACTATAATGACAGTTAAAAACTTCCCCAGCATGTGCCACAAAATAAAGTGGATCCTATGACTATTTCCTTTGTGACCTTTAACAAAATGGTTGTAGCAGGCATCACTTGGAGGCATGGAGGTGTGGAGGAGGTTAATCCTCAGGCTATGAAATCCAGTTGCTGGCTGTAATATCTCATGGGTCAGTACCCTAGGAGCACTCCCTTCTCTTTCATATACAAAAAGGAAGAAAGGGAGAGTATATTTGGGATGTCCAGGAAAGGCAGGGGGGTTTATTAGACTTTTCTTTAGGATCAGAAAGGTCATGTCATCTGAATCTCCCCGGACATGGGTCAGAGTCAGGGTTGGTAATTTTTAATAATGAGTAAAAAGGTTGCACCATAAGGGAAAAGTTGCAACAATAGCCTGCCAACCTGAAAGAGCATCATGGTGGATGTTGGGTTTTGGGCTCTGGGGATTTCAAAATGCTATAAAGCCTGTCTGGATCTAGATGTAGTCCTTGTTCATAGATTAGATGTGCTATATATCACATTTGATTAAAAAATATGTATTTATATATATAATTTCTCCTTAGAGATTTTATGTCCCTTTTTGGCTAGAAGTTTAGCAAATATTCTTATGAAGAGGCTTGGGAGGGGGTCAGACAAGTAAATCATTCACATATTGTGTTAAAGTGTAACCTCTAGGGACCTTGATATCATTTACATTAGTCTTTAAAGTTTTTGAGAGGTAAAAGGGCTTTCAGTGAAACTCTGGGGTGTTACTATCCAGCTGAATTGACATCCTTCCCAACTAAATTAAAAAATATATATATTGACTAGTTTTATCTACTGGGATATTAAAGCAAGCATTACATAAATCAATCATGGAAAAAAATATGCTTTCAATTGGGATGAAGGCCAATAAAGTGTAAAGATTGGGGACAACAGAGTAGCAAGAGATGATAATATTGTTTATGGCCCAGAGGTTCTGGACAAGTCTCTATCCATGGCCATTTGGTTTCTTTGCAGGTATCATAGCAGTACTGCAGGGACCGTGCAGAGGACAATGAGGCTCTGGACCTTATGGTCTTCTATTTTGACTTAATTCCTTAAAAAGGCTTCTTTGTTTATACAATATTGATTAACTATGGGAAGATGTTTTGAGGAATCTATTTGGATCTTAATAAGAGATACATTGTGGATTTTGTCAATGTCAGTTGAGGATTTCATCCATAATGGGTGGTAAATTATTTAATAGAGACAAATGATTAGTGTCCTTGGGATTATCTCTGGTGTTATCAAAGATGGAACAAATAACAGATGTTGAAGAGTCATTTGTTTCACCTAATTGGGTAGTTTGTTCAATGTTTTCAAATTTCAGAATTATTTCCCCTTTTTTTAAAAAAATATTTTATTTATTTGACAGAGAGAAATCACAAGTAGGCAGAGAGGCAGGCAGAGAGAGAGGAGGAAGCAGGCTCCCCACGGAGCAGAGAGCCCAATGTGGGGCTCGATCCCAGGACCCTGGGATCATGACCTGAGCCGAAGGCAGAGGCTTTAACCCACTGAGCCACCCAGGTGCCCTTATTTCCCCTTTTTAAAAGAAATTTCATCATGATATTTTCCCAAGAAATCTTAGCCCAATAAATGAATAGGGATGGGGAAAGTAGAGAGAAAGGGTGTGTATCTCTTAGACACCCTAAGCAAAAAAATTAGTTTCAGAGATAGGGGACTGTTGAGCTATATTAGAAAACTCTATTATTTGAACTTTTATTACTCTGAGGCAGAGTCTGTTTAATGAGAGTAGGAATCAGCACCAAGAGTGTAGCGCCAGTGCCAATAAGTACAGAGAGAGATTTTTTCCTTATCTGGAGAGTGTATTCTCCAGATTGATTAAGCAGAAGGATTGGGGAAAGCCTCAGTAGTTCCTCAGAGTCCCATCTTTATGGATTAAAAGGACAATTGAAAAATTAGTTAGAAGGCTGAAGGCACTTGGAGTACTTCAATTTGTAACAGCCTTTCTTCCAATGTCCTGGCATTTTGGAAAAATGACAGAGACCAGGAGAAATTTAGCTGTGTTTTGGAGCCTCCATTCATTAGAGTTGAAATTTAAGAATCTTAGTTGCGGAGGGGTGTTTATGTTTCTTGGTCCTGGAAAGGACCTTTCCTTTATGTTACATTCCATGTTGGATGAAAGTACACAGATTGGGAACCACTTAGGCCACATTTGAGTAATAAGGAAAGGTAGGATTGTTTGATAAATTAACTAAATCTGGTCTGTAGGGGATATAATATTTCCCTCTTCATCCTGAGACTTTTAACTTGAGGGGAAAGATCCCCATTCAGCTTGTTAATGAACATAGATTTAAAAGCTACCTAAGACAATGAATCTTGGAACACTGGGGATTTAAAAAAAAAAAAAAAGCTACCTAAGTGGATTCAAAATCCAGAAACCCTGAGAATATTCTCCAAAGACAATTTTGAAAAAACTACAATAATCATACTTGAACTCATTTTGTTTCTGGGGACAAGCCTGCATTTTTCCAATCCACTGGATTTGGGAAAGCCCTAGGAATTGTTAAGTATGGTCTTGGGATTTCTTGGCGATTACCCAAGTCTGATCATATAATAATGTAGTGGATATTTCTTTGTCCACTGGTTATAATTCTATAGACTTCTCAAGCTCATTCCAATCAATCAGCAGTTTCATTCACTATTGAGTCTAGCCTTTACCAACAAGCAAGTGGACTAACTGATATAAATCAGAGAAGCCAGATTGATAAGTTTGAATGACTATAATAAATCCTCAACAAATGGGTGGGGACTTTCCATTATTTTGGAGAGCACAAGGGGATCAAGTGGGTTCTACACACAGTTCCAGAGGTTGTTAGCTCCTCAGGGTGTTGTCGTAGTTAGATCCCACTTATGACACCATGAAATGTCAGCCTTTTAAATAAAAAGGTAAGTGATTCAGCCAGAAAAACTGAGTTTATTCAGAAATAACAAAGGACTTACAATTCTCGTCAACAAAACTATACCAAAACATAGGCAAGTCCAGAGAACAAAGGAGGAGATTCTTTTTACAGAGTAAATGGAGAAGTTGGAAAGGGTTGTCTTGAGAATTCAGAGTGGTGGTGGTTTCTCATTGACAGCAGGTAGTGGACATGGTGGTTAATTCCAGTTGGCTTCAGAGAGTGCTGCTTGTTTTTTCTAGGTGACTTCTAGATGCCTGCAGCTTGCCATTGTGGGGCCAAAAGGAAATCCTTCTTCCTGCTGGTCTATGGGAACTTACCATGAGTTATACATTCACCAGAGCCCTTTCTTTACGGACTTTCAATTAAATGTTGAGTTAGGTTTTCTTAATACATTTTCACACACATACATCAATACATAAGTACGTGGAAAATATTATCTTTAGTGAATGAAAAAAATATGTACATACTTTTTTAATTGCAGGAAGTTCTAGAACAGATAAAACTTCACCTATGGTGATATTAATTGTAATAGTAATTGCTTGAAGAGAGGCTAATGGACTGTGAAGGACAACAAGGGAATATTCTTGGATTGTGTAAATGTTCTATATCTTGAAATGGGTATGAGTTACAGTAGTATATATATTTATTGAGATGATAAAGGCACACATATGCATTTTACTGTATAGAAAGCATACTGTAAAAGTCTCTCTTTTCGCTAGTTCCATTTATTACTAAAAATTATGATGTTACTGTTACGCTGAAAAAAATAAAATGAGGAAAAAAAAAAAATTAAAATGATTTAATTAATAAATTAATTTAATTAAAAAAAAAAAAAAAAAATTATGATGTTTACCTAACATATGAAACAGGATAAAACTAGGATTGAGAGGTTAAGATTAAAAGTATAAAATAACAGAAGATGAAGGGTAACATTATTATCCTGTAAAATATTACTATAAGTAAAAAATAATTGCTAGAGATGAACTGTGAATTTGAAATTAGTTTTTTTTTCATTTTTCTTCATGTGGACATTGATGGATTATTAATAAAAAGTCTTTGGTGTTTCAGACCCAAGAGGGCAGTCCATATATAAACCTTTCATATTCTTAACACAAATAGGTGTCCCTTGTCCACTCAGTCATTTACATTAGGTCTTCTTAACTCTTCCCCCTTCTTTATTTTCTACATTTAATCTATAGACAGTTTTTTTTTTCTTTTTCTACTTCCAAAATATAACCTCCTTATTCCTGTAAGTACATATGTTGCTAAACCTTTCATTTTTCTTTCCTTGAATGCCTTAAGTTCTGACTTGAATTGTACCTTTAAGACTTGATTCTATCTAATTGATCTTTTATCATGTCCACCAGAGTAACTGATAAAGTTAATAATAATGTGATTATGACAAGCAATAATGCTTGGGTTAAAGTGTTGGCTTTGGAGCTTGAACTTCTGTATTTGAATCTTGCCTCTACCATTTACAAACCTTGTGAAACAAGTCAAATTAAATAACCTCTCTGTTATATTTTCTCAACCCAATTTGATATATTTAATGGGTTATTATATGAAGGTACTTAAAAGACATACTATTTCCATATTTTAGAACACCGAAGGGATAACAAACATTAACTATTATTACTATTTTTGTCAGAAAGTAACAAATTCCCCAAAATCTGTTTAACATATTGTATAAGACCTTCCATGACCTACTGTCTTCCCTACCTCTCCAGTTTTATCTCTTCCATCCTCTGCCTACCACAATTTATATATTTACATATATTATAGTTTTCTTTGTATAAAATATTATTTTAAGGTGTCCTTTTTTCATACTTTAACTCTTCCACCATTATTTGTAAGCACCTCTTCATATATCTGTTTTCTCATAGATAAACAAGGACAATGTAAATGTATCTTTCTATATAAATCACAATTTTCAGCATGTGTTACACACTTGGGAATTAGTTAATTAAATAAACAGCTTTAAAAATCCAGGGTTGCCAAAAAAAAAAAAGATAAATGAAATAATCAAAACCACTATTTAGGAGAATTACATATTAAGTATAAAATAATTCTAAAATTAAATGCAAAATGCAAATTATAACCCAGATACTGGAAAAAAATGAAATCATATGAAAAATAATACAAGATATAATTTTGCTCGAATTGAGTTTACAGCAAATGTGTTATTCAAAGTATTGAGAAAATGATTACTTTCCAATTATACATAAAAAAGTGGCTTCTTCAGATAAAGGATCTGTGTCTACTATGTTATTAAAAATATGATAACCAAGGGGTTTTTGCTATATAATATTATGATGAAGAGTACAGACGTTGGAGCTAAACAGCCATGGTTTGGAACTTGGTATTCTGTTTACGAGCTATACAACCTTGAACAATTATCTGAAGACTCTGCACTTTCTCCATCTGGAAAATGAAGATAGTAATAATTTCTATCACTTGGAAAAGATAGAAATTAAAAGAATTAAAATGTAAAACATTGTTATTTTGCATCTTTTATCATAGCAAAACAAATATAATGTAAAATTTGTCATTTTAACTACTTTAAATGTACAATTAACTGGTATTAACCTTCTTTACAAAATTATGCAACAATTATCCACTATTTCCCAGAGGGTTTACATCATACCCAACAGAAACTTTTTATCCATTAAATAACTTCCCATTTTCCCAACCCAAATTCCAGACTCTACCATGCTTACTGTCTTTATGTATTTGACTATTTTAGGTATCTCATATAAATGTAATCATGCAACATTTTTTCCTTTGTGTCTGGCTTATTTCGGTTAGCATAGTGTTTTCAAGGTTCATCAAGTTCTGGGTTCATCAAGTTATGATTTCAAGGTTCATCAAGTTATGATGTTATGAACATATCAAGACATGAACTCATACCGGAGTTTTTCTCTCTTTTTAAGGTACATCCATTATATGTATATAATGCACTTTCTTTATTCATTCTGTTGCTGGACTTTGCACTGTTTCCAATTTCTGTTATTGTAAATAGTGCTGACATGAATATTGATGTGCAGTAATCTGAGTCTTGTTTTCAATTCTTTTGCATATATACCTAGAAGTGAAAACAATGTTTCAAATAGCAATTCTATATTTAACATTTGAGGAACTGGCATATTATTTTCCACAGTGGCTGCACCATTTTACATTCTTGGCAGCAATGCACCAGGGTTTTAATTCTTCCACATCTTCCTCAATATTTGTTATTTTCTTTGTTTTGTTAAATAAAAATGATCCTAATGTGTGTTAAGTAATATCTCATTGGTGGTTTTGGTTCGCATGTTCTAAATGGCTTGTTATATTGAACACATTTTTTATGTGATATTAGGTTATTTGTAATTTCTTTTTGGGAAATATATGTATTCAAATTGTGTCCATTTTTTAAAAGTTGGATTGCTTGGAGTTTTTTTTTTTTTTTTAATTGTTGAGTGATAAGAGTTCTTTAAATATACTGGATATTAATCTCTTATCAGATATGTCATTTATAAATATTTGCTCTCATTCTATGAATTATTTTTTTATTTACATGATAGGGTCCTTTGATTGGCAAAAGTTTTTAAGTTTGATGAAATCAAGTTTATCAATTTGTTGTTATTGTTGCTTGTGCTTCTAGTGTCATGTTCAGTAAATCCTAGTCAAATGCAGTCTAATGTACATATTCCTTTATGATTTCTTGAATTAATTTTTGTAGTCTTGTAGTAAGTTTTCGATCAGAGAGTGTGAGTCTTCTGCATTCGTTTTCCTTTTACAAGATTTCTTTCTTTTTTTTTTTTTTTTTGGCTGTATGGCTTTCCTTGGGATTCTATATAAATTTTAGAATGGTTTTTCTATATTTGAAAAAAATAAGTCATTAGATTTTGATAGGGTGTGTATTAAAATCATTCTTTCATGTTCAGAATTTTTAGGACTTTCTATATGTATGTCATCTGTGAGCAGAGAACATTTGATTTCTTTCTTTTCAATTTGTCTGTGTTTTATTTCTTTTTCTTTTCTAATTATTTTCTCTAGAATTTCTAATACCATGTTGAGTGGAAGTTGTGAAAACTGGCATTCTTGTTTTCTGATATTATGGATAAGACCTTCAAATTTTTACCATTAAGTATGTTGGTTATGTTGTGTGTGTGAGTGTGTGTGTGTGTTTTCCTTCTATATATAGCCTTTATCATGGTAGAGAAGTTTCCTTATATTTCTGGTTTATTGTTTCATCAAATAAGAGTGTTAAACTTTGCCAAAAAATTTTATGTATGAATCGAGGTAATTGTTACTTTGTTTATTTTATTCTAGCAATGTGGTATTTTACATTGTTTTTCACATGTTGAGCAATACTCAGAGTCAAGAAATAAATCCTGCTTGGTCATGTTGCATAGTCCTTTTAATATGCTGATGAATTTGGTTTGCTAATATTTAGTTGAATATTTTTGCATCAATATTTATAATAAATCTTGGTCAATAATTTTTTATAGAGTCTTTGGTTTATTAACAGTCCAATGCTGGTGTTATAAAATGAGTTAGAAAGTTTTCCTTCATTTTCAGTTTTTTTGGAAGAATTTGGGGAGGGTTGGTGTTAATTAGTTTTTAAATGTCTGGTAGAATTCACTAGTAAAATATTATTTGGCAGGTTTTTGAATAATGATTAAATCTCATTACTACTCACTTATTTGTGGAGCATAACAAAGAACACAGAGGACATGGGGAGATGGAGAGGAGAGGGAGTTGAAGGAAACTGGAAGGGGAGATGAACCATGAGAGACTATGGACTCTGAAAAACAACCAGAGGGTTTTGAAGGGGTGGAGGGGTGGGAGGTTGAGGAACCAGGTGGTGGGTAATAGGAGGGCACGTACTGCATGGAGCACTGGGTGTGGTGCAAAAGCAGTGAACACTGTTATGCTGAAAATAAACAAAATAAAAAAAAATTTTTAAAAATCTCATTACTAGTTATAAGAATATTCAGATTTTCTATTTCGTCAAGAATCACCTTTTGTAGATTGCATTTCCCCTCCTATGCAGGAAATTGTCCATTTCATATATTAGTCTAATTTGTTGGCATACAAATATTCTCTTATAATATTTTATTATAGTCCTTTGCATTTCTGTAAAACCAGTAGTAAAGTCCCCAATTTCTCTTCTCTTTCTAGTAATTTCAGTTTTTTTCCCCCTTTGTCAATCTAGCCAAATGTTTGTTAATTCTATTTATCTTTTTGAAGAACCAGCTTTTGGTTACCTTGCTTTTTCTAATGATTTAGTATTATCTAATTTATTTGTCTCTATTCTTTATTATTTCCTTCTTTAAAAATTTTTAAGGATTTTATTTATTTATTTGAGAGAGAGAGTGCAGGAGCAGGGGGGGGGGGCAGAAGGAGAAGGAGAAGGAGAAGCAGACTTCCCATTGAGCAGGGAGCTGGATGTGTGACTCAATCCCAGAACCCTGAGATCATGACATGAGCCAAAGGTAGAGGTTTAACAGACTGAGCCACCCAGATGCCCTCCTTCTTTAAGATTTATGTTATACTTCTCCCTTTAATACTGCTTTCATGCCTCATATGTTTTGATATTTTCTTTATTTCTTTTTTCTTTCTTTCATTTCTTTCTTTCTTTTTCTTTTTTTCTTTCTCTCTTTTTTCCATTACTTAAATCACATTTTCTAATTTTTTTTTGTGACATCCTCTTTGATGCATTGATTGGTTAAGAGTGTGTTGTTTAATTTCCACATTTTTTGAATTTTCCAATTTCCCTCCTTCCATTGTTTTTTTTTTGTTTCATTCCATTGTGATCAGAAAAGATACTTTGTAAGATTTCAATTTTTTAAAAATTATCAAATTATATTTGTATTCTAAAATATTATCTATCCTAGAGAATGTTCCATGTGCACTTGAAAAAAATGTGTATTCTCTATTCTTGGGTAGATTGTTCTAGAAATTTCTCTTAGGTATAATTGGGATATGTTGTTTAGGTCCTCTATTTCCTTACTGGTTTCTATCTGATTGTTCATCCATTATTGACAATGTTGTAGTACTATCTCCAATTATAATAAAACTGTCTATTCTTCTCTTCAGTTCTGTCAATATTTGCCTCATAGATTTTTGTCTCTGATGTTGGTGTATCTAAGTTCATAATTGTTGTATCTTATTTTTTAAAAATCTTGTTTATTTCACAGAGAGAGAAAGAGAGAGAGTGCAAGCACAAACAAGGGGAGAGAGAGAGGGAGAGGGAGAAACAGGGTCCCCACTGAGCAAGGATACAAATGCTGGGCTCAATCCCAGGACCCTGGAATCATAACCAGAGCCCAAGACAGATGCCCAATCCACTGAGCCACCCAGGTGCTCCTAGATCTTTTTGATGAATCAACTCTTTAATAATAATAATTTTAAAAAGTCCTTTGTCTCTTATATTAGTTTTTGACATAAACTATTTTGTCTGATATTGGTATAACCACCCCAGCTCTCTCAGTTACTATTTCTATTCAATGTCTTTTTCTATGCCCTCTTTTTCAACTATGCATGTTCTTAGATGTAAAGTGAGTTTCTTGTGGACAGCAAATAACATATACTTGTGCCCTATTTTTTTTTCTTTTTTATTATTTTATTTACTTTCTTCCAATGTATATTTTTTGATTGGAGTCTAATCCATTTACAGATAAAGTCATTATTTATAAGGAATGGCTTTCTGCCATTTTGCTATTTGTTTTCTGTCTGTCTTATAGCATTTTTTTATCCCTCTTCTTATACTTTACTGTCTTTCATTGTGTTTAGTTGATTTCCTCTAGTGACATGTTTTGATTCTCTTCTCAATTCCTTTTGTATATATTCCGTCAATATTTCTTTGGGATTATCTATAACATTCTAAATATATAACAACCTATCTTAAAATAATGTCAGTTTGGGGTCCCTGGGGTTAAGCATCTGCCTTCAATTCAGGTCATGATCTCAGGGTCCTAGGATCTAGCCCCACACTGGGCTCTCTGTTCAGCAGGGAGCCTGTTTCCCCTCTCTCTCTGTTTACCTCTCTTGTGATCTCTCTCTCTGTCAAATAAATAAGATCTTTAAAAAATAATTAATTAATGTCAGTTTAACTTTGGCTTCACCAACCATACTTTTGTATAGCTTGTCCCTTCTCCTTTATGATACTGATGTTACAAATTATATCTTAATATATAGTGTACCATTAACATTCATATATAATTTTTTTTACATTTTCTTGTTTTGTGTGTATATATTATCAAAACAAGAAAAATACATATATATGTGTGTGTGTGTATATATATATATATATATACATATATATATAATCTTGACTTTCATGGTTTTTCTCTAGTTCTTTGTGTTTCCCCTTAGTTGAGAATATTTGCAACAGTTTTTTCCTTTTTTTAAGACTTTATTTATTTGTTTGAGAGAGGAGAAGAAGCAGGGGAAGTAGCAGAGAGAGTGAGAAGCAGGCTCCCCAATGAGGAGGGAGCCCATTGCAGGCTTGATCCCAGGACCTTGAGCTGAAGGCAAATGCTTAACTGAGTGAGCTACCCAGGTACCCCCAACATATTTTTTAAATGTCTTGTTTAGTAAAGATAGTTTCTTTCAATTTAAATTTTTCCTCTAATTAGCTGTGTATTCTATTTATATGTTTAGTTTTTTGTGTTTTTTTTTGAAAAGTGGACATATGATTATTATAATGTGGCATCTCTGGAAAGCATAATCTTCTCCTTTTCCAGTGTTTGTTGTTTTTATTAATTGTTGAAGCTCTAGCAGTCTACTTGAGACTTTTCCAAGATAGCTACACTGTGCAATGTCTATTCCTTAGTATGTGCATGCTCACTGAAGTGGTCCTTCAGCTCATGTTTGATTAATGATTTGACAGAGATTTCCTTGAATTCCAGGAGCTGAAACAGACAAACAAACACATATAGAAACAAACAAATAGGCAAACAAATATAGAAATCATTTGTCACTTTCAGTCTTTGCAGTGTGGTTCTGTGCTGGGAAGTTCTGATTAGCTAAGCTTACTCTGATGTTATGGAGGAGCCTGAGATGAAAGTTCAATGTCTTCTAAGAAATTTTCTCAGCATGTGTCTTCTTTTGATATGCACGTGGCTTTATAAATTCCCCCACTATATATGACTGTCTTGGAATGTCCTAATTTTCCGATGAGCATCAACATATCTTCTCTTTCAGGCCTCATTTAGTATGCTGTATGTCTCTCCCCATACTTTCTTTCCCAGGTGCCTGTAGGTTTGTATTTCCCTTGTGGTTTTTTACAAGAAGTGTGCTGTGTTTTTCCAGACTATGTTCCAAATTTTGCAAAGGAGATACAAGTGTTCTTATCCTCTAGCCCCCAGGCAAGTTAGAACAGACATGAAACAAGACTTTGCAAATTAATATTGCCCTCCCCCCCCCTTTTTTGAGGAAGAGACTTTGGAACCAGGGTGCTACTACTCAAGACCAAGACTGCTATTCCTCCTTGGAAGTGGTGGTGCCAAGATGATTAAAAATTCTGTATATGTTTCTTATCATTTTAAAGATTTTTTTTTTCTTCACTGGGCTTTTGCTTGATTGCTGTAATCATTTACTGCTTTCTACAACCACTACTGAGTTGGTTCAGATGGCTTCTGGTTGTTTGTTTGTATTTCTGTGAGGGTACAGGAGCTTGGAGATTTTCTACTCTACCATTTTGCTGAAGTTAGCCTAAAGCACAAAACAAAAACAACTCAAAGATGAATAAGGTGGAAGGAGAATAAAGGAATAGGAGGAGAGGAAGAGGCTTAGGAGGAAAGGGAGAAAGACTAAGAAACAAGCACCAGACTATTCAAAATAAGAGTAGATTTTCATTTTTTTTCTCATGACTGTATTTAAATAGGTAAATCCCAAATTTCTCAGACTAAACTATTAAGAACCAATTATTAACAAAATAAATGTAATCTAAATATGTCTAGTCCATAAGCTCTTTCTCCATTTTATGTGAAAATCATTGCGATCCTTTTGCCACTTCTATTGGAATTAAGTTAGAAGAAGTAGAGCAAGCAGCTTTGATCTCTCCTCACATTTTATGGCATGACAGAGGAAACAGTAACACAGTTACAAACTAATTCAACTCACATTAACAAATTAATCAAATGCTTAAAAATGCCTATGAAAGTAGCTCATAATAACAAATAAAGTTGAGAAACAATTTTCCCACTAGAAAAATGCCAGTCCTTTCATACCTCAAGCTAACAATAATTTAAGAGCAAAAATTGGTAATAAAAATTAACATTTCTGCTCCACATATTCAAATAAAAGTCCTGGCAGATGTGAAACCTTATGATTTGATGATATTGATTTCTGTGTGTCACTAGATATCAATTCAAATTCTGACCTGTATGTTCTTTTCTGCTGCTTTAAACCTTTTTGGTCACAATTTCATAACCCATCCCCAAGTGTCTTCTCCTTCCTGGATTGCACTTGAGTTCTGAATTAGATTATATATTTATAAAAGACACTGAGTTGAAAGGGGTCAATCAGAGTTCTTTATGGTAGAAGAATTATGGGCTAGAGTCAACGTTAAGTTAGCCACCTCTGACATTTTGGGCAATTGCTTTATATCAAACCTGAGAAAACGGATGGCAAACTTCATTTCAGCAAGCTCCATATTATCTCTTATGAACCATCAGATTAAAATTCTATAAAGGTGGCCTCCAAAGATGGCATTAAGTTTTTCTATGATGAATAGGTATTTGTGTGGCTTGTTTCTTGTTGCAACAGTCAATGAAATTCCAGTTCTCATATAGCTTTGCTTTTGTCTCTCTCTAAGGTGCTTCACATAATGCATTTTGATCAATTGAATTCACCATTAAATAGACCAGGTCTTGCTTAGGTTCCCAGCAATTTCTCTGCCAGGTTGACTTAGAGATGCCATGACTAGATGCTAAGCATATATAGAAGCTATTCCTCACCCTTTTCCCCCTATAACAGGGATTCCTATATGAACCTTATGGTCTACAAAGAGGCAACATTTATAACTTAGCCTTAAACAGATACCAAGTATGATTTTCATGGTCCATTACAAATATATACATATATTACATATATATACATATATATACATATATTACAAATATATATATATACATATATGTATATATACTACTTATTGATGGATTTATTTACATAAATCAGAGATATATTTTACATCATGTTTCTTTACATGTCTTAAATCTACTATGTACTTAAATCTACTACATATATATATGTATATATATATTTGTAATGGACCATATATATGGTCCATATATATGGACCATGTAATGGACCGTATATATATATATATATACATATATATATGTATATATATATACACACACATATATATATATACACAAACACACACACACACACACATATATATATATATATACATAGCCTACTCATAGTAGATCCCCCCTTAAAAAAGCATACTTGATATTTCTTAAAGTCTATGTATAAATGTATGCATATATGTGTGTGTACATGTGCATCAATCATTTCAAGAAACCTTTATTTACTGTATAATGCTCCACAAATTCAATTTGTATGTGTAGCAGATTAAATTTGACATTATTATAAAAAAAGAAATACACATACACACACATCCACTTACAAATATGCATTTACACACACATATATATATAAAATTTTTGTTTGGGTTTAGCAGAGCCTGCTTTGCAGTTTTATTAACACTCATGAAATATTATGTTTTGCATTCACACTGTAATCCAGTTGTGACTCAGTTATAGCAATTGCATTATAGTTTGATTAAAGAAACACCACACTTAATGAATGATATATGATTAAATCAATGGGTATTCAAAAAAGGAAGTGATGCCCATAAATTCAGGGAAAGTTCTCTGTATGACATGGAATATGAGTTATAATGAAAAAAAGAAGGGGGCACCTGGTGGCTCAGTGGGTTAAGCTGCTGCCTTCAGCTCAGGTCATGATCTCAGGGTCCTGGGATCGAGTCCCGCATCGGGCTCTCTGCTCAGCAGCGAGTCTGCTTCCCTCTCTCTCTCTGCCTGCCTCTCTGTCTACTTGTGATCTCTCTCTGTCAAATAAATAAATAAAATCTTAAAAAAAAAGAAAGAAAAAAAGAAGGTGAAGCTTAGTCAAATCTTAATGTAAGAGAAAGTTTGTATGTGAGAGAACGTCATGGTATAAAGATATAATGTTCACAGTGTGTTCAGAGATCAATCAATAATTATTTTGGAGTAGATCGTTGATAGATGAAAGAGAGAAATATAATAGTGAAGGTAGGTAGAAACAAACCTCTGATACTTAGAACTTTTTCTATTAGAAAAATTCAAGTTACATTTTATTTAGAGCCATGGCTAGATTGACAGAATGTAGGAGTTAACATAAAGTAGATTTAAGACGTGTAAAGAAACATGATGTAAAATATATCTCTGATTTATGTAAATAAATCCATCAATAAGTAGGTGTGTGCATGTGTGTGTGTACCCTTGAAATTTCACTCTATCTTTATAAGTTCAAAATATTATTGGGACAAGCTTACTCTGAATTCCTAATTTTGTAAAGTTGTAAAACTAGCACAAAATGATTTATTTTCTTGATAAAATATTACATTTTTATTAAAGGTTATGTTTCAAATCTCCTGTAGTTTACACAAATTTGAAAATGAATTTGAAGAACAAAAATCATGCCCAAGCTCTAACTTCAAAAAAAAGTCATAACACAATGAACAAACATTTGTTTTACAAATGGGTATCTTATGTAATTCACTTCATATTTTGGTGCAACAAGTGGAAGATGTTCAAGACCTCACTCTGGGTTTTATGGACAATCAACTGGGACCAGGTTCCCTTTTCCCAGGGTAAAATGCTACTCCCAGGACAGTTTCTTTCAGCTTCCAGGGGATATCTCAAAATTCTAAGGACCATAAGGTATGTAGTCAAGTAATGAAATACAGGTGGAGCCCCATCCCAAAGTACAAGAGCCAAACACCATGTATAATCACCCCGCTTGCTTATTTATTTATTTGACAGAGAGAAAGAGAGAGAGAGACGTAGCAAGAGAGAGAACACAAGCAGGGGGAGTGGGAGAGGGAGAAGCAGGCTTCCCTCTGAGCAGGGAGTCTGATGTCTTGCGGCCAGCGCGGCAAATCGATCAGGAACATGAGGGTAAGAGGATGGTGAAAAGAAGAAGTTCAGAGACAAAGAGATGGGGGCAGGAGGAGCACTGAGGAGGATGTCCAACAGTGCCGACTTGATTCAGGGCAGTGAGGCATTCTATAGCCAACAGTAACTACCTTCAACTGGTTACAAACGAATTTGCTACATGCACAAAAAACCCTCCAGACTTCACTATTACCTACTTCTCTGGTTTCCTGTGAGAACTAGTGAGAAATGAACAAGGTGCACCTGCAGGCAATGGCTGATGTTAGTGCAATTGTTCCGTATTGATACAAGAAGTAACAGCAAACCTGAAAGTGATTTATGAGCTGCCCTGGAACAGCAAGGACCAGTTAAGAGTTCATGACCCCAACCAATTTGCTCTCATCTAACTAGTAAACATGTGGGAAGTCACGTTGGCGAGCGCACAACACATAGCACAGACCCTTTCTCAGTGCTACTCAACTTTTCAGACCTAAACCTTTTGTTAAGCTATTTGGACTTTGAAGGAGACACAAGTCAGGGCCTGGTTTGGTCCTCGTCTCAAGCCTTAACATGGCTTCCCACATGATGCACCTGATAGAGGGCTCGATCCCAGGACCCTGCCATCATGACCTGAGCCAAAGGCAGAGGCTTAATGACTGAGTCACCCAGGTGCACCCTTCTGCCCATTGTTTTTTAGGAAAATAATGCCTCAGGGAGAAGGGATCTCTCAAATGGAGTGAAATCCACACTGTGTCCAGGGTGTGTCCCCAGATTTAGGTCAGCTTTTTATGAATAGATATGAGTGTGGGTAACAGTTAGTGTATAGGCGAGAAAAGAAATAAAAAGCATCCATATTGCAAAGGAAAAACTAAAACTATCTCTATTTACAGTTGGCATGATCTTGTATGTAGAAAATCCTATAAATCCACTAAAAATATATTAGAATTAATCAGTGGATTAAATAAAGTTGCAGAATACAAGATAGGTATTCAAAAACCAACTGTATTCTTTTACAACTACAATTTAAAATTTTCAAAATGAAATTAAAGCAATTACATCTATCATATCATATCAAAAAGAATAAAATTCTTAGGAATAAATTAAAAAAAGAAATGCAAATGTCTACTCTGAAAGCTATAAAACTTTATTGAAAGAAAATTAAGTTATCTAAAGGAATTGAAAAAAACCCTTTGTTTATAGATCAGAAGATTTAATATTGTAAAGATAGAAATACTTTCTGAATTAATCTACTTATTCAATGCATACTCTATATGAATCTCAGGTGACTTCTTTGTAGAAATTGTCATGCTGACTCCAGAATTCATATAAAATTACAAGAAACTCAGAATAGACATAACGATCTTAAAAAGAACAAAGAAGGTATAGTCACAATTCTCAGTGAAATTCTCAAAATTTCACATAAAGCAATGGTAATCAAAACAATGTAATGCTGGCATAAGACAGATATACCATAAGTGAAATAAAATTAATAACTGAGGGGCACCTGGGTGGCTCAGTGGTTTAAGCCTCTGCCTTCAGCTCAGGTCATGATCTCAGGGTCCTGGGATCAAGTCCCACATCAGGCAGAGAGCCTGATTCCTCCTCTCTCTCTCTGCCTGTCTCTCTGCCTACTTATGTCAAATAAATAAATAAAATCTTTTTAAAAAATAATAACTGAAGAATAAACATATGTGTCTATCATTACTGATTTTTAAGATGCCAATAACTATTCAATGCAGAAAGAATAGTCTTTTCAACAATGGTGTTGAAACAATAGGATAGACACACAGAAGAATGAAGTATGCCCTTTTCTCACACTATATAAAGTATCCACTAAAATAGCTAAAATTGAAAAAAATAGAAATTATTGACAAGGATATAGAGAAATTGGAGTACTCCTACACTACTTATAGGAATTGTGCAGCCACTCTGGAAAAGAGTCTGAAAACTCATCAAATTATTAAATATAGAACTACCATAAGATCCAAGCAATCTCACCCCTTGGTATAGCCAACAAAAATGAAAACATATGTTCCCATAACCTTTTACAAGAATATCAATAGCATCATTATTCATAACACTCAAAAGGTAGAAGCATACAAATATCCATCAACTGATGAAGGACATATAAAACATGGTGTATCCATTTAATGGAATATTATTTAACTGCAGGAAAAAGAATGAAACATTGATACATAATGCATGTCAAAACATGAATGAACCTTGAAACAATATGCTTAGTATAAGAAGTCAGTCACAAATGACCTGACATTATATGAGTCCATATACATTACATGTCCACAATAGGGGAACTTATAGAGACAGAAATTAGATTAGTGGTGGCTTAAGGGATGTGATGGGTGGGCAACTATATCTATCTATCTATCTATCTATCTATCTATCTATATATCTGCCTATGATCTATCTATCCATCCACACACACATACACATATACACATCACATATGTATATATGTGAAACCATCATCAACTCAATTTATATCACCTCAAAAAGAATCCTGTGTTCTTTATGTATAAACATATCTGTATATAAATGCATAGATATATAGGAATACACACATATTTATTTTTATACTTTATGTGGATTAAGTTTACATCTGGATGCATGAAATGTAAAATTATTTTAATAAATCTTGAGGATCATGTGACTTTCTGTTTTACCAAATTGGCTTTCTGAATTTCCACTTTTCTCAATAAAGACCAATTACTGGGCAACACTTGGTGAAAGTGAGAAATCCATTCTGACCTCTTAGAGATCATGTCCTAGAATCATCAAAATAGAGACATAGTTTATTCCTGATTTTAGTCCCTAGCATCAGAAGGATAATCAACAACTGTCAATCAACAAACAACATTGAGAAAATTTCAGAACCTGGGAGTAAGACTAAAGTAACCTACCAAATCACAGAAACCAAGGAGGACTGTATTAGAAGAGTATAAAGAATAGTTTCACTTTTACCACATCACCCCTCCACTAGATTGGCACAGTGACAGTTTATCTAGGGGGACAAAGAGAGTCCAAGGTAGACATCTAGCTTTCCCAGAATTGCAGGATGCTTTTTGGAAGACCTACTTGGGTCACACCACAAATAGATCACTGGGGGAACCCATGAGGCTAGATTTCTAGGGATCAGATAGAGATGGAAAAGTAGGATGGGGCTTACAGTGCTCAGACACTGGGAGATCTCATTCTTCCTTGCAGAGTTACCCAAGCAGAGATCTAATCTAGCGCTCTGCCTCTCTGCAGTGTTAATATAGTTACTCTATCTGCCCAGGGAGCTCCGTGGGAAATTCTGCCTGATTTGAATCCCTGGTCAATGAGCCATACTGCCCATGGAACACAATCTCACTTAGTCAGGGAAGAAAATCAGCAGCCCCACCAATCTCCTAAGTATAGGCCTAGTTTTGCCAAACAGAAAGCTGGCCAAAGAACATGGACACCCATGATTACAGTGTCCTTTCTACACCATGATTACAGTGGTGCCTGTGCAGAGATCTGAGCCAGTGACTCTGCCCATCTGCAGAGTCCAGCTAGTGGCCCTATATGGCCAGAGACCTTGGAGGGAAATTTTCCTGATTTAGGTTTCAGCCAATGAGTTGTACTGTGCGTGGAACCTTCTCTATGACCTTGCCTGGGCAAGGAAGTATATTCAATGTCCCTCCTAATGGCGGAGTAGAAACTTCAGTCCCCCTGACCCCCCAACCCAGAAAATTAACCAGGGAACACAGGCATCCGTGGAGCTCATTATAAAGCTTCACAAAGCAGGGATTCTAACCAGTTGCTCTGCCCATCTACAAAACAGAGTTTGTGGCTCTGTTTGGCTGAGTACTCTATTGGCAGTTCTCCCTGATTTGGGTCATCAGCTGGTAAGCTGAACTGGCTATGGAGCCTTTTCTACAGCCACACCTAGGTAGGAAAGCAAATTTGCAACCTCAACAAACTGCTGAGTGTCTCCAATCTTGTCCGACCAAGAAACTAGGCCAGAAAACCTAGAAAGTTGCAGAGATCATCCAACAGCTTCACTTGTGCAGGGAGCTAACCCAAAAGTCCTGTCCAACTGTTAAGTAAAACCTCTGGCCTCAAATAACCAGGGAGGCTTAACAGTGATCCTGAACAGCCTAAGAACCCAGTCAACAGCTCTGCCCCACAGCAGAGTCCAGACTGTGTCCTTACCCAATTGCTGAACACATCCTATGGCTTTGTCCAAGCAGGGAGCCTAGCCAGTTCCCTACCCAATCATACCTGATGAGGAAGCTGACTGACTTTGCACAAATATAGAGGAGTCTCTAGTGTAACCATCCTTCAGAACAATGTAATGACCAAACATGCTTGAACATGTACCAGCAGCAGGCCTCTGGGAGAGAGGATGATATACATCTTTGAGCTGAGCATCTGGGAATACCTGGCCCACTTAGTGTGGAAGGCCACCTGCTTCTTTTTTCTGTTATCTCCCCTTCTCTGGAGATCACCTGTAATTAATTAGATGATTCTTTTAAATGTGTTTACTCAACCACAAATCCTATACTTCTTGAACAAGCATATCTTGCTTATCTATAATCTCCTTTGACTTCTTTATTGATTGTTATCTAATATCTAATAAATACAGGACTGAAGAGTTATTCTGGGTGGCAGTCTTCCCAACTGCCAACCCCTGCTCCCACTCTCTTGAAGCTGGCTTGTTTTGCCTCATTCTTCTCCCATGCACCATTGGGAAGCAGCAAGTGGCCATTAGAAAGTGGCACTCAAGGCCCAGCCAAATATTAAATAGAGCTTGAATTCCCTCTCAAACAAAGAGCCCAGTCAATGAGTTTACCCAATGGCAGAGCACAGCTAGTAGCTTATGTGTTTTTGAACCCCAGTCTGAAGCCACACCCAGCTTTGGGGCAGAGCTTGCATCCCTGTCTGATTGCAGAGCACACACTTGTCTGGCCACAAAGACCTGTTTACAACTCTGAAAGAACAAAAAGTCCAGTTAGTAGCACCATCTGGTCTAGGAACATTGTCTGAGACCTGAATAAGAGTTGTGGATCAGGGGCGCCTGGGTGGCTCAGTGGGTTAAAGCCTCTGCCTTCGGCTCAGGTCATGATCCCAGGGTCCTGAGATCGAGCCCCGCATCGGGCTCTCCGCTCAGCAGGGAGCCTGCTTCCTCCTCTCTCTCTCTGCCTGCCTCTCTGTCTACTTGAGATCTCTGTCTATCAAATAAATAAATAAAAATATTTTAAAAATTAAAAAAAAAAACTATGGAAAGGAAATAAATACTGTCAATCAAATCACAAAGAAGTTATCAAGAAACAAAAGATGCAGGAAACATTCAGAAAACAATTAAGAAAAATGGTGATAGTGTATTTACCTATCTTAAGAACTCTAAATATAAATGGATGAAATTCTCTAATCAAATGATATAAAATACTTGAATGGAAAGAAAACCAAATCCAAAGATAATCTGCCTACAAGAGAGTCACTTTTATTCAAGACCACACATAGTCTAAGAATGAAGGGATAGAAAAAAATATGCAAAACAAGTGGTAATCAAAAGAAAGCAGTTATCCATACTCACATAACTTAAAATGAACTTTAAGCTAAAAATGCTCTAAAAGAGACAAGGAGGACATAATACAATAATAAAGGGCCAAATCTAACCAAAATATATAACAACTATAGATATGTATTCACCCAACACTGGAGAATTTAAGGTATGAAGCAAATACAGCTAAAAAAAATCATTAAATAGATTAAACAGCAATACAATAATTAAAGACTGATGCCAAAACAATGAACACTGTTATGCTGTAAATAAACAAATAAAAAAAATCATAATTAAAACAAAAACAAAAACAAACAAAAAAATAAAAATAAAAAGGGGGCACCATCAAAAAAAAAAAAAAGAAAGAAAGAAAGAAAAAAAAAAAAGACTCTAATGTCCCACTCTCAACAATATATAGATCAACCAGACTGAGAATCAATAGAAAACACTGGATTCAACAACAATATAAATCAAATGGCATTAACAGACATTTATGGAATATGTCATCCATTAGCAACAGAATATGCATTCTTCTCAAATACACATGGAACATTTTCCAAGATATGTTATATGGTAGGCCATATAGCAAGTTTCATCAGAATCAGGAGGACATAATATATCTTTTCTGACATGACGGTATAAAAATAGAAATAAATAACAAATAGAAATCTGGAAAATACACAATGCGTGGAAATTAATTGACATATTCTCAAAAAACCAATTGGTCAAAGAAGAAATTATTGGGAAATGAAAAAAAATATCTTGAGAGAAATGAAAATGGAAACACAACCCACCAAAACTTATTATATGTAGCGAAAACATTTCTGAAAGGATGTTTATAACAATAAATGAATATATTAAGAAAAAGAAAGATCTGAAATAAACAAAGAACTTATATTTAAAAATAAACTAGAAAAAATAAGGACTCTGAAAAACAACCAGAGGGTTATGAAGGGGTGGTGGGGGGGGGGGGGGTGGGAGGTTGAGGAGCCAGGTGGTGGGTAATAGGGAGGGCACGTACTGCATGGAGCACTGGGTGTGATGCCAAAACAATGAACACTGTTATGCTGTAAATAAACAAATAAAAATAAAAATAAAAATAAATAAATAAATAAAAATAAAAAAAAAAGACTCTGATAGTTGTGTTGACAAATGGACAAACTGTAGTTGTTTTTTGGAAGCTATACCTTAACATGTTTAAAGTCTTTGTTTACCAAACCAAAAAAAAAAAAAGAAAAAAGCAGAAATATGAAAGCTAATGTTTAAAAAAAAAAAAACTAAACACAAAGTTAGCAGAATAAAAATAAAGATTAGAGCAGAAATCAATGATAAGGAATAGGAAAAATAATAGAAAAGATCAACAAAACTAACACTTAGTTCTTTGGAAGATCCATAAAATTCACAAAGCTTCAGCTAAACTAACCAAGAAACAAAGATGGAAGACCCAAATAAATATCACTGTAAATGAAAGAAGAGACCAATGCAACTGATACCATAGGAATGCAAATGATTATAAGCCACTATCATGAACAACTATATGCCAACATATTGGATAACCTAGAAGAAATGGTTAAACTCCTCAAAATATAAATTATGATTGAATTATGAATAAATAGGATATGTGAACAAACCAATGATGAAGAAGATTGATGGAGATTGAATCAGTAATCAAAATAGTCCCAACAGCAAAAAGTCCAGAAACAGGTGAATTTACTGGTGAATTCTACCAAACATTTAAAGAATTAACAATTTTCTCAAACTTCTCTGAGAAATTGAAGAGGGGACACTTCTAAAATAATTTTACATGGTTAGCTTTACCCTGATTCCAAAGCCAAATAAAGACACTGCTTGAAAAGGAAACTGTAGGCCAATATTCCTGAAGAATATACACATAAAAACTCTCAATAAAATAGTAGTAAACTGAATGTAGTAGTATGATTCAAAATACAAAAATCAATAAATGTGATACATCACATGAATAGAATTAAAGTTATAAACCAAACAATCATCTTAATAGAGGCAGAAAACAATGACAAAATTCTACTTCCTTTCATGACAAAGCTTCCCCAAAATTAGGTATACAGGGAGTGTACTTCACCATAATCAAAGTCATATATGACAAACCCACAGCTAACATCATTCTTAATAGTGAAAGTGTGAAAGGTTTTCCTTTAAGATCAGGGAAAGACAAGGGGATTACCCTTACCATTCTTTTTTTTTTTTTTTAAGATTTTATTTATTTATTTGACAGAGAGAGAGAGATCACAAGTAGGCAGAGAGGTAGGCAGAGAGGCAGGCAGAGAGAGAGGAGGAAGCAGGCTCCCTGCGGAGCAGAGCCCGATGCGGGGCTCGATCCCAGGACCCTGAGATCATGACCTGAGCCGAAGGCAGCGGCTTAATCCACTGAGCCACCCAGGCGCCCCTACCCTTACCATTCTTATTCAACATAGTACCAATGGTACTATGGTTCTAATAGCTAGGACAACTATGTTTTTTATTGTAGATGGCAGGGATTTTTTTTTTTTTAAATAAGACACCTTAATACTTTACCAGAAAACCGTGTTATAACTAATAAACACAGTAAAAATTGAAGACACAAAATCTACACACAAAATCAGTTGTCTATACACTAACAATGAATTATCTGACAAAGAAATAGAGAAAATCCCACTTATGATAGCATTGAAACAGTAAAAAAAAAAATTAATTTAATTCAGGAGTCAAAAGATCTGTACCATTGAAAACTATAAATCATTGATGATAAAAAAATGATGAAGTGACAAATACAAAGAAAACTATCTTGTGTTCACTTATTGGAAGGATTAATATTGTTAAATGTCATACTACCCAAGGCCATTTGTGAAGTCAATACAATCCCAGTTAAAATTCCAATGAGTGCTGTGAAGTGTGTAAACCTGGCGATTCACAGACCTGTAACCCTGGGGATAAAAATACATTATATGTTTATAAAAAAAAAATTTGGAAGGGGAGGGGAACCATAAGAGACTATGGACTCTGAAAAACAACCTGAGGGTTTTGAAGGGTCAGGGGTGGGAGGTTGGGGGAACAGGTGGTGGGTAATAGGGAGGGCACGTTTTGCGTGGAGCACTGGGTGTTGTGCAAAAACAATGAATACTGTTACGCTGAAAAAATAAATAAAATGGTAAAAAAAAAATTCCAATGGTAAGTTTTACAGAAATAGAAAAAAAAATTCTAAAATTCTTATAAAACCACAAAACCCTGGAAAGCTAAAACAATCTGGAGAAAGAAGAACAATGCTGGAGGCATCACAACTTGCTAATTTCAAATTATATTATAAAGCTAATCAAAACAATATGACATTGATATTGAAACAGCCATATAGACCAATGAAACACAATCAAAAGCCTAGAAATAAGCCTATGCATATATAGTCAACAAGTTATTATTTTGTTTTATTTTTGTTTTAAGATTTTGTTTATTTATTTGACAAAGACAGACACAGTGAGAGAGGAAACACAAACAGGGGAAGTGAGAGAGGGAGAAGCATGCCTCCCACTGAGCAGGGAGCCAGATGGGAGGCTCAGTCACAGGATCCCAGGATCATGACCTGAGCAGAAAGCAGATGCTTAACAACTGAGCCACCCAGGTGCCCCTATAGACAACAAATATTTAACATGAAACCAAGATTACTCAAAGGAGGTAAGGTAGTATCTATAATAAATGATTTAGGAAAACTGAATATTCATATGTAAAAGAACAATAACAACAATGACAACAACAAAAAACTAGACCCATATTTTACACCACTCACAAAAACTCAAAGGTACTGAAGACTTAAATGTTAAACTCTGAAATCATAAAAGTCCTAGAGGAAAACATGGGGAAAGAGATCCTGAACATTGGTCTTAACAATGTTTTTATGAAAATGACACCAAAAGTAAAAGCAACAAAAGAAATAAAGTGGGTCTACATCAAACTCAAAAGGTTTTCTACAGGCAAAGAAAAAAAATCACATAATGAAAAGACAACCTAAAGAATGAAATAAAATATTTGCAAACCACATATCTGATAAGGCATAAATATCAAAAATAAAGAAGGAACTTATAAAACTGAATAGAAAAATAACAATAATCTATTTTTTTTAAAAATGGGCAAAGGACCTAAACAGACATTTTTCCAGAAAAGGTATTCAAATGAACAAAAAGTACATAAAAGGGGCTCAGCATCACTAATCATCAGGAAAATTCAAATGAAAACCATAATGATATAAAACCTCACACCTACCAGAATTGCTATTCTGAAAACAAAAGAGATAACAAATGATACCACACCTGTGGAAAAAAGGGAACCCTTGTACAATCTAGCGGGTATGTATATTGGTACAACCAGTTTGGTAAATGGTATGCAGACTTCTCCAAACTTTAAAAATAAAACTACTGTGTGATCCAGCAATTCTATTTCTGGGTATATACCCCAAGGAATGGAATAACTATCTCAAAGAATTATATGTACCCTTATTCATTGTAGCACTATTTACAATATCTAAGACATAGAAACAACCTAAGTTTCAATCAATAGATAAATGGATAAAGAAAATGTGAGATAGATTATATAGATCGGTGATTGGTGATAGATAGATTACACAAGATTATATATATTATGATATATTATGTATTATATTAAATAATATAACAATATTATGTGTATAGTGTATAATATATAATATGCATATATACTTATTACCTATATTAAAATGGAATATAAATCAGTCATAAAAAAGCATATGCTGTTCAAAAATTCCTTAGTTGCATACAACACCCAGTTCAAACATGTTGGCTAATTGAACATAAAAACAAAAGTATATACTGTGTATACTGCCATTTTTGTTCACATGAATGAACCCTGACAGCATTTTGATAAGGAAAATAACCCAGAGAAAGAAAAATACTGTATAAATTATGCGAGCTCTAAAAATGTCAAATAGGAAGAGCAGACTGCTGGGTGCCTGCGGTGGGGGCGAGGGGCTGAGTTGTAGGGGAAAAGCATGAAGATGGACAAAGTCTGCAAACCTCAAGTTGTAAGATCAGTAAGTTCTGGGAATGTAATATACAACAAGGCAACTACAGATAAAAATACTGTGTTGTATATTTGGGTGTTATACATAAGCAATGAATCATGGAACACTACATCAAAAACTAATGATGTACTGCATAGTGACTAACATAATACAATAAAAAAATGAAAATTCCTGAGAGAGTCAATCTTAAAAGTTTTGACCACACACAAACACAAAAATTGTATTTATGAGAGACAATGGATATATTAACTAACATTACTTTGATAATCATTTCAGAAAACACATCAAATTGTTATGTTGTACACCTTAAACATACACAATGTTATTTGTCAATTTTGTCTCAACAAAGTAGGAACAAAAAGAAAAAAGACGTGATATCCCAAAAAGGACATACCTGAAACAATACATATTTATTTCCACAATCTTTAAAATGTGGTTAAAATATTTTAAATTTATTCTAAAGTTATAACTTACATGTTACTAAGCAAAATAATTAATGTTTTTTCTTTCAAAATAAAGAAAAATGTTTATATCCTTTTCTCCTCAAACAATTTCTTATAGTGAAATGTAGTATTTGATTAAAAATAAAGGATCCAAATTAAAACCACATTGAGATACCACCTTACACCAGTTAAAATGGACAAAATTAGTGAGATAGTAAACAACAAGTGCTGGAGAGGATGTGGAAAAAGGGGAACCCTCTTACACTATTGGTGGGAATGCAAGTTGGTGCAGCCACTTTGGAGAACAGTGTGGAGAGTATCCCTATGACCCTGCAATTGCACTGCTGGGTATTTACCCCAAAGATACAGATGTAGTGAAAAGAAGGGCCATCTGTACCCCAATGTTCATAGCAGCAATGGCCACGGTCGCCAAACTGTGGAAAGAACCAAGATGCCCTTCAACGGATGAATGGATAAGGAAGATGTGGTCCATATACATTATGGAGTTTTATGCCTCCACCAGAAAGGATGAATACCCAACTTTTGTATCAATATGGACAGGACTGGAAGAGATTATGCTGAGTGAAATAAGTCAAGCAGAGAGAGTCAATTATCATATGTTTTCACTTATTTGTGGAGCATAAGAAATAATATGGAGGACATGGGGAGATGGAGAGGAGAAGGGAGTTGAGGGAAATTGGAGGGGGAGATGAACCATGAGAGACTATGGACTCTGAAAAACAATCTGAGGGTTTTGAAGGAGCAGGAGTTGGGAGGTTGGGGGAGCCAGGTGGTGGGTATTATGAAGGGCACATATTACATGGAACACTGGGTGTGGTGCATGCTAGGGTCCCTGATCAAAGGAATGAGACTGATGCAAAGCCAAGGTCAGGCAAATCTTTATTTCGTGCCAAGCATCGAAAATCAAACCAACCAGTCGGGGCCGTCTCTTACAAAGAGGCGAGACAACTAGGACACCGACCCTGACAACGCCGCTCCCGAGGATGCCGCTCCGACAACTACTCTCCCTGACGACTCTGCTACCGACGAGGCTGCTCCCCGATGACTACCCTACCCGATGACTACTCTACCCAACGACTCCGCTACCCGACGACCACGATGACCACGATGCTCCCTACGACCCCGACGCTCCTGACAACTATGCTTCCCAGCCTCACAGACTAACTTTTATAGAGGTGGTTAAGCCTGGCCCACACACAGGTGGCCAATGAGATTGCAACACACAGGGAAAACTGCACAGTTCTGCTCAGTTGGCAAGACGGGTGACCAATTGAATTTCAATTTACCATAGTAAATATATGCACACCCCACTGATTGGATATCTTCATCAGGCCTGGTTCGCCCCTAAATCCAGGGTTAGCAAGTAAGTTCCTCTGGGAGGGGTGGGGTCAATCTAAGTTTACAACCAAATGGCTCCTTCTGGCTAACCAGGCCCCTACAGTGCATAAACAAGGACTTCTATTACACTGAAAAGAAATTTTAAAAAATGATAAAAAATGAGCACTACCATATTCTTCACTTTTATGAGTTTGACTATTCTAGGTACTTTATAAATGTGGAGCCATACAATTTTATTGGCTTCAATAACTGGCTTATTTCACTTAGTATCATGCCATTCAGTTTCATCTGCATTACTACAGATGCTCAATAATGTTCCACTGCATGTGTATAGGACATTTTTAATCCACTTACCTATTGATGGACACTGAGCGTTCCATAGCGATTGTCAGGGTCTTGGGCATGAGGGTAATGAAAAGGTATTTTAAGTTGTTATAAGGCTTTAGTTGTGCAAGATGAGTAAGTTCCAGAGATCTAACACAGAGCCTATAGATTATGAATTGTGTACTTCCAAGTTTGTTGAAAAGATAGATATTATATTCATTGTTACCACAAAACACAAACAAAACAAAAACAAAAGTAAAAAGCCAAAGTGGCACAAGAAGACTTAGGGAAGTATTAAATATTTCTTTAACCTGTTCATTATAATAGTGTCATGGGTGTTTACATATGTCCAAACTCACTGTACACATTGAATATGTTCAGTTCTCTGTATATCAATTCTGCCTTAGTAAAGCTGTCAAAACAAACAATGAGCATGAAAACACAAATGGAAACACAGATTTCCCTCTGCAAGGAAAGAGGATCAATAAATATGTAAGTATATAAAGGACCAAAAAAACACAAAAAACAAAAAACAAAAAAACCTGACAACAAACAGAAGTTAGCCTTCACACACTTGCACCGAGTCTGCAGACTATAGTATTACTACCTGCTTGCCCTGTGGAACTCCCAGGAGTTCTGGGCTCTGGGAAGCCTAGAAACATGAATGAAATATAGAAGCAAAAAATGGTCAAGAAAAACGGAGATTAATGTAATGGCTTTATAAGAAACAGTAGACCTCAACATGCCCGTTACTCACCTTCAGCCACAAAGACCCATAAACAGATGACCCCTTGACAAATACAACAAAATTTTATCCTAAGAACTTTATAAAAAAACAATGAATCACATTGGGGCTAATAATACATTATATGTTAATAAAAATTAAAAATTAAAAAAAATAATGAATCTTGGAATAATACAATAAAAACTAATGATGTACTGGATGGTGACTAATATAACATAATAAATAAATAAAATAAATAATAAATAAATACTGAAGCAAATGGAGACAGCCAGTAGTTATTACCATCAGAGAGCTATTTCCTCCCACCCCACAGAGGGAGGAGAAATTTTACTGTCTGTTTCCCTCTGGGCTCACTGGAAAAAGAATCCTATCAGTTGGCAAGAACATAGAACTCCGTATAATAGGATTCCAGAGTTACCTGGAGCAGAAAAATAATAATAAAATACAGTACTAAAATATTACAAACACACATTTTTATTATAAATCTTTCATGATACATATTAGTATAAATGGTCTTTAGTTTTCTTACATTTTTATTTTATCTATTCCATGTATGAAGAAAACTTTTTATGTATATATTTGCATTCTTTTAAATTATTTCCTGCAATCATCTTAGCTTGAGGCTGCTCTCAGGCTACATAGATCCAGCTAGCTGAGAATATGTGATTTCATGTCCTCTCTCCTGTCACTAAAAAGAACATACTGTTTAACTTTTACCCAAGATATTAAATCACCTAGGATCTTTGAAGTACTTCCGTTTTCTTCCAGAAAGATTTTTAACATTTGAAAATTTAATTTGAGCTGCATATTTCACATGCTAGATGTGCTAATCTTTGTATTTAAGTGCTTTTTATGAATTAGATCATTTCATTCTCCCAACAATCCAATCACATGCATGCTACTTGTACCTCGATTTTACGGTTAGAGCAACAGTAGCAAAGTAAGCCCAAGTAATGTGACCTTAGGCAGAGCCAGGTTTCAATCTCAAGTGTTCGGTTCCCATGGAGTCTAGTCTCTAGCGGCTCTGATTCCCTGCCTTGATGGAAAACCCCTCATTCGAAATCTTCAGATGGTCCACATTGATTTCTTTTACCAAAATCCCTGTGTAACAATGTCCTAGACATATATACAATCTCCAGGTTCTTAATGCTTATGATTTCCTCTAGTCACACCTGCTCCGATGTTGTGTGTGTTTTTTTTCTCTGAATATGTTTCTCCAGAGATCATTTTATGAGCTATGTAGTTTTGCTCTGTAAGGCAATAGAGCAGACTGTTGTGATAACAGTCCCCAGAGTCATATTAGCTTACTTCAATCCCTGCTTCCAGCACTTGCAAAGTGTTTTATCTTGGGGAAAATCGCTTAGTTTCCCTTGTAAATCACTAGGTCAAGTGAAAAATGTGATTTAAATTTTAGTCAGCTTATGGACTTCATGGGTAATTAAATTATACAGTTTTACAAAGCGATGAGAATAATGTATGACATGTGATAAGGATTCTGTAAATATTAACTATTGCTTTTACTATTAATGCCGTTATTACTGTTATTGCTGTTTTGAGAAAGATTCTGTCTCTGGAACTTTGGCAAAAGCCTTATTAACAGATACTTTGGCTTACAAAGATCAAGGACTGGTAATGGGTTAGTTTGAATAAAGGCAGTCTAATTATAGCTAACAGAGAACCCAGTGAAATATTTGCCTTGCTGACATAGCACACATAATTTCATCTCTATATTATTCTATTCCAAGTGGCCATGTGAGTTTGGCTCTTCTCATCTTTTCTAAGTATTGAGTATCACTACCAGGTTATCTGGTCCACATGATAAACTATAAATGATGCTTTGTTGCTTAGTGTATAATTAGTTAAGACATTTTCACTTGATGTCAACATGAGATTGAGAAAGAGCACCATGTGAAGACTGTATTCCCCTCTCTATTAATTACAATTTTATTTTGAGATTATAGACTCACATGTAGTTGTAATAAATAATTCAGAAGAATTATATGCACCTTACCCAGATTCTCTGAACTATAATATCTTACAAAACTATGTTACAATATTACACACAGGATATTGACATTTTCTATCAAGATACTGAACACTTCCACCACCACAAGGATTGCTGGCATTGACCACAGTTACTACCCTCCTTGCCTGTGATCCTTGGAAAATAAAAATCTATTCATCACTTTTATACTTTTGTCACTTAAGGAATTATGTCTGAATGGAATTAGACAATAGGTGACCTTTTAAAATTGACTTTTTACTCAGCATAGTTCATCCAGGTTGTTATGTGTACTGTTCCATTAGTTCTGTTGCTGACAAGTATTACACAGTATGAATGTACCATTGTTTGTTTAACAATTTGCCCATTGAAGTACATCTGGACTGTTTCCATGTTTTGGTTATTAAAAATCAAATTTCTATAAAAATTCATATAGAGGTTTTAGTGCCCATGGATTTTCATTTCTCTGGAAAAATATATGAAAAAGTGTAACTGATGGGTTGTATGGTAGTTGCATATTTGATAATTTAAGCAACTGCCAAACTGTCCTCAGGAGTGGCTGTATGATTTTTTATTTCCACCAGCAATGAAAGAGAGTTCCTGTTGATACACGTCCTCATCAACGTGATATTCTCAGTTTTTTGTGTGTGTGTGTTTGTGTGTGTGTGTGTATGTAGTCTCTAAAATAAATGTGTAGTGGTGCCTCATTATTATTTTAAATTGCAAGTCTTTAATGACATATAACAATAAGAATATTTTCATATGCTTTTCACTTGTGTATCTTCTTTGATGAAGTGTCTGTGCAGATATTTTGCCCATGTTATTTCTTTTAAAGATTCAGTTGTTTCTTTGTGATAGAGTTTTAAGACTTCTTTGCATATTTTGAATGGAAATCCTTTGTCTTATAGGTGATTTGCAAATATTTTCTCCCAGTATATGGCTTCACTTTTCATTTAACATTGTTCTTTACAGGTCATTTAATATTAATTATTGTTATTTTTATGGATTATATTTTTGGCATTGTCTACAAAATCATGGTCAAAATCACTCTCAACTAGATTATTATCTACACTATCCTCTAAATGTTTTAGTTTTGCATTTTACATGCAGGTCTATGATCCATTTTGAGTCAATTTTGTGACAGGAGTCAAATTTTTGTATAGGGTTTTTTTTTTTTGGTTTTGCTTTGGTTTAGTTTGGTTTGTTTTTTGCCTGTGGATGTCAAATTGTGGAGGTATCATTTGTTGAGAAGTCTACTTTTTCTGTGTTGAATTACCTTTGCTTCTTTGTCAAATGTCAGTAGATTATAACTGCACACCTATAGTTGGCTACTCTTCGAACCTCCATTCTATTGCATTACTATATTTGATATTTTTCCAGTATCATACTGACTTCATTACTGTGGCTTGTTTGTAAATCTTTAAGACTTGAAGTATCAGTCCTTTGATCTGTCCTTTTTTCTTCTTCAAGATTGTGTTGGCTATTCTGTGTTTTTTGCCTTTCCACATAAATTTTAGAATCAGTTTGCTGACTTACACAAAATACCTTTTTTCCCCAACAAGCCATTTGATTTTATTAAATCTATAAAAAAAAATTGGAAAGAACTGACATTTTAACATTTATTTTGCCTATCTCTCCCTTTGTTTAGCTCTTTAATTTCTTTTATCAGAGCTTATAGTTTTTGTCATATAGATCTTCTATTTATTTTGTTAGATTTATACCTAAGAGTTTTGTTTTTGGTGTGATAATGGAAATGTATTTTTAATGTCGAATTCCAATTATTGATTGTATAGGAGAGGAATTGACTGTTCTCTAACCTCATATCCTGCAAAGTCACTTATTTGTACTGGGAAATTTTTGTTGATTCTATGTAACTTTTACATGGAGAGTCACATAGTAATGCCCTGTGTACATCGAAGTCAGTATTATTTCTTCCTTCCCCATCAAATATCTTTTATTTACTTTTCCTGTCTTACTACATTTATCTAGGATTTTTCACTACAATATTAAATAGAAATAGTAACAGGGGACATCTTTGTTGTCAGTCTTCAGGAGAAAATTGACTGTTTCTCACTATTAGGTAAGATGTCAGAGTTTTGCAGATGTTCTTTATCAGGTTGAGGAACTTCACTTTTATTCCTAAATTGTTGAGGGTTGTTATCAATAAATGGATGCTAGATATTTTTTTAAAGATTGTTTTTGTGCATCTATTCATATGGTCATATGAGTTTTCTCCTTTAGCATGTTGATGTGATGTATTATATTAATGCATGTTCAAATGTTGAACTAAACTTGCAAAACTAAAATAATTCCCAATTGATTGAAGTTTATAAATATTTGTATACATGTTGGATCTGGTTTGCCATATTTTTGTTGAGAATTTTTGCATACATATTTTTAAGAGATATTTGCTTATTTTTTTTTCTTTCTTATAATGTCTTCATTCAGTTTTACAGTAATGTGGATCTTAAAGGATGAATTAGGAAGTGTTGCTTCTTCTGTTTTCTGAAAGAGATTCAAGAAAATTGATAGCTTCTTATTAAAATATTTGGCAGGCATCAACTGGTGAACCATTTGGGCCTAGCACTTTCTTCTTTGGAAAGTGATTATTGATTCAATTTCTTTAATCGATTCAAGCCTGCTCGTGTGATCTATCTTTCCATGTGTGAGTTTTGTTAGATTGCGTTGTTCAAGGAATTGTTCCATTTTTAAATCAAGCTTGTGGGGATACAGTTGTCAATTATATTTCCTTATTATCCGTCTAATGTCTATGGGATCAGTAGTTATGGCCCCTTTTTCATTAGCTGATTAATAATTTGTGTCTTTTTCTTCTTTGTTTAGCCTGGTTAAAAGTTTATCAATTTTACTAATTTAAAAAATCCATTTTTTGTTTGTTTGTTTGTTTCCTTAATGTCCCTCTTTGCCTATATGTTTTCAATTTCATTGACTTCTGTTTTAGGGTTTTGTTTTGTTTTGTTTTGTTTTTCTGCTTGCTTTATGTTTATAGTCTTCCTTCTCTAGGTTTTTTTAAAGTGAAAGTTTAGGTGAATTTAGCTCTTTCTCGTTGTTAATTCATCCATTAAATATTACAAATTTCTCTCTAAGCAGTGCTTCCATTTAATCCCACAACTTTTTGCTGAGTTATATTTTCATTTTCATTTAGTTAAAATGTTTTTTTAAATTCACGAGAGTTTTTCCTTGATGCATGTGTCACTTAGAAATGTTTAATCTAAAAAAAGTGTTTAATCTCCAAATATTTTGAGATTTCCAGCTTTCTTTCTGTTATTGATTTCTTGTTTAATTCCATTGTAGTTTGAAAGCAACTATTATGTGATTTCAATAATTTTGAATTTACATTTTAACATCCAGAATGTGGCAAACATTTTGGTGACGATTTCATGTGAGCTTAAGAAGAATGGATATTCCGCTGTTTTGGATGAAGAATTCTATAAATGTTCACCAGATCCAGTTGAGTAATGGTTCTGTCCAGTACATCTCTATGTTTATTATTTTCTGCCTACTAGATATGTCAATTACTGATAGAGATGTGTTACAGTTTCTAACTCTAAATGTGGATTTGTCTATTTCTCCAGAAATGCATGGACCTTCTATGTATTTCTCTGGGATTCACCCCATTAGACAAAAAGTTCCTCCATGGATAATGCCATCAAGATTTTTTGGTTTCTGCTTAAATGGCTGGGAAGGTCTATAAGTCATATGCTTAATTTCTTCAAAGGACATTTTGTATACCTGCATACTCTTATTTTTTAAAACTCTCTTTGAGGTATATAAGTTAAAAGTTGTTCAGCATATCTTTGGCTTTTTTTTTTTTTTCCTAGAGCATGTTTCCTGATAATGAACTGCCAATTATAATATTTTTGCAATCTGGATAGATTGATAATTTCCTAAATCATCAATTTCTGGTTCCATTTTTCCTAATGTTTCTTATCTAAACCTCTCTTTCCTCTCATATTTTTAAGTTAAATGGCAAGAAGAAACCAGGTTATGAGACTTTGCTTAGAAATCTTCCCAGCTGAATGTCCTGTTTCACCCTTTACAAGTTTTGTTTTACACAATTCTGCACAGCTTTCTCCTACTATAAAACAAGAATCAGCTTTTCTCCAATTTTTGTTGTCTTCTTTATTGTCTTCTGAGCTGTCACCAGCAATGTTTTTATGTACTCATTTCTACCAATAACCTGTTCATCACAACTTAGGAACTCTTTAAAGCAGATGCTTTATCTACCATTCTTCTCATTTCATTTTTTAAAATCCTTACTAGCATATTCATGTTTTTACTAACATCTGGTCAGGTGAATCTAAGACTTTCTATCATGTTCGGGTTGATATTTTCCAGTTTTTGCCAAAATTGCAGACCCATTCCCACATTTTTAGATATTTATTCAAAATTACTCTACTTCAGTTAGAAAAAAAAAATGTATGAAAGTCCTCTTATTGCAGTAGCAAATTACCACAAAATTAGTGGCTTAATACAAACACAATTATTATCCTATAGTTTACTAAAGCAGAAGTCTGACATTGGTTTTACTAAGTTAAAAGCAAAGTGTGTAAGGCTAGGTTCATTTACAAAGACTTTAGATTAAAAAGTGTGTCCTTGTCTTTATTTTTCAGTTTCTAGAGGTCACCCACATTCCTTGGCTGATGGTCTCTTCCTCCATCTTCATCAGCAGCTTCACGCTGAGACTTTCTCATGCTACCATCTGTTTGATGCTCTTCTGACTCTTCTGACCATCATAATTATTTGGACCCACCCAGATAACTCAGTAATCTCCCTAATTTCATATCAGTTTAGTAAGTCAAGATTAGCAGCCTCACTTATATCTTCAACTTTAGATCCTCTTTGCAATGTGGACAATCATATTCACAGATTTCTAGGATTAAGATGTTGACATCTTTGAGGGCCATTAATATATTTACTACAAATACTGAAGACAAAAAATGAACATGTGTTCAAAGCTACTAATATAGTTCTTCGCTTCCCACAAGGTGCTCAAACTCCAGGAAATTTATGGACAAACTGGACAGAAGTAATACAGATTTATGTTGGCAGGCATTTTTATCTCTTGCTCTCTCAAAGAGCACATATATCTACTGGGCATGAGTTCTAGTTTACCAGTCTGGAATATTTGCTTCTTATTTTACCAAGCTAGAAAATTTGCTTCTTATTTTACTAAGCTAGAAATATTAATAACATATACTAACCCCAGAACTCAATAACTCAACAAGCTATATTGAAAGCTTTCAGCTTATTGTGTTTCTTTCCCTTTGCAGTAAGTCAGCATCAACTAGAGTCATTTCATTTTATTCTATTATTTTCTTTGGATTCATTTTATTTTAAAAATCACACATTTAAAAGGTCTTTCAAATTAAGAGGAGTTTGATTTGAATTATTTTCTTTCAAGGTCTTATTAAAGTGATTTGGATACCTATCCAGAGTTTTATGTAAACCTTGAAGTTTACATAAATTAATAAATTCAATTCAAATAAAATTGTGCAGACCAAACAAAGAACATTTGTTGGTGAAATTTAGCCTGAAGGCGATAAGACATCTATCTTGAAAACTCAAACCCTTTTAAAACTTTTCAGAGTACATGAGGAAGACAGCATCCACGTGAGCTTTTGTGATGAGAGTTTTACTCATATATTTTATGATTCTTAAATTCAAATAGCTACAAAGAAGAAAAATAAATGCATGATACTACCTGATGATTTTCTTAAATTTCAATTTTCTCTTCAAATTCAGAAAGCTGGAATAATAGGTCTTTTGAAAGTCCTTCCTACATTGCTCCTGTTTCTCATCCACACTGATGTTTCTCAGGGTATCGCAGAGTAGATCAAAGATAAAATATAAAGCAGAAGTTATGTAAATTACTAAACTCACGTTCTTTCTTCCCCAGTTCCCATTAGATGAAAATGATTACATTTTATTATAGAAACTATTGCAAGTAACTTTTAACTTACTACAAAAAATTTTACATATAAATAACTTGCCAATCTAATAAGGGAATAGAAACCATGCATTATGGTAATGGATGAGAAACTATGAACTAGTCAATGAAAATATGATCTTTTATGAAACACACAGATAATGATAGACAATGGAATGGCATCATATTGAATTCTTTCTTGTAGTACAGATTATTAGAGCAGAGCTCAATAAAAGACAGAGCATTGTTATAGTTATCAGAATCTTGTGCTTTTGATTTCCTTTGAATTGGATACTTTCCCAGTAAAATTAAGAACTGTTACTACAAAAATACATTCATAGAAATATACTTCAGACAGATAATTAGAGTGGTTTTCTACAACTTTATCTCTTTGCCACTCCTAACTAATTTCTTATCACTGAACTCAGATTATGATTCCAGCCAGGCCAATTCAGATCAACTCTTTGTTAGTCTCAACTAAATTTCTCATTAAACACATAAATTTTACCCTTTGTTTCAGAAATTATTTCCACCACCAAACTCCTAAGTGTTTCTCCCATGGGGGATACTAGTAGTTATGTAGGGAAGGTGCAGCTCAAGAGTTTTCATCAACCAAAGCGACAATTCCAATTTTGCCACAAAAACCAACTTGTGACTCTAGCAGCATTCTCATGTAAAATGGAGAGGCCAGTGGTACCTCCCAGTGTTATTGAAAGATTGGATTGATTAAATAAGGGTTTTTGTTTTTGTTTTTAAGAGTGAGAGCACACATGGGGGGCGGGGTGGGGGAGGAGGGCCAGGGGAGAGGGAGAGAGATATTTATGTAAGGGGCATATTTAAAGTGTCTGGCATGGTACCTGGCTTAGAGTAGTTACTCAAAAAATGTCATTTTCTTTCATCTTCTCTAGCTTTAATATTCAAATCCAGATTTACCTATTTCCACATGTAATGTCAGGCTAATATTCCTCTCTGGTCATTGATTAAAATTATGCAAGTTCCAGTATATTTATTGGTCACTGCATTATGCACATATTCTAGTTATTGTTTTTAGCGTCCTTTAATATTACAGTCTGGAGCAGGTGTAGTATTCTGTATCTTCCTATATCACAATTTGAATACTAGAAAGTGATACATTTAATGAATATGAATTACGAGGAGAATTAGCAAGACCAAGAAGCTAGCTCATTTGATTTCATTTGTGTTTCTCATTGCAATAGTCTGTGTCACTATGTGGAAAGGTATGATATTTATGGCCCTTCCTACTGGATGTAATAAAAATTTGTAGTATACTTACTAGTTACATCCTATAAGTCTTTGATACTCATGTATAACAAGGGACATTAATGAGCTCAGAACAAACAATTTCTTTAAGTTCAGAGGGAAAACACTCTACAATTCTTTATATTTTCTGAAATTTCTGGACATGAAATTTTGCTTCTGCTTACTTTTTTGTGGCTTCCCAAATAGTAAGAGCAACTGAATTACATTTAAGAGAAAACACAGGCTGTTCAAGAAATCTTAAAAAAAAAAAAAGAAAAAAGAAAAAAAAAAGAAATCTTCTTTTCACTGCACTTTCGTTTTTGATGGATGATATTTTTCTCAATTTTAAAGATGAGAGAACTGAGATTCAAAATAGTGAAACAAAATTGGCAAAGGTTAGTAGCCAGAAAATAAGAAGGTAGGTTTTCTATCCCAATATATTTAGATCCCAAACCCATACCCTTCTATCAGTTTAAGATTCTTCCCCCATATTAATCTTTCCCTCTTGGTTTTAGGGCCCTCATTAGTATCTCATTGTTTAAAAAAAAAACCCTTGAGTAGATTGTTATCATCTTTCAGATATCTCACACTTACATAAATTTCTAGATTATTCCTCCCCAGGCTTGCCTTATGCTTCTGTTGCCTATGCTTCAGCTCATGAAGCAAAATCTCATGGGAGTAACCACAAAAACAGATTCTAAGAGAGCAATGGCAATGGTGATTGTAACAGCTTAGATATATAGCCCCATTGCTGGGGAATTGCTATTTGACTGCCAGTCACACATTGCAACAGATTTTAGTTAAATCAACTTCTGACATGATTGGAACAAAAACCAAATGAAACATCTGCCAAAACAGAAAGTGTGTCAAACTCCTACAACAAGGAAGAATGTCTTTAATGGGTGTAACATCTGAATAATAGGAAAACTAGTTTTTATAAAGTTTTATGAATTTCCCAATGCATTTTAGGTGCCACTGGATATTATTTTCCCTATTCCTTTTATTCTTATTTACAAATTTTCCAAATGTACAAGAAAGAAGTAAGTTGAAGTATCAGAATATAGGGTAAAATTAAATTTCATTTAATTCAGTAAACATGTAGTGTCATTGAAGAAGAAATTGAAGCCACCTGCTAGGCATCTGAAATGCATCCCACATCAGTGAAGTTGTGTCTAGATGGCATTATACTTCTAGATGAAAATGGAAGCTCATGCCTGTCCAAATGCCATATGATTTACTGAATCTTCCCATTTCACCTTAATTTTTGCAATTATATAGACAGATCCTGCAAAACTCAAATGGGCCTCACTTTGCATTACTGAATATCTCTACCTAGGAATAGAATTAATTTTGACTGGTTTGCACAAAAATAAAACAATATCATATGACAAGATGTTCATAAGGATTTATTTAATGCTCATTGTCCTCAAGCTAACCTTACTCATGGTTATATAATGACCTTCAAATTTCTAGGTCTTTGCACTCAACAATGTTTTGACTGGAAAGAAGGTCCATCTCCTTCTTCTATCTCAATTTTTAGGAACAATGGAAACTTTCTTAACAGTTTTCCCTTTATGTCATCTTGGACCACTTGGCCACCTGAAACCAAGCACTAATAAGGGGAATGAGATTACACAGATTGTGTTAGACTGACCATTCAAGGTCAGTCTGTGATGTGGGGAATCAACACCATGACCACCACAGGCACATGGGACTGTGTATTGTCTGTGTCCGTGGAATCACCACTATGGGATGTAATTGGCAGCACTAAGGGGCAAAAAATTTGAAAGTAGCAGTTACAGTTAATGAAAACAACAATAACAGCAAATGTTCTAGGCAAAGTATTTGTTTTCTTCAGATTGATTTAATTAGGTATCCAAGCAATTCATTAGGAAGGAGGTTGGAAATCACTCTAGGTTTTTCTTTAATAGAATAAATTTTATTTATAAGGTCTCATCTGTGATTTTGAGCAAGGTAATTCTTTTTTTTTCCCCATTTTATTTATTTTTCTCAGCATAACAGTATTCATTGTTTTTGCACAACACCCAGTGCTCCATGCAAAACGCGCCCTCCCTATTACCCACCACCTGTTCCCCCAACCTCCCACCCCCGACCCTTCAAAACCCTCAGGTTGTTTTTCAGAGTCCATAGTCTCTTATGGTTCGCCTCCCCTCCCCAATGTCCATAGCCCCCTCCCCCTCTCCCAATCCCAGCTCCCCCCAGCAACCCCCAGTTTGTTTTGTGAGATTAAGAGTCATTTATGGTTTGTCTCCCTCCCAATTCCATCTTGTTTCATTTATTCTTCTCCTTTCCCCCTAACCCCCCATGTTGCTTCTCCATGTCCTCATATCAGGGAGATCATATGATAGTTGTCTTTCTCCGATTGACTTATTTCACTAAGCATGATACGCTCTAGTTCCATCCACGTCGTCGCAAATGGCAAGATTTCATTTCTTTTGATGGCTGCATAGTATTCCATTGTGTATATATACCACATCTTCTTTATCCATTCATCTGTTGATGGACATCTAGGTTCTTTCCATAGCTTGGCTATTGTAGACATTGCTGCTATAAACATTCGGGTACACGTGCCCCTTTGGATCACTATGTTTGTATCTTTAGGGTAAATACCCAGTAGTGCAATTGCTGGGTCATAGGGTAGTTCTATTTTCAACATTTTGAGGAACCTCCATGTTGTTTTCCAGAGTGGTTGCACCAGCTTGCATTCCCACCAACAGTGGAGGAGGGTTCCCCTTTCTCCGCATCCTCGCCAGCTTCTGTCATTTCCTGACTTGTTAATTTTAGCCATTCTGACTGGTGTGAGGTGATATCTCATTGTGGTTTTGATTTGTATTTCCCTGATGCCGAGTGACGTGGAGCACTTTTTCATGTGTCTGTTGGCCATCTGGATGTCTTTGCAGAAATGTCTGTTCATGTCCTCTGCCCATTTCTTGATTGGATTGTTTGTTCTTTGGGTGTTGAGTTTGCTAAGTTCCTTGTAGATTTTGGATACTAGCCCTTTATCTGATATGTCGTTTGCAAATATCTTCTCCCATTCTGTCAGTTGTCTTTTGGTTGTGTTAACTGTTTCCTTTGCTGTGCAAAAGCTTTTGATCTTGATGAAATCCCAATAGTTCATTTTTGCCCTTGCTTCTCTGAGCAAGGTAATTCTTGTTATATCATTATTATAAGCATCTGTGGCTCAGTTTCCTTGCCTGAAACATGAGAGCCATACTAATAATTTTTCTGTGTTATAGTCATTTACATGAATTTATGATAGTCAGATGAGCCATTAATTTTGAATTCAGTGAGCTTTTAGCAAGCTTTTCCTATGTGCATCAAATATAAAAATGCACAAATGCAGAATGTTTTATACTTTTGTACATTATTATTTTTATTATATTAACTTTTTTATTGAATGCCATAATCTAATCAATCTTAAACACTCAACTATAAAATACGGACACATAGATAATGTTTGCTGCTCTTTTTCAATTTGTGTCTGGGTTTTACTGAAAATTTATACACACACACACATATACACAAACAAACACACTTTGGATTCCTCCAAATATAATACCCCACACCTTCAAACATACAAAAGGAAAAGAAAACAAAAAAGCAAAAACAGAAGGAAAAAAAAAAAAACCTTAAACCAATCAAGCAATACACTGCATTAAAATAAATTTTATTTCCGGGACACCTGGGTGGAAAAAGAAAATAAATAAATTTTATTTCCTCCTCTTTTGACTTCATTTTACACTTGTAATTTCCTTTTGTACAAACTCTGCTTCCCCAACTGAAAAATTTCAGAATCCCGAAGCCAACATTTACAACTCCTTTTTATGGACTCAAGGGGTTACACAGAGCATATTAAGTCCTGAACTTTTTGGACAAATCACCACTGCTCTTATTGTGAAAGTTTGTTTTTTTTTTTTTTATGAGTAGAATGTAACAGCTCATAAAATTCTCTTGAAGTTATGTTCATTTGGATTACAGACATGTTCTCTTTATTCAGGAAGAGTAATGCTTGGAGACTCTACTCCTCAAACTGAATAATTATTTACCCAGAGATTTAATGAACAAACTTCACTTTTCTAATGCAACCTTATCAGAATGGTTGTAGGGTGTAAATATCATATGCCAAGAGGAAGTTCCCTATTGCTGTGTAACTGCCAAAACATAATAATATGCAAAGTGAAAAGGAAAACAGGAGAAACTGGGTATAAAGAATTGGATCTTTACATTTTTAACGTAGGTAGTCCTGTTCACTTTTTTAGGTGTGGCTGAGCACTTCACTGGAAGTAGTCCAGCATTTATTTCCTTACCATGCACAGGGATATTGTGAATTCTCATGCCACTCAACACCACCTGATCAGACTTCAAGTCCACCCAGATCCCATTATCACTAAAGTACTGCCGATAAAACAGTCTCATAGGAAAAGTTTAGGGAAAACTAAGTGCATAACTCCATTGCTTATAAATTTTTTATTACTAAATGATGTTCATAATGTATATCATGATATATCTCAAATATGTGCTATTATTTCATTATCATTGAAATACAGTCTTCTAGCATTCTCTCTACAGCCAATATCCCTTCCCCTTAATCTATTCTGCACAAAAGCAGATTGATCTTCAATCATTTATCATCATCTTCATAATCATTATTTACACTGAGCATCTACCCATTTCTAATCATGGTGTAGGAGCTTCACATGAGAATTCACTGTACCAGCCATAAATTAGTCAACTTACTAGATTAGTAGATCATTAAGTAAAATCTCAGAGAAGAGTAGTAAGTCCCCCAAGATCACACAATTGAAAGGTGGCAGAGCCAAGATTAAAACCTCAGTCATTGTGACTCTAAAATCCAATTCTTAGTTGTGATACTGAAGATGGTTCATTGAAATTCAAAGGAGGAACACATTTCTTTGAGAGAAATTCCTGTGGCTGAATATAACCCTAATATCTACCATTGAAGATTAATGTGGGTGTCTTTTCTTAATAAATACCATAGGGAGTAAGTTTTGTTTAGGATTCTATCAGTCACAAAGGATAAATTGAGAAGCCATAAACAGATGTCCTAGATTGGTCAATACATGGAATATCTGCGGTATGATCATTCATTATGTTAGTTCGTATGGCACATGGTATGAGCACAATACATGTGAACTAATTAAAACAAAAATGATTGTTGGTGAGTTCCTTAATCAGGATTATGAAAATTACTTTATTATAATTTATCAGTCTCAGTTCAACTCTGATACCCCTGTGACAACATCCTCAATTGATCAGTATGAATAAAAGATCACACGATAACATATAATTGCTGAGAAATCTGCATAATGGGCACACAGTTGCTCAAAATGTAGTTTTGTTCACAATTCAGAAAATCTGCTGCTAGTTCGGTTTCATATTGAAAATATACAAATATAAGAAATGTGGTATATGTTGAAATAATGAGGTTTTCAACTATTATTTTCCAAACTGAAGTTAGTTAGGATGCAACGAGAAAAAGATGTTCCATGAAGAAAGGATGCTCTATTCAAATATGTTTTAGAAATCCTACATAAAATATCCCTATCTTAGAGATACATGATGAATGCTAGTGTATTGTAGGCTCTGAGAAACTACAAAAATGGCTTTCTTAAAAGTAGTTTCTAAAATATGTTAAACCACAGAATATTTTGTAGTTGTTGTGGATGTTGTTTCATTTCTTTTCTCACATGCCTTTAATATCTCATGTTACATATTTTAGGAAATGTTGTTCTGCGCATTTCTTTAAATGTGAATGCCCTCTCCAAATGTGTGCCATCTGTGAATATTGAAACAGTAGAATAAGATGTGCTTCATCCTCTCAAAAATAGAAATAATCTATTTTAGCTTGAAAGCCCCCTCTATTTTTTAAATGTATTTTCATCTATAACCACCTTGTAGCTTTATCAATTATATTTCAGCTGCAATATTTCAGGTATTGTCTGAGCATTTCATGAACTTTGATGTTGAACTACTTATTCCTATCAAATTAAAGATTTTCCTATAAAGTGCCGCTGCTTGAGTTACAACTATGAAATGTTCGTTGCTCTTTGTCATGTGTCTGCATCTACTGTAATTTGATACTGTGAGATTACTCTACTTTAGCTATATAATCTTATTTTCCATTGGTCTCTGATAAGTTTATTCCAAGTTATATTGGCGTGAAATGATTAAATAGCACCACCCTTAAGGAACTATTTATAGAATAAAAATATAGTAGTTTTACAATGGAAGATTCAAGGCATCTATGTGTCTACGCAATAAAGATATCTCTCCATTTCAGACTCAAGTTGCAAAGTAACACATCTCCACAAGAGTAGTAAAATATTCCTTCTATAACTGCAGAGAATATTGAATATAGAATGGGACAGGCAGAGCTCTACCACATGAGAACAGAAAGAGAGAATAGTCTCAAGTTCACACATAAAGAATATAAGTTTCTACCTCCAACCACAGAATTCTTTGGACTAACACTCTTCTAGCATGTTTGATTATAGATAGAACCTCGGATTAAAGATTTTACCTTTTGTCTTCTATAACAGAAGACATAGCACTGGACAAACAAGGTGGAACAATAAAATTAGAACATGAAGTTCTAAAACTTCCATAACATTGGAACATACAGTTCTAGTCTCCTCAGCACTGTGGGGGACAAGGGTCCCAAAACCCTGGTGAGAAAGAATGACTTGCAGCCTTGATATCAATGGAAGGATGGGTGTAAAACTGTGGATAGTAAAGTCAGCATTGAGATGGGGAAGGGCCATCATTCTGAGTCAACAATAACCAAATGGTGGAGGTCTAGGTTTCCTCTGTTAATCACCTTCCATTCAAGTGAGACTCTATGGGGTGGGGATTTGGCAGTGCTGGAATCTGGGAAACTTATTTGGACAACTAATGAGAAATAACATAAGGATAAACCTTAATGTTGACAGTAAAATAGTTGTGGTAGTCATGACTATGGGATAGGGAATAGCAAATTTAAAGGTACAAACCAAATAGTAAACCAGAGACATCAGGTATGTCCAAACAACAGCACAGAACACACTTTTATGTGCCCAGATGAATACTTACAATTTACTTGGGGTGCTCTGTCTTTTCTTATCTTTGTATGCAATAGCACCTACTTATTTAAAAAAATGCAGGAAAATCTTTTGCTAACTCTAGGCAGAGAATCTTGAATCATGAGAGATTCCATTCCACAGATACATTAGTGAACAAAAGAAAAGAAATTATGGTCTCACATAAAAAGTTTATTTGTGAAGTATACATTTAAACATCAACTAGTCACATGAGGTGTGGCATATTAGAGACCTGTACTTATATGGAACAGCAAGATTTACTTATGGTTCTATTTTTGTAAATAATAAGATTTCAATGTATCCATCTAGAAACCAGTTCAACAGTGTGGAGGGTGGGCACATGTATTAAAACATAATTATTTGTAAAACAAAAACAAAAGACTGAGCTTTATAAAGAGCAGGTGGTAAGCTTGCTGGTGTAGGTAAGGTGTACCTTGTGCAGAAAAGTAGTGAGCATCTTACCCTAATTCAGTCACAAAATGTTACCTTTTCCTTGTTTTTAAAAATTTTTTAAAGGTTTTATTTATTTATTTGATAGACAGAGATCACAAGTAGGCAGATAGGCAGGCAGAGAAAGGGGGGAAGAAGGCTTCCCACTAAGCAGCCAGCCAGTTGTGGGGCTCGATCCCAGGATCCTGAGATCATGACTTGAGCCGAAGTCAGAGGCTTTAACCCCTTGAACCACCCAGGCGCCCAAAAATGTTATGTTTTCAACCTTATTGAAGCAATTTCAGAGCCACATCCCATAATGTATTGCAATCTACTAATGATTTTTGCTTTTTAAATTCTGATAAAATACATAAGCACCAATTTATGCTGCATAATTTGAAAGCTACCAAGAAACAACCTTTGTTAAATAGTTCTTTGTTTCATTGAATGAAATTCTCTCTCTCACTCTCTCTCTCTCTCTTTCAGAAAGAGAGAGAGAGAGAGAGAGAGTAAGGGAAAGAGAGAAAAAGAGAATCCCAAGCAAGCTCCACACTCATCCCAAAGGCTGGTAAGGGGCTTAAAAACACAAACCTGAGATCCTGACCGAAGCCAAAATCAAGAGTTGGACACTTAACCAACTGAGCCAGCCAGGCTTTTTTTTCTTTTTTATAAACCCACCCAGTTTTTTTCTTCTTTAAAAAAAAATACTCTCCTATGCCTCTAATATTTTTCAGTTGCTAAAAGAAGTAACCCTGCTGTTACCCATCACCATTTTGAAAGGTTACTATTGAACACAACAGAAGCCCAAGAGCAGAGGACACAAAGGAGAGATCATAGTATAAGGGGAAGAGTGGACTGCAAAGGAAAAACTTCACAGATGTTTAAATTTGTCTCGGGAATAGATCATGTGTAAATCTCCTTAGGTATAAAACAGAGTGACAAAATATGGGACAGGGGAGTGTATTCCCCTTGTCCCTTTGAATAGCCTTTGTGGATTTCAAATTGACAGTCTTGAAAATCTTGCTCATGAGTTTGACATGTAATTATATTATATTTTATTCCTTTGAGGTGCTAGGTTCTGAATTCTCTTCCCACGTTGATCTCTCTGTCATTCAATTATTAAAAATCTTCATTTGCAAACCAAGGAGTGAACAAGTCCAGCTTGGGGACTTCTACTTTGCCTATTTAATGAAGTCTTATCTGAATTTGAATTTTAAATATTTTTTCTTCATCAGGCTGATTTTCACATACATTATTCTTCATTATCTTTGAAGATGACTAAAAAATGTGATGACCCAATATTATGTGAAACCCACTATATTCGGGTGTTGGTAATGACTTTCTGAATGAGTTTAATTCAGAAACTCAAAGAAAAAGTAGTTTTTTTAATGATTTAAATTCCTCCTTTGTCCTCCCTAGATTATTTAAAAGAAATCAGATTATTTTCTTTCTGTCCCTATTCCCACTGGCCAGAACAAAAGTTTATTGATTGTTAATGAATCCTAGTTGCTTTCTAAATAAATTAAGCTCTGCCTTGTTAAATTATAATAATAAACTCCTACTTTCTACACCATGTCCATGATTGCTTAGCATAACAGTGATTTTGGAATTAAAGATAATCTTTCAAATTCTAGGTCTACCAATTTCATATCCTTAGATATAAACATGAGTTGTCAGTAAACATCTTAACAGTTGTGCAAACTTATAGTGATGATGGAAATGTAAATTAAGTGCATATTTTAAAAATAATATCATAGGTAGAACGAAAAGGAAAGGAAGAATGAACTGTCACTATACACATAAAGAAAGACTATCAGTCTGGGTCAAGTTAGGAGAATCAGAAATTAACTTGAACAAGGAAATTTAATACAAAGAATTATTAACCAAAACGGGATTGGAATAATAAGGTATTATCTAATAAAAAGTAAAGAGAATTCTAATAAGAACAGCCATTATACCTAGGCATGAAGAGAACTGACATGTTAAGAACACCTCCCAGGGTTGAGTCTCAGCACTTGTTGGGGAATCTATGGCCATCGCCCCTGAATGGCAGAGAAGTTGCTGTGTTCACATGCTGCAGAACTTCCCAGAATTCTGCCCCTTGGGACTTGATGGAAATTTGCCTTCCAGATTGCCAAGAAAAATTGTTCTCAAGGAAATGACTCACCAGAGGTAATCTATGACAAAACCACTTGCAGAGGAGTTGCCCAGGAAAGCGGTTGGTTTGCTGCTGTTGACTTCCATGAACTGCAAGAAACGGATACTGGAGAAGCTGGGGTAGCTGTCAAAGCCAGGCTCTGGAAAATCAGGGTGTACTGCTAGATCCTGCCTAGGGAAGGACACTGGAACCAGGAAGGAAAACACTTTTTTTCTGCAGTCTCTTTCTCAGACTATCTACTGACAAAGAGTAACATTGTTCCAGCTGGCTAAGAACAAAAGGGTCTAGATTCATATTCACAGAGCAGACAGAAAAGGTAATTGTGTAACTGAATGACAATAAATCATCAGGCTCACAAATATCACTTTGAACAGGAAATATGTAAATTATAGATGAATAAACACAACTATTTTCTTTACATAAATATAAATATAATTCAAAATGATGTGTATATTATATTATATTATTTACATATATAATAAAATTTTAAACAAAAGCAGATATAAAATTTGGGTTTCTATGAAGAAACAGATATACTTAAGATTTGAGGAGAAGTCCTAAAGGACTTCTGAGTTATTGATAAGGATGGCAAGTGATGAAATGTGATGAGTGAGCTGATTTTCCTTGTAAAACTCCAAGGATTCAGAAAATGCATTGGTGCCAAGATTGAAAAGGTTAAAATTGAAACATAAAATCACAGCACATTCTTAGCTGAAAGTAATCAAAAGTTTATAAGAAATTTTTACCCCCCTTTATTTATTTATTTTTATTAACATATAATGTATTATTTGCCCAGGAGTACTGGTCTGTGAATCATCAGGCTTACATATTTCACTGACCCCTTTATTTAACCCATTGACCTAACACCTACAGAACAGTGCCTGACTCCAAGGCAGAACACCAATTAGATGTTTTCTGGAAATAATGGTCTATATGTGCTGTGTCTTCAAAGGACACAGGCACATGAAGGGCAGAAGTGAGATGTGAGATGGAACAAAATTAGCGAATTAGAATTTGCATGTAGACTGGTATGAACACAAAACAGTTTTCATGGTTTGGCTTCCAGATTATCTCATCTTGTTATCTTCTACTTTCTTCAGTCAGCTTGTAGAATAGTTTTCAGACAAGTCTTCTGTGGAAAACTAACATTCTAGGGAAAAAAAAATAAAACAAAACAAACAAAAAAGCAAACAAAAAAAACCCCTCCACACATTGACAGTTCTAGATAAGAGAACAACCAGATCAAGTACAAATCATGAGACCATTTGTCAATAAATCCTAAACCAAGAACGTGAGTTTTCAATAAGAATCAGTTTTAAATATCAATAGCCAATAAAATATCAACAGCATTTGTGAGACAAAGATAAACTAAGACACATAAAAATGGAAAGTGGTAAAATTGAGATAATTTTTGAAAAATAAATGTAATGTGTCCTTCTATATGGGTGGCCACACAATCCAAAACAAAACAAAAAAAATTCACTATGCTTAAATTTTTTAATAAATTTCTAAGAAAACTTTTGAAAAAACTAAATGTATCAGGATTAAATATATTTTGATATTACACCCTTAAAACAAAAAAAAATACATATACCACTATAAGAAACTGAAGTGTTTTTAGGAAAAGGAAAATCCAAGTGTGTTAATGACCACTAGAAAATTAAAAACCGTATAGAAAGATAAAATATTTGAATATAGGAATTATATACAGGGGAAACAAAATCTCTAAGAAAGTATACTAAAATTATAAGAAAAAAGTAAAAGAAGTAAAAGTCTTCAAGTACCAATCCAAAAATTACACTATTCAACTAGAAACTCATCTTCCAGAATGAGGGATTGAAATTATAGAGGATAGGTAATTGTTAATGATTTTTTTCAAAGGTGATTATGATATATCTGTTCTCAGAAAATGATCTTAACATTATTCTCAGCAAGAAGTGAGATCCATCTTTTTTTTTTTTTTTTAACTGAGTGGGCTTGTGATTTCCTTATAACTAATAGAATGTGGCAGATGTGACACCATATGATTCTCAGATTAAGTTAGAAACGGTAAACAGCATATTCTTTGTCCCGGAACACTGTCTTGGATCCCTGAGCCCCAGTTGAAGAAATAAGAAATAAGAGTGTTCTAAAATTGCCAACTGTGAGAAAGTTACATCATATAGAAGATGACACGTGGTGATTCTCCCTTGGGCAGTCCTAACTCTTTCAATCTTCATAACTTAGATTTCATTGCAATTAGCAGCTTCTTCCCTTGCTCCTGTGTTTCCAGTTCTTTAATTATTGAGGACTCTCATCTTTAACAGCAAAACGTCAGATTTTAATTTGCTTAGATCCCTTATTTCTCTATCCATAAATTACCATATAATATCGTTGAGCTTTATTATTTGTAATCACTCTAATCTAAACCATACAGGTATAATACCCCTTTTTAGATTAAGAAAGTTCATTTGTTTCAAAAATATTCCTGGTTATTAAAATTGTTATTAATTTCTAAGAAAATTTTCAACTTATTTTCCTGTATCTACTGAGTTAGTCTCATGATTTTTTCCAATCTATTCTGTTACTGTAATGAATTAAATTGATTGATTTTAGAAAGTGAAATCTTTCTTGTATTACTGAAATAAATCTTATTTTGCCATTATATATTACACTTTTTATGTATTGTTGAATTTGGTTTGATACAATTTTAAGACTTTTGCATCTATATTTAGAAAAGTAACATGTTAGTCTCCTTTTATGTACTAGTGAATAAGATTTTGGTATTTATGTCAATGTGACCTTATAAAATACGATAATTATTTTTCTTTCTCTTCTCTGGGAAAAAATATATACTGTGGATATTAATTTGATACTCAATGTTTGAGAAATTTACCAGTGAAAGCATCTGTGTCTAAATTTATTTTCTTGATTTTAATCAAAAATTCAATTTCTTTAAGAAATTTGAAGCTATTGATTTTTCTCTATTTCTTCTGCAGTCAGTTTTAATAAATTTTATTTTTCTAATAATTTATCAATTATATCTACTTTTCCCAGTTTACTGGCAAAAATTATTCATAAAGAATTTATTATCCATTAATACATACATATAGGATCTTTGGTGAGATCTCTTTTTTTTATTCCCAATATCAGTAATTTATGTCTTCTCTCTCTTATTTCATCTTATCCTCTCCTCTCTTATCAATAAACTTTTTGGGAATTTATCAGTTTTACAAGACTTTTCAAATCAGTTTTTGATGTTGTTGATCTTTTTTCTACATTTGTCTTTACTTGTTGTTTTTTTCTGTATTTTTTCCTTTCCTTTGGTTTCTTGATTTTAGTTTGCTCTTCTTTTCCTAACTTCCTTGAAGAGGTATTTAGATCATTTGTCAGAACTTTGCTTATAGTATATTTATTTATGATATTTATTTATATACTTATTTAGGATTATAAATCATTGTTTATTGGTTCATCCCACAGTTTGATATATCTTATTTTTAATTATCTTTAAATTCTAAATATGTTCTTTTACAGTGTGATTATGCTATTAATTTCTGTTAAAATCTTTCTGCAATGACAAATGGATAAATGAATAACTATGACTAATAGTGAAAACAGCCGTATCTAGAATGATAATGTTAATAGATATTATTGTAATAGTCAATACTAATAGATAATGTTGCATCCTATTTGATAACACTGTTCTATATATATATTACGAACCCTAGTTCATTTAATCTTATAACATCTAAATAATGTAATCTAATGTAATTAAACTTAAACAGTTAATGAGTATCAAGATTTTATACAATCCTGAGTGGTCTGGACCTTAAAAATGTATCCTTATCCATTATAGTATGCTACATATGAATAGAAATAGTTTTCAGCCTAAACCTTCATTTTTCATAGCAAAAATTCAATATTTTTTCTAAGTTTTCAAAGATTTAAAAAAAGAAGAAATGTATGCACACTATATAGAACTATAGTAGTAAGTGGCAAAAGAAAACTAAAATTACACACTTCCATCTCAGGAGTAGAATGAGCCAGTTGGTACATATGGAATGAGGACTATGCTCATCAAAGGAAAGGTTCTTGAATTTGGACCAGTATCCCTCAAAACACATAAATAATGAACTAAAAATATATATTAAACTGAGACTAATGGGTAGTTCAGTTGGTTAAGAGTCTGCCTTCAACTCAGGTCATGATCCCAGGGTCCTGTGATTGAATTCCACATCATGTTCCTTGCTCAGTGGGGAGCCTGCTTCTCCCTCTGCTTGCTGCTCTCCCTGCTAGTGCTTTCCCTCTCTCTCCCTGTCTCTAACAAATGACTAAACTCTTTAAAAAATTATATCAAAGACCTAAATATTAGGATAAATAAATAAACACTAAGACTAACCTTATAGAATTCTTAGAAAGAAACATAGGAATAAAGTCTTCATCTCCTTGGCTTAGGTGATGGTTTTTTAAATATGATAACCAAATCATAAGCAATTGAAGAAAAAATAAATTGGACTTCATCAGTAAGTTTTTAAGTGTGTTCCAAAGAACACTATCAAGACAGTGAAAAGACATCCACAGAATGTTAGTATATATCCACAAATTACACATATGATAAGGGTTTAATGTCATCCAGAATATATAAAGAACTCTTATAACTCAGCAAAAAAAAAAAAAAAAAAAAGAGAGAGAGAGAGAGAGCGAGAGAAAGAGAGAGAAAGAAAGAAAGAAAACAGCCTGATTAAAAAAAAAAATGGGCAAAGCTTTTGAATAGAAAATTCTTCAAAGGAGACAGAAAATGGTGAGTAATCACATGAAAAGATGTTCAATATCATTAGTCATGAGGGAGATGCAAATCAAAACCACAATGAAATACTACTGTATGCATTTTTGGATGATTATTTTTTTTAAAAAGCTGAAAAATGAAACTTCTTAAGCAGAGAAATTGGAACCCTCATATAGTGCTGGTGGGAGTGTGGTGAAAGGGTTCAACTACTGTGGAAAAGAGTTTTGTACTTTCTCAACAAGTTAAACATAAAGTTACTATATGCCCCAGTAATTCTAATTCTAAACACATGTATAGGACAATCAAAAACACATGTTTAACACAAACTGGTACATGAGTGTTCACAGAAGTGCTACTCATAATAGCCAAAAGGAGGAAACAACTCAAATAAAGAATGGATAAACAAAATGTGGCATATCAATACAATCGAATATTTTCCAGCCATATAAAAGAATGTTGTGCTGAAACATACTACAATGTGGATGAGTCTTGAAAATATGGTAAATGAAAGAAACCAGACACAAAAGGCCATATAATTTATAATTCCATTTGCATGAAATATACAAAATGGTCAATTACATAGCAAAAGAAAATAGTTTAGTGATTTCCCAGCAGTGTTCAGAGAAGGAGACCTAGGATGACTCTAACAGGTATGTAATAGAAGTATCTATTAAATTAAGTGTCTAGTAAATTAAATTGTGGCAATGGTTGCACACCATTGTGAAAAAACTAAGAATCACTATGTTTTACAATGTAAATTTATATGAATTATATGACTTCATTACAATTTTATTTCAATTTTAATCTTGAATTAAAAAGTACAAAAAAGAGGGCACCTGGGTGACTCAGTCCGTTTGGCAGCAACTGTTGATTTTAGTTCAAGCTGTGATCTCAGGGGGTGTGGAAATCTAGTCCCACTCAAGCTCCAAGGAGCCTGCTTGGTATTCTTTCTCTCCCTCTTTTTCTGCCCCTCTCCCTCACACACTCACTCTCTCTGAATTTTTTTAAAAGTGCAAAAAAAGGAAATGAAAATTGATGTCCATTAGCGTCCCTCTCTCACTATTTTATATATATATTTTTCACAATTTTATTGTGATATGTCTTGGTGTGTAACTCTTGGAGTTCTTGTTTGAAGTTTGCTGAGATTCTTAATGTGTAGAATAATAATTTTACTCAATAATGAAAGTTGCTAGTCATTAATTTTTTTTCAAAAATTTCCTCTCCTTCTGAGACTTCCATTATGCATATGTTGTTACACTTGATGCTATCTCACAGGTCTCTTAGGATCGTTTTCTTTTTCTTCATTTTTTTCTTTTCCTTCGTCAAACTGGTTAATTTCAAGTGACCTGTCTTCTAGTTTACTGATTCCTTCTTCTACCTGCTCAAATATGCTATGGAGACCCGCTAGCATATTTTTTTCACTTCAGATATTATACTTCTAAACTCCAGAGTGTCTAATAGATGATGATAGATGATAAATAGATAGTAGATAGATGATAGAGATAGATGATTGATACATAAATATAAATCTATCTTTGTTGATATTTACTACTTAATAAAGCATTGTTCTTATGTGTTCCTTCAGTTTTTAATTGAGAGGGAGACAAACCATAAGAGACTCTTAACCTCACAAAACAAACTGAGGGTTGCTGGGGGGTATGGAGAGGGTGGTTGGCTTATGGACATTGGGGAGGGTATGTGATATTGTGGGTGCTGTGAAGTGTGCAAACCTGATGATTTACAGACTTGTACCCCTGAGGCAAATAATGCATTATATGTTAATAAAAATAATTAATAAAAAATAAATAAAATAGCTGATTTAAGTCCTTTTACAGAAAGTCTGACAACTGAGCTTCCTTGAGAAAAGTTTCTATTGATTACATTATTCTTATTTAGAAGTCAATTCTTAGAAGCTTTCTCACCATTTTTATAACTGAATAAAGTTTTAAGAGGTCTTTACTTCAGCATTTTTGCTGACACTATTCCACAGTTTCTTATGGACATAATCCTTAAAAAAAATCTTCAGTGAATTAAATTCAAAATGTCACATTAAATTTATGTCATACAAAAATTATCAGCTTAAGTTAGAAAAAGATAAATCACATTCAGAAAACAATATACTTCTTATTTATAACCATTTTGCAAGTTTTAATTCTGAGAGCCCTTAGAATTAAGTTTATATTTGTGGTTTTCATGTGAACTGAAGGAATCCATGTTTGCTGCAGTAACAGTTTGACGACTATCACTGGTTAAATATGATGAAACATAACCAGCGCAAACATATATTCAGATAATTAATGTATCATTCTAATAGCAAAAACACAATATTGTGTTTTCTGTTTGTTTATGTTTAGATCACTGAATATTACTCTATTCTCCCCTTAGCAGAATTTATTGGTGAATTTCGAGGAGTTCTTCCATCATTTATTTTTAAGGGATACTCGGTATCTAAAATTATTCAAGCAGTTCTGAGAGGTAATAGTCACCAAGGCAGCTAAAAATGCCTCTACCAGGAATATATAGATAAAGCAAATAATTAGTTTGTATTTAGAATCTATGTTACAGATATGGGACATAGAGGAGGAGAAACAGGGGAAAGACCATAATCCATATGTGGATTATTGCAAATTGGTTTTCACTTCACCTTCATTCAGACCCCAACCTAGGTGTTTCATCCAGATGCCCCCACAATCTATTTTCCCTATGATGTGGTCAATTGCACCAAAGTCTGGGAGAGCCTCTGGACTGAGAAATACACTGATCTACCTACTCTAACTTTCCCTATTTTCTTTATACCAGAAAGGGACCTCATGACTTGAAAGAGCCAAGAGATTGTTTTGGAGGCAATTGAAGCAATACCTTCAGAAAGATTCAGTTATCATAGTCATTGTAACTCAACTTTCCAACATCTATTTAAATTTCTGGTATGTATTTGGTGTTCCATATTGTTTATCAATTATAGATGAGAAAAGAGAGAAAAAGAGAAAGAAAGAAAGGAACAAAGAAAGAGAGAGAGAGAAAGAAAAAGGACAGAGGAAGAAAGAAAAGAAGTGATAGAACAAATCAATAAGAGAAGAGAGAAGAACCACATGGTCCTCTCAATTGATGCAGAAAAAGCATTTGACAAAATCCAGCATCTGTTCCTGATGAAAACGCTTCAAAGTATAGGGATAGAGGGAACATTCCTGAACTTCATAAAATCAATCTATGAAAGACCCACAGCAAATATCATCCTCAATGGGAAAAAGCTTGCAGCCTTCCCGTTGAGATCAGGAACACGACAAGGATGCCCACTCTCACCACTCTTGTTCAACATAGTATTAGAAGTTCTAGCAACAGCAATCAGACAACAAAGAGAAATAAAAGGTATCCAAATTGGCATGGAAGAAGTCAAACTCTCTCTCTTCAAAGCTGACATGATTCTTTATATGGAAAACCCCAAAGACTCCACCCCCAAACTACTAGAACTCATACAGCAATTCAGTAACGTGGCAGGATACAAAGTCAATGTACAGAAATCAGTGGCTTTCTTATAAACTAACAATGAAAATACAGAAAGGGAAATTAGAGAATCGATTCCATTTACTATAGCACCAAGAACCATAAGATACCTGGGAATAAACCTAACCAAAGAGGTAAAGGACCTGTACTCGAGGAACTACAGAACACTCATGAAAGAAATTGAAGAAGACACAAAAAGATCGAAGACTGTTCCATGCTCTTGGATTGGAAGAATAAACATTGTTAAAATGTCTATACTGCCTAGAGCAATCTATACTTTTAATGCCATTCCGATCAAAATTCCACCGATATTTTTCAAAGAGCTGGAGCAAATAATCCTAAAATTTGTATGGAATCAGAAGAGACCCTGAATTGCTAAGGAAATGTTGAAAAACAAAACGTTACCCGATTTCAAGCTTTACTACAAAGCTGTGATCACCAAGACAGCGTGGTACTGGCATAAAAACAGACACATAGACCAGTGGAACAGAGTAGAGAGCCCAGATATGGACCCTCAACTCTATGGTCAAATAATCTTCGACAAAACAGGAAAAAATATTCAATGGAAAAAAGACAGTCTCTTCAATAAATGGTGCTGGGAAAACTGGACAGCGATATGTAGAAGAATGAAACTCGACCATTCTCTTACACCGTACACAAAGATAAACTCGAAATGGATAAAAGACCTCAACGTGAGACAGGAATCTATCAGAATCCTAGAGGAGAACATAGGCAGTAACCTCTTCGATATCAGCCACAGCAACTTCTTTCAAGATATGTCTCCAAAGGCCAAGGAAACAAAAGCAAAAATGAACTTTTGGGACTTCATCAAGATCAAAAGCTTCTGCACAGCAAAGGAAACAGTCAACAAAACAAAAAGGCAACCCATGGAATGGGAGAAGATATTTACAAATGACAGTACAGACAAAAGGTTGATATCCGGGATCTATAAAGAACTTCTCAAACTCAACACACACAAAACAGATAATCATATCAAAAAATGGGCAGAAGATATGAACAGACACTTCTCCAATGAAGACATACAAATGGCTATCAGACACATGAAAAAATATTCATCATCACTAGCCATCAGGGAGATTCAAATTAAAACCACATTGAGATACCACCTGACACCAGTTAGAATGGCCAAAATTAGCAAGACAGGAAACAACGTGTGTTGGAGAGGATGTGGAGAAAGGGGAACCCTCTTACACTGTTGGTGGGAATGCAAGTTAGTGCAGCCACTTTGGAGAACAGTGTGGAGATTCCTCAAGAAATTAAGAATAGAGCTTCCCTATGACCCTGCAATTGCACTGCTGGGTATTTACCCCAAAGATAGAGATGTAGTGAAAAGAAGGGCCATCTGTACCCCAATGTTTATTGCAGCAATGGCTATGGTCGCCAAACTGTGGAAAGAACCAAGATGCCCTTCAACGGATGAATGGATAAGGAAGATGTGGTCCATATACACAATGGAGTATTATGCCTCCATCAGAAAGTATGAATACCCAACTTTTGTAGCAACATGGACGGGACTGGAAGAAATTATGCTGAGTGAAATAAGTCAAGCAGAGAGAGTCAAGTATCATATGGTCTCACTTATTTGTGGAGCATAACAAATAACATGGAGGACATGGGGAGATGGAGAGGAGAGGGAGTTGAGGGAAACTGGAAGGGGAGATGAACCATGAGAGACTATGGACTCTGAAAAACAACCAGAGGGTCTTGAAGGGGCGGGGGGGGGTGGGAGGTTGAGGAACCAGGTGGTGTGTAATAGGGAGGGCACGTACTGCATGGAGCACTGGATGTGATGCCAAAACAATGAACACTGTTATGCTGTAAATAAACAAATAAACAAATAAAAAAAATTAACAGAGATGCATCATGTAGAAAGTAAAAAAAATGTGTCATTTTTATTTCATCATTTAATTATATGTAATTTTTAAAAAATTTATTTGAAAATGTAATATGTATACCAACATATGTGTTTATGTCTAATAAAATTTGGAATAAATGAATAGATCTGTCAATCTTATTTTATTGCAATTCCTTGCTGACTCTTTCTTTATATTACAGAATCATTTATTTCTTATATCATAAAGTATTAAGATCATGTTATAAATATATGTAATGTATACATAAAATATGTATCAAATAACTTATATTTTATGAATTATTTTTATAAAAGCTAAATCATGTTTGCTTTGCTCTCTTATGTGTTTATAATTTGCCAAAATTTTTACTAACAGACAAAAGAACTTTCATATATGGGGATACAGTTTAAAACTATCATTAGTTCACAAGAGATATTTATCAAATACCAACTTTGTCCAAAACCTGTTTTAGATGCTATAAAAATAAGACCTTTATGGGAAATAATGGTCTTGCCCTCATAAAACTTACATTTTAGAGAAAGAAAGATAATACATTAATCAGGCATAACATAAATAAATAACTTCAGAAATTGATAAGGGCTTAAAAGAAAAATAGAATGGGATAAAAGATTGATTCAGTGATGAGAGTATGACTATTTTATTCAGGGTAGTCAGTAAACATCTCCTAAGAAGGTGAACATTTGGGGGTGCCTGGGTGGCTCAGTGGGTTAAAGCCTCTGCCTTTTGCTCAGGTCATGATCCCGGGGTCCTGGGATCGAGCCCCGCATCGGGCTCTCTGCTTGGCGGAGAGCCTGCTTCCTCCTCTCTCTCTCTCTGCCTGCCTCTCTCCCTACTTGTGATCTCTATCTGTCAAATAAAGAAATAAAATCTTTAAAAAAAAAGTAGGTGAACATTTGAAAAGAGGTCTCATTTGTGTAATGGTCTGGGCCATCCATTAAAAGATCTGTGGTGAATTGGAACAAAGTCATATCTTTAAATACAGAGGATACTACCTGATAATCATACATGTGTGGGGGTGTTTTGGCTTTAGGCAGAGCACTCAACTAAAAGCCCATTGGAGGGGTGCCTGGGTGGCTCAGTGGGTTAAAGCCTCTGCCTTCGGCTCAGGTCATGATCTCAGGGTCCTGAGATCTAGCCCTGCATCAGGCTCTCTGCTCTCCTGCTTCCCTCTCTCTCTTTCTCTGCCTCTCTGCCTACTTGTGGTCTTTGTCTACCAAATAAATAAATAAAATCTTTTAAAAAAAAGCCCATTGGAGATTTAAGTTGTTTATTACATCTCAAAGAAATAGTTCAGAGAATCAGCTTACCTACCCTACAATACCATTATGAACTGAAGATCTTTGTGGTTTTTAGTTCTGACATTTTTGGATGGATGGTTTTGTCCCCCTCAGGGTACTAGCACAGTGGCAGACTCTCCAAGTGACACATAATGGTGCAAAAGATCTAGCAAAGAACAGAGACATTTTTCCCCCATGTCTTCCATTTTATTAACAAAAGGAAGCCTTCTTATACTTCCAGTTGCAGACTTTTTAGATCCCACCAGCCAGGAATGGAACCTATAACCATTCTTTAGATGGGGAAGGCATGGCTGTGATAATAAGTATTTTCAGCTTCTTTAGTAGAAAATAGACTCTATAAGCAGCGAAAAATTTCTGTGTGTGTGTGTGTGTGTGTGTAACTATTGGGCCAGCAACAATGTCTGTCACGATGAAATATACGTATTCAGTGCTAGAGTTATAGAAAACCTTAATAACCATCTATAATTCACCTTAGAAATCCATCAATCTTCATTTTACAGCTAAGTAAATGCCTTACTCAAGATCATCAAAAAAAAAAAAAAAAAGAAAAAGAATAACAAGAACTCTTAGCATCTAGCAAGAATGTATTTCCATTAAATTTTGTTGCTTCCCATAGTTGAATACTTAGGAACAAATTCTCCCCAAGGGTAAGAAAAGACTAATTTACATTATTTCATTATTACAATTTCCAGGATTTTGGCATGGTCAGTGATTATTTCTAAATCTGATTGTATTTAATAAATTAAAGCTTAATGATAAAAATATATTCAAGTATTGTTTTCTACTCCCAATAGCATTTTGAAAATGAGAACTTCTATGTATGTAACAGTTGAATGAGTAATGATAATACCAGTGAATTTGGGAGGTTCAGAATGAAACTTTGGTACCATGGAATCAAGGGGGAGTAATAAATTCACATTTCAAAGAGTTGTATTTTGTTTATATGCTATTTTTAAGATGAAAATGTACACACCAGACCAATATTCATATGTTTCAAGTATCCAGATGCCTGGAATCATATTGATCTAGGATTACTCAAATCATAAAAACATTATGGTAAATCACATAAATAAAAAACCATTAGCAATCATTTTAGTATAAAATGAGTAGTACGGTAATAGTTTTTGCATGAACATCTGATACTCTCCCTGTTATCACTGAAAGCTGCTTGCTGGTGAAGAATTTCTAGCATGAGGAAGAATATGTTACTTTCTGGCAATCAGTTGTAAGCTGTAAGCTCTTAATGGATCATTTTCATACATGGAATAAAGATGAAGCTTGAGCACTTCAGGATAGAGTTTTAGATAAATGTTTAATCTATTTTTAATGTGTTTCATACATGTAATGCATTGTTGGCTTTTTAAATAGTTCTTTCTCCTATAAAACACTTTCTTGTATAATTACTATCACTTAAAGCTTAAAGATGAAAATACCCTCAGACTAATCTTATTTAGGTCTCTGGTTTAACAGAAAAAGCAGAAAGAGCACAGGCAAAATTATGCTCATCATTCCATCATTTCAACATTGACTAAATATTCCTTCCTCCTTTGTTATTCACCTAAGTGTACTATAAAATTTTGTTCTGGGATACAGAGGTTAAAGGGGGGAAAGAATGAAATATATGAGCATGCTCCTGCAAATATCTAAAAAATATATAAGTAGATCTTTATGCCTTAATGGAAATATGATGGAAGAAGGGAGCATGGAATTTAATGGGTAGCAGAAGACAGGAAACTATCTCAGGGAGATGGAAATTGAGGAAAGCTTACAGGATAAAATTATATTTCACCTGAATATTAGAACATCAGACAAGGTTAGGTAACTGCAAAATAGAAGTAGGAACAGTCCTGGCAGAAGAAGAGTTGATGTAAATTTGTACCTTGTGCTTGAGAAAACATAAGCAAGTCCACTGGTCAATCACTGTGATTCTCACACCTATGGACAAATGGAGCCCTTTCCAGACAATGTTTTGCAGACAAAATTTGAAAATACTGTAAGTAATCCATTAAAATGCTAGTCCTTGACAAAGGATCCAAAAATACCATTTGAAAGGGAGCCCATCCGACCAAAGTCAGAGCATGTGGAGTCCTCAGAGAGATCTTCCCCAAAGCTCAGGAAGGGACTTAAACAAATGATGAACATGGGCATGGGGTCATCAATAAAGAAAAAAAAAATGATGTGCAGAAAACCTGCACTGAGTAACTTAGAGTAGATCTGTGAGAGGGAATAGGAGGTGCCAGAGCTTTTAGGCTAGGTTCTCTTTTCTCTTACTGTAGTGCTGCTTCTTTAAAACATCAAGAATGGTTTTTCAAGGATCCCCTGGTTGGTGATCATAGTAGAGAACTAGATGTTTGACGTGCTCCTGGATGTTAATGTGCTTAATAGGTACCTTGCTCCAGAACGATCTAGAAATAGGTTGCTTTCTATGTGGTGTCATTAAACCGTTTTCAAAATCCTTCTCCTTCCAGTATTTTTTTTTTTTTTTTTTTTGGTCAAGATATAGTTGAGCTTCAGATGTGAACTGACACAGAGAACATATGAAGTTTTGTTTTTGATTTTGATTTTGTTTTTGTTCTTTTTCTCTCAAAGATCATTGAGTCTCCTCCTTCTTCTTCTTTTTCAAATGTTTCTTGTAGTACAGTGGTAAACTTTCAAATGAGATAGAGTGAAGATAGGATGACAAGGTGAACACTTAAAGCAACAACAAAAAATGTGTACTTTTTTTCCTGGTTATAAAGTACTTTTGTCAGAAAATATAGTAGTGACACTCTGAAAAACAACCTGAGGGTTTTGAAGGGTCAGGGGTGGGAGGTTGGGGGAACAGGTGGTGGGTGATGGGGAGGGCACGTTTTGCATGGAGCACTGGGTGTTGTGCAAAAAGAATGAATACTGTTACGCTGAAAAAATAAATAAAAAGGGAAAAAAAAAAGTAAAAAAAAAAAAAAAGAAGAAGGTACATACACTCGAACACACAAACATACTAACAGCAATCTTAAATATAACCTATTGGTCCTAACTCTTCCAGGTTTATATATCTATACTTTCAATGAACTCAAAGTTTGCATGAATTCCGTCTTGCTTTATGAGTGAATGGATATAAGTAAATCCCTTAACTCAACTCCCGGAATAGGCAAGTGTTCCATCAGTATTTGCTCTAGTTAGCATTTTATCTTGGGTCAGGCCAGGGCTTTACCTAAGATCTCTCATCTGTCCCTCATGACAACCATACAAGGTAAATTCTGGGATTGCTTCACTTCTAGAAATGATGAAATAAGCTAGAGAGAAAAATAGATAACTAACCTAATGCCACACTGTAGGCTCGTGATGGAGTCAGGAAGCCAGCCCAGGTGGTAGTCAGTTTCGATATGTGGAGTTCTTAACTTCTGTGTTATTCTGGAAGAAGATAGCAAATAACACAAATGTTGATGCTGTGGTGGATTTCATTGTCTTGTCTTTCTAGCATTCTTAACTCTTCTGAGTTGCAATAGGCCAGTTGTCTACGAACGGCTGTAACTCTGCTTTGGATGGTTGGACTTAGTCTAACCATCAATCTAGATGCTGTCCAAGTTGTCCTTAGGCACCAGTCCAGGAGGAAGCTGCATGGGAGTAGAGTGGGTATGGGTGCTTTGCTAAGTTTTCATAGGTTCTGCACTCCCATCAAGGGATGTGTGCAATTCAGCCAGTCGGCATAGCACAGGAAAAGACTTCCCTCATTACATGTTCTTAATTAGAGTGGCAGGACACAGGGCTTTTGTTCAACTATTATACAGTGATGCCCTCAAGAGCTTCCAGGTTGTTTACAGATTACCAGGCATTGTATATGCTTTAAATATTTGATCTGTTAAAAAAACTCAGAGTACCTCTGTGAGGCACACGTTATGCTAATTTCACAGCAGAAAAAACTGAAGCCCTTGGAGGCTAGCATGCCCCAATTTAGGAAGAAAGCAAGCAAAAGAGTTAGGATTTAAAGCACGCGTGCTTGTGGTCTTTTCATTCTGCTACCCTGCCTTTCACCTGTGGTGTGAGATTAACCCTGCATGGGTCATATTGCCACAGACTATTTGATTTTTTGCTCTGAGTAAACTTAAACTATAGAAATGAGAAAACTAGACCCATGAAAATGCAAACAATTGTACAAGAGTCATCCAGAAGTACAAGTGCTAAATACATCCCACAAAGAAAATATTATGGAAAGGTGAGTTATCGAGTTAATGAGGGTTTATCCCCCAGTTGTAAAGCCTATTGGTTGAATAGCTAAACAATCTTAGAAAAAAAACATTTTAACAAGTTTTTTCATGTACAATTCTTATCAACGGCTGGGCCCAAGACCAGCAGTAAGGACAAAACCCGGGAAAATGCTAGAAATGAAAATTCTTGGCCCCACCCCACACCTGCCAATTAAGAACCTGGGGTGAGACCTAGTGTTGAAGAAGTCATCCAAATGATTTTGATCCATACTCAACTTGGAGAACCACTGGTCTAGTGGAGGGGTATGCAAAGCTTTTTGCTATAAAAGGTAAGGTACCAAATAGTTTAGCCTTTGAAAGCCATTTGATTTCTGTTGGGTCCCCTCAGGTCTGCTGTTGTATTGAGAAAATAGCCATGGGAAGTACATAAATGAGCAATCAAGACTATATTAAATAAAGCTTTCTTTCAGGACACCAAGATTTGAGTTTCAAATAATTTTCCCGAGTCACAAAATGCTATTTTTCTTTCAATTTTTTTCAACTATTAAAAATTATTACAAAAGCATGCCTGGGTGGCACAGTCTGTTATGCATCTGTCTTTGGCTCAGGTCATGATCTCATGGCCCTGGGATTGAGCTCCACATCTGGGTCTCTGCTCAGTGGGGAGTCTGCTTCTCTTTCTCCCTCTGCTCCTCACCCTGCTTGTGTTCTCTCTTATGAGTGTTCTCTCTCTTGCAAATAAATAAAAAAAATTTAAAAAATAATTACAAAAACATAACAAGCATTTCTAACTTTAGGGGTATATATAAAATCAGGTGGCAGGTTGGGTTTGGCTTATGGTTGCCAAAACCTGCTGTAGTATAAACATCATGGCCTTTTATTCCAGAGGGATCTTCATTTGTTGTCTCAGTTTGCCATGTATTATCTCTGGGCCTGGAGAACACAGCCCATACTGAATCTCAAGTTTCATTACCTGTAAAATGCAGTTAGTAATATTTTCCATAGGGTTTTTGTGAAACAGCATAAGTATTATAACTGGTGCATAGTAGGTCTCAATACAGGTGAGTTCTCTCTAATCTTTTCATGATCATATCTTTACCAAGTAAAATTTGAAACCCTACCTTCTAGAAAAATACATACATTCTTATTGATTTATATTCCTTTTGAACACTAGTTAATCTTGAAATATTTTTTCTCTAACAAGGGATCTTCAAAACAATGCTCCTATGTACAGAGCACTTTGCCTTCCCTTAGGAGATCACTGTCTGTTCCAAAGCTTACAAAGCTTATAGACCCAGATTTCCATGTCAGACCCAGGCCCTGGATTATAGCTTCTTTAGCGGAGACAAAAAGTAACAGATGGTCTCAATTAAGAAACAGCAGGAATGAAACCTTTTTTTCCTCCGTTCTTTCAAGCCACAACAACAGCTAAACAAATAGGGTTGATCCCAGATGAGGTTTGCATTTAGACATGAGTGACTGTGGACAATTTCTCACACATGAGTGTGGACGTGGAGATTGCTGGAGATAAAGAGCTGGCACCCAGCAGAGCACGTGGACACCAAAAACTGTACCACTATCCATGAACTGTTTGGCCACTTAGCAGAGAGAATATCCTGGTTGGGCTGTTTGTTCATGATAGGCCTAACTCTTGACAAAATTGGCTGGAGTGAAATGTGTCTCCCATATTCTGATCCATGCTGTCTGTATACACCACTTTGAAGCAATCTCTGTTGCAACCAGACTCAGCAAAAGTGAGCCCTTTGGGAAAATATGATATTTATTCATTTTACAGGTTGGTATACGTTTAAATTACTTGACTCCTTTTCTAATGGAGGTTTTGCAAATGATGTACCATACTGAGAGCAGAGGCTAATACCACATGCCATTTATTTGCTGTGTGACCTTAAACAAGTAACTTAATGATTTGGCATTTTCCTTGTTTTTTAAAAGTAATTACATTAAGGTTCAGAGGAGTGATGTGAAATGGTGCTAGAAAGTTTCACACAGAAGATCCTCAAGAAAAGTATCAGTCCTTCCCTGGTGTACTGAAGCTGGCCCGGGAGCTCCAGAGTGCACTAAGCCCTTTTCTTTCCAACTCCACCATGGTGGCTTGAAATGAGCCACCAAAAATCAGAGCTTGTTTCGGTTTTCTTTAATTTTTGAGAAGTAGTTCTTAGCCATTTACTAACATACCACTGATCTCAGTCCAAATCCTTGGCCCAGCTCACTTCCTATAGTTCACTCAACTATCAAAAGAAAGGTTTTTATCACTTTGATGTTTCAGGTTTTACCCAAAAGTTTTAGGGTAAATATTTTCAGAAAAAGATGGGTTTATAGATACCATGAAATTGTTTTTTGCTTTTGGATTCCACTTAATGAATAAGCTCAGTATCTTCAGGGAGAAATCTATGACAGACCTAAGTCCGAGACAAAATTAACCAAGGCTGCTTATTCATAAACTTGCAACACGTGATTCATAAACTGTCTTCAAGCAGAAGCTCGATGGCATTAGAAAAGAGAGATTCATAGAGTAAAAGGAGGAAAGAAAGCTGAGATAGTCTCTGATTGGCAAGTGTTCTATTAAGAAGTGCTTTTCAACTGGAGGGGACTTTTTTTTTTATTTCTTTTCAGCGCAACAGTATTTATTGTTTTTGCACCACACCCAGTGCTCCATGCAATACATATCCTCCCCAATACCCAGAACCTGGTTCCCCCAACCTCCCACCCTCCCACCCTTTCAAAACCTTCAGGTTGTTTTTCAGTGTCCATAGTCTCTCATGGTTCACCTCCACTTCCAATTTCCCTCAACTCCCTTCTCCTGTCCATCTCTCCATGTCCTCCATGTTATTTGTTATGTGGAGGGGACTTTCTGTTTGGTAGATCTATTTGGTAGTCCTTGGTTGGCTGAACAGGGGCAAGTGAGAAGTCTGGAGATATACCAGATAAAGGGCTAGTATCCAAAATTTATAAGGAACTTAGCAAACTCAACACCCAAAGAACAAAAAATCCAATCAAGAAATGGGCAGAGGACATGAACAGACATTTCTGCAAAGAAGACATCCAGATGGCCAACAGACACATGAAAAAGTGCTCCACGTCACTCGGCATCAGGGAAATACAAATCAAAACCACAATGAGATATCACCTCACACCAGTCAGAATGGCTAAAATGAACAAGTCAGGACATAACAGATGCTGGCAAGGATGCGGAGAAAGGGGAACCCTCCTACACTGTTGGTGGGAATGCAAGCTGGTGCAATCACTCTGGAAAACAGCATGGAGGTTCCTCAAAATGTTGAAAATAGAACTACCCTATGACCCAGCAATTGCACTACTGGGTATTTACCCTAAAGATACAAACGTAGTGATCCAAAGGGGCACGTGCACCTGAATGTTTATAGCAGCAAAGTCTATAATAGCCAAACTATGGAAAGAATCTAGATGTCCATCAACAGATGAATGGATAAAGAAGATGTGGTATATATACACAATGGAATACTGTGCAGCCATCAAAAGAAAGGAAATCTTGCCATTTGTGACGACATGGATGGAACTAGAGGGTATCATGCTTAGTGAAATAAGTCAATCGGAGAAAGACAACTATCATATGATCTCCCTGATATGAGGACATGGAGATGCAACATGGGGGGTTAGGGGTATAGGAGAAGAATAAATGAAACAAGATGGGATTGGGAGGGAGACAAACCATAAATGACTCTTAATCTCACAAAACCAACTGGGGGTTGCTGGGTGGAGGTGAGGTTGGGAGAGGGGGAGGGGGTTATGGACATTGGGGCGGGTATGTGCTATCGTGAGTGCTGTGAAGTGTGTAAACCTGGCGATTCACAGACCTGTACCCCTGGGGATAAAAATACATTATATGTTTATAAAAAAAAAAAATTGGAAGGGGAGATGAACCATAAGAGACTATGGACTCTGAAAAACAACCTGAGGGTTTTGAAGGGGTGGGGGTGGGAGGTTGGGGGAACCAGGTGGTGGGTAATAGGGAGGGCACGTACTGCATGGAGCACTGGGTGTTGTGCAAAAACAATGAATACTGTTACGCTGAAAAAAAATAAATTTATAAAAAAAAAGATTATGCAATATTAGAGGAAGAGGGTTTTCTGTGGCAGTCAATAAGAGGCTTTTGTGTGGTTATATCATCATAGCAGTGTTTATGAAGAGTAGCTGCCATAGCAGGAATTTCTTAGGAAAAACAACAGTGTAATAAACGTCAGAGACTGTATAGAGCTATGTGAACTACACTGCTGGTTTAAAACATCTGGAAAGCCCTTTTAGTAATCATAGCAAAATCTTGTGAATCCAGCTAACCAGACAGGACAAAAGCATGCTTTAATATAAATGGAATGGTGGAACTATAGAAAATTAACTTTAATAATTTGAATTGAATATTGATATATATTAACATAATTCCTATTAATTTAAAAATTCCACTCACTAACCCTGCACAGAGGCCCAAAATTATCTTTATTTTATAAATTCTTAAGTAGTCAGTAGTCTTTTAATAACACTGTGTTTCAATTTTTGGATAATATAGACTACTTGAACACATTTCCTGAACCGACCATCCCTTGCTCTGCTTGGGCATCTCTGGTAATAGAAGGCTAACTGCTCTGAGAAGCAAAGTAGTTTTGAGGTTGGAGAACCCTTCTTTGGGTTGAGTCAAGATCTTCTGTTTCACTTTGTCCTATTTCATACAAATTTGCCTCCAGAGCAACCAAGCTTCTTCTACACACAGCCTCCAGTGGAGGCAGGCAGGCAGCTATTGATTTCCTCCAGGTCTTTTGTCTGATAAGTATTGTCAGCTTTCCCAGTTCTCAAATTAAAGCAGGGATTATGAGCCTTCTCACAATTGTGTCATCTGGAGCAGAATGCTAGTATGTTAACATTGCAGAGTGCATTGAGCACCCCTAAAACGGTAAGAAGCATGAACTCTATGATTACTTAAAACCATTAATATTGTTAAGACAACAGAAATGCCACTCTAAGTTGATATCTATTATTCAATATTCACCACAAAACAACAGAGAACCCTGCTGTCAGAGGCCGCCTCTGCTACAAATTTGTTTCTCTTAACTTCATTCTCTAATGACATTATTAAAAATTATACAGCCAGAATCTCATGACTTTAGCCTCCTACTCTCTTGAGTGATGTCTATAAGAGCATATGACATTTATTTTTTCTTACAATTTCCCCAAATTTAATTTCCCTATGTCATAAACCTGACATTCACTAGGACCAATGTTCTCTGCTCTCATGATACATGATTTCTAATTTAAGCTCTTTTCCTTCCTTCAATCAAGAATATATCACAGTATGCTGAATCCTCAACAAAATTAAAAATAAATATTACCATATGACTCAGCCATTCCACTTCTGAGTATGTACCAAAACAATAGGAAGGAGAAAGGCAGATTGATATTTGCATACCCATGTTGATAGCAACATTATTCACAGCAGTCAAAAATGGAGTCTCCCTAATGTGTCTCTCAACTATACACATATAATGAAATATTATTCAACCCTAAAAAGAAAGGAAATTCTAACACATGCCACAGCCTGGATGTGGCTTGAGGACATTATGCTTAGTGAAGTAAGACAGTCACAGAAGAACAAATAACGTATGAGTCCACTAATAAAAGGTACCTAGGGTAGCTGAATTCACAGAGACAAAGTGAAAGGGTGTTTGCCCAGGGGTCGGGGTATGGTGGTGATGGTTGTACAACAATGTGAATGTACTTAACGGCACTAAACTGTATGCCTAAACATGGTTTAAGTGTTAAAGTATGCTATGTATATGTCATCACAGTAAAAATGAATGTATCAAAAACACTGCTTTTAACAGGAGACTTCTTGCAAATTATCTGAACACACCAAGTTCCCCAGAGCTACTCCTTGCTGATGCCTTCCTCTGCCTTAGCAAAGCTGTCCATATCCTCAGCTTCTCCAATGTCATCATTATCACCTTTTTTCTTTATTATTCCCCCAATGAATTTCATGATAGCTTCATGATGGCATTAATCTCCTTTTGGATAAATGAATAAAATGCTTGCAGAACAGTTTTTAAAAATCAAAACAGGGGTGCCCGAGTGGCTCGGTCAGTTAAGTGTCTCCCTCAACTCAGGTCATGATCCCAGGGTCCTAGGATTTGCCCACATCAGGCTCCCTGCTCAGCAGGAAGTCTGCTTCTCCCTCTCCCTCTGCCTTTCTCCCCAGCTTGTACCATCCCCCTCTCAAGTAAATAAATAAAATCTTTTTTAAAAAAGTACAGAGTCAAGTATCATATGGTCTCACTTATTTGTGGAGCATAACAAAGAACACGGAGGACATGGGGAGATGGAGAGGAGAGGGAGTTGAGGGAAACTGGAAGGGAGATGAACCATGAGAGACTATGGACTCTGAAAAACAACCAGAGAGTTTTGAAGGGGCGGGGTTGAGGAACCAGGTGGTGGGTAATAGGGAGGGCACGTACTGCATGGAACACTGGGTGTGGTACAAAAACAATGAACACTGTTACGCTGAAAATAAATTAAAAAAAAAGTACATACACACTGTACCTAAAATTAAGGCATTATTTTTCTTTTAACCAAATACACAAAGTTATACATATTAATTAATATTTCTCTCTCTGAAATGATAGAATTTCAGACAGTTACAGCTTCCATTCTAGAGGGTTTTCTTTTTTCTTTGTTTTTTGTTTGTTTGCTTGTTTTGTTTTTTGGGTCCCTAATCTCTGGACTATGTTCTTTCAATAAATTACCAAATTGAAATATTAAAGAAAAAAAAAACTACATCAAGGCGAATAAAAGGCTGATGCAAAAAAAGGTAGTTGTTTTCTCTGCAAAATTAGCAAGTCAACAAAAAGTGAGAAGGTAACATTTCTGGTTTGATTTTTTTTTCTTTTTTCCTTTTTTCTTTTTTTTTCTTTTTTGTTTTTTGAGAGTGAGAGGAAAAAAAAACATGAGCTGATGAGGGGCAGAGGGAGAGGCAGAAAAATAATCTTTTTTTAAAAGATTTTATTTATTTAAGAGAGAGAGAACGCGCGCACGTGCACGAGAGAGAGCACAGGAGAGAGAGAGCATAAAGAGGGGGTAGAGGGAGAAGTAGACTCCCCACTGAGCACAGAGTCCAATGTAGGGCTTGATCCCAGGACCCTGAGACCATGACCTGAACTGTAGGCAGATGCTTAATTGACTGAGATACCCAGGTGCCCCCAGATAGAGAATCTTGCAGGTTCCATGCCCCCCATGGAGCCCAACGCAGGCTCAATCTCAGGACCCTGAGATCATGACCTAAGCCCAAATCAAGACTTGGATGCTTAACCCATTGAGCCACACAGGTGCCACTGTTTTGATTATTAAGCCTGCTCCCCAAGCATTTAAGTTTGTATATACTTAACAGTGTCTAACTTAACTGTTAAATACTTATATAGGGGAATGCTGTGTAAAAAATACTAAATACAAATCAAGCTCAATTTCTCCCCCAAGATTTATAATTGTATTTACTTTCACTTGTAATGTTTATTAAATATAATACCCCCAATAAAACAATAAATGTAAATTGCTTCTCAATTTGCTATTCCTACATAAAGGTTTAACTCAGCAAATGGAAAAAAAAAATTTTCTCTCCAAATAGCAAATGATGCAATTAAATAAAATTAACAAGGAAACATGCAAATTATAAAATTAAATATGTATCTTGATAATATTTTAATAATGTTTACTGTAATATATTCATTTTGTAACATACTTTGTTTATTGTTTTCTGTCTGTTTCTTATAAATATTTCATTGCTTTGTTAGTTAATTACGGTTTGCTTAGTGATTTCTAAATACATGCATTAATTAATTCTCTGTGAGCAGAAACATTGTCTCTATTATTAAAGATTGCTGAGGCATTTTCTACTGTATGATAGTGTCTACTTCAAAAAACATCTGTATAAAAAATAAAAATAGTTAACTCTGTATTTACTGACCCATATGTGACCTAGTGTGAGTAGGGTTTTGCCCACCAAGTTCTGTGTCTACTAGCTGTTGTCCTTGAAAATCAGCATTGCTTTTAGTCGAAGGGATTCGCACACTTTTATTATAAAAGGAAAGACAGTAACTGTTTTTGTTTTGTTGGCTAGATCACTTTTGTCACAACTAATTGTTTCTGCTGTTGTTGTATGGAAGCAGCCACAGACAATATGTAAATCGATTGGTGCATTTGTGCTCTAGTGAAATTTTCTTTGTGGACATTGAATATAAAGTTCATATAATTTTTATGAATCATGAAATATTATTCTTTTCATTTTTTCAACCCTTTTAAAAATTCTCAGTCAAAAAGCACTAAATTCAATGATGATGTTTAGAAGGATGATAACAGTGATAAGATCTTTTGTAGGATTTAAGGATGATTAATGAGGATGATGTCCTCATTAATCATCTAAATCCCCTTTATGTTTATAAGCCATGTTCTTCCAAGAGTTTAGAACACAAAAAGCATGAACATTCACATGATATTCAATGGTCTTTATTCATGTCCACATTAATATTCATGTCCATAAGACATCTTGTGCTCAAAAGAATAGATGTCTTACCTTCTTTGGTATTCCTGGTTCTTATATGAGAGAGATGGAACACCCATCTCACAATTTATACACATATTTTTTTTTCCAATGTTAACATGTCTGCAGGTGTTTGCATATAATGTATTACATATATTTGAAATTTATATTCTTGCCTTTATAAAGCAGGTGTTTTTATTATACTTGTGGAGTATAGCTATAGATATATAGATGTCTTTCTATATATATTGAGAGAGAGGCTGGCATATGAACACCTAATGATAGATACTTAAGTGTTCCAGTAGTAGTGTGACTAATGGTTATTAATGAGCCATCTCTTCTCCACCTCCCAACATGACTACTGATACAAGGATATGTCTTTCCATTGTATGTATAGTAGGTGAGGATCCCTGAAGAGACCATTCCAACTGGAATCATCCTGCAAAATCATTATACTGGAAACTACAAAGATTGTCCAGCCAGTTTTATCTGGAAGGGGTTTCAAAGCCATCTGAAAAACATTCTTCTTAACTGAGAGAAGAGTTCAGAAATACATATTTCTTACACGACCATGGTTCAGTGACAGAGTGTGATAGGGCAGGTGGGAAATGAAGAGTGGTAGATCAAAATTAATTCAGTATAGATCTATAACTCAATTGTCTTCTGGCTTATCTCCTACACATGTTTTTGAACCCCAAATTCTTGGGACAGAACAACAATTTATCTTACATCTCTATAAAAATAAGGTGCTTACGTGGTTCAGTTAGTTAAGTATCCAACTCTTGATTTTGGCTGAGGTCATGCTGTCAGAGTGGTGGGATCGAGCAGCACATCTGACTCTGTACTCAGCAGGGAGTCTCCTTGAGATACTCTCTCAATCTCTCTCTCAATAAATAAATAAATAAAATCTAAAAAAATGATTAAAGAAAGAACATGACTTTAGAGAACTCCTTCATATCCTATTTGCCAAAATGCAGTAGAAATGACTGTGAATTACATTTTTTATCATAATAACAGAAACTATGGAGAAGCCAAGGTGACCTGAAAAACAAGAAAAATAGGAGCTATATTTGTAGACATCATGTTACGGGAGTATCTTGACAACTTCAGAATTTTTTGTCTCCACTAGAAATGTTATCACTAGCAGGGACTCATAATGGGTTGTTAGAGGAGACTAGAAGAAAATGGCAGCCACCCTTGAGTAGCCTATCAAACTGCCTCATAAAGAAATAGTCTCTTCCTGAGGACTCCCAGAACTATTTAAACAATTTCAGAACTGTATAATGCTCTCAGTTGTAAGACAATTTTATTCAAAGCTAATGTTTGACACTAATAAGTAAGTAAACACGAGTTCTAGACATATGGAATTGTGGATATTTAAGCTAATATATTACAGAAGATAAAACTAAAATCCAGGAAATAATGTGATTTTTCTCAATGTTGCAAAAATAGTTAGATTCAAAACTGGGATTTAAAAAAAAGTGAATTTTTACCCAAACTTCTTCCCATTCTTGATACATTGATTATTAAGACATTTTCTTTTCCTTCATGTATTTTAATTTTAATACTGACACATCTTTCTTCTTACTTCTGTTTTAGTGAGGAATGGGCTCTTTCTCTTCCTCTCTTCCTATGTGTATGTATATATAATATATTCTATGTGTATATATTATATATATCATAAGACATATACCATAATCATGAATATGTATCTATGGACATCTACATAAACATACTTATGTACATATATATCAAAAGAATATAAAGTTCAATAATATCAGTTTATATAAAAAGAGTAAATAAAATGAGATCATGACCTGAGCTGAAGGCAGAGGCTTTAATCCATTGAGTCATGTAGGCACCCCCATGCTTATTTTTAGACTTATTTTTAAGACTTCATATGACCCAACAGAGAATATTATGGCCATATGTTTTATATCATTATTTTAAATAATGATATTGGTGAATTGCAAAATGCCTCATTGAAACCCAAGTGTATTCATTTTGGTGTAAATCATCCTATAGAAGAGGGCAAACTTTAGCTTATCTTGCTAGTAACTTCCATGAACAGATATATATATATATATATATATATATATATATATATATATACACACACACATACATATATCTATATGTATGTATACACACACACACACACACACACACACACACACACACACACTATAGTATGAGGTATTCCTAAGTAATATGTAAGTCCTTAAACAATCTCTTTGGCCTAAAATAGAGACTCCAAAACAATCCTTTAAGCATTATCTTCTTAGAGTCAGTTTAGAAGAATGATGTTTTAAACTATTTCAATGAATTCATTATAAGAATAGACAGTAAGTGTTTAAAGATAAACAGTACCACAATGACATGATACTCTTATAGAGACAATTTGTGAAAATAGAATGATCAGAATAAAAGCACCTTTGAATAATTTTCCATGCAGTGAAACTTATCAAATTATCATTATTTTAAACTTCTACATTGTGAAAATAAATTTTCAAGCAAAAATTAAAGAAATTCTCAGTGTTGCTAAACCAAAGAGGGAGCTTAAATCCGTAGTCTCTGTCTTTCAGTGGGCACAATTGAAGGCAAACTGTGGGATTATATTCTTCTGAGAAAAATAAGAGAAAAATGTAACCTCCTTCAAAAAATAGAAATTATCTTCTCCAAAATTGTGTTAGATCATAAGAGCCAAAATATCCAGGATACAATTGAAAATCATCCATAACTCCAAGAACCAAGAAAATCACAACTTTAATGAAAAAAAAAAATCAATTGACACTAAGATTGAAACAAATCAGATGATGGAATTATCTGACAAGAAACTGAAAACAGTCATTATAAAATTTGTTGTTTCAACAACTATTTACAAATTATCTGTAAACAAAAAAGAAAATATAAAAATCCATAAAGAAATAAAAGTTGTAAAAGATAAGCCAATAAAAATTATAGAACTTAAAGAGGGTGAAAATAAAAACTCGCCAGATGCAGCCAATATTAGACTGGTTATAAAAGAAGATAGACACAATGAGCTTGTGGAAAGAACAATAGAATTCACACAGATCAAGGGAAAATACAATAATATAAAAAAGGATTGCCAATATTTATATTGTTAGGGTATCAGAAGGAGAACAGCATGAGCATAGACTGACAGATTATTTGAAGAAATAATAGCTGAAAATTTCCCAAATTTGGCAATACACAAATTTATAGATCAAAGATGCTGAATGTGTCCTAAACAGAATGAGCTACAAAAAGCCCTGCCAAGACACATCATAATTAAATTCTTGAAGAGGGAGAATGAAGGGAAATATTTGAAAGCATTTGAAAAGAAATAGCACATTATTAATAAAGGAACACCAAGTCAAATGACAGAGTTTTTCTCATTTAAACCAGGAGACCAGAAGGAATTGACACATTTTTCAGATGCTGAAATAAAAGTGTTGTCACCCATGAATTCTGTTATCTACTGGAAACATATTTAAGAAATGAAGGGGAAATTGAAGCACTTTCAGACAAAAGAAAACTTTTAAAAAGCAGAAAAATGTCTCTGGCAGACCTATCCTTAAAAATTGGTTAAAAGAAATGCTTCAAACCAAAAACCAAAAAACAAATTGGGAAAAATAAGGAAAGAAAAAAAGAAACTACAAAAATAGGAGTAAATATAGTACACTATCCTATTCCTTAGAACAGATTGGAAGAAAACATTTGCAAATTATATTCTTGACAGGGGATTAGTATTTACAATATATTAAGAGTTCTCAAAAATCAAGAGTGAAAAATAACACAGTGAGAAAGTGAGCAGAGATAGAAACAGACATTTCACTGAAGAAGAGATACCAGGGCAAATAAGCCTGTGAGATATTTGGTCAGCCATCAAGGAACCGCAGTCTAAAACCACAATCAGTTATCATAGTGATAACTAACATACCTACTACCAAAATGGCAAAACAAACAAACAAACAAAAAAACCAACCAAAAAAACAAAAAAGCAAAACAAAAACAGACAACACTAAATGATGACAAGAATGCTTAAAATCTAGATCATTCACACATTGCTGGTGGGAATGATAAATGGTAAAAGTGCTTTAGAAATCTTGATAGCAGTTTGTCCTAAAACAATACCTGTAATCACCACATGATCCAGAAATTGCACACTAGGGTGTTTATCCCAGAGAAATAAAAACTCAGGTTCATAAAAAAATGCTTGAAAGCTCATGACAGTTTTATCCATAATAGCCCCAAACTGGAAATTACTTGGTGGTCTTTCATTGGTTGAATAATGTGGTACATCGAAGTAATGGAATATCACTTAGCAATAAAGAAGGAGAAAAATGAACATGCATATCAATTTAGATGAATCTCATAGGGAACTAAGTTGTTTCTTTCTTTTTTTTCCAAGGCCAATTCTGAAAGGTTACATATTTTATTAATATGTTCTTATAAATTTTATTAAAAAAAGAATGAATTAGTGGCTCTGAGTGTTAATGAACAGGCAGGTCAGGGACAGGAGGAGAACATGTTTATTAAAAGGGCAATACCAGAGATGCTTGTGGTGAAAGAACTACTCTATATGCTGACTGTGCCAATGGATGAACTACAGGCATAAGAAAAATATAGGAAGCTAAATATACATACAGACACACAACACACAGAATGCTGGTTGAGTAAGGTGAATGGACTTATCAATATCAGTATTCTGGTTGTGATATTGTACATTGCAATATTGGATTTTATATGATTGTACCATTGGGGAAGCTGGTTAAAAGTTATATTAGATCTTTCTGTACCATTTATTATAGCTGCATGGAAATCTATAATTATCTCACTAAAATTTTTAGTTTTAAAATTATTTGTTACAGAAAAGAAAACTGCAGGGCTCGCATTTCTAAGAGATTTAGAACAAATATTGACTCCACATATTGTGGAATGAAGGGGATAAAACTAAGGAAAGAAATGTGTGTGGCCACTATTAATAACAGATTAGAAAGACACTACTGAAATGTTCCTACCTCATCACCCAAATTAATGACAATAATGATTGTTTACAATGCATAGAGTATTGTGCTGTTATTTTTCTTTACAAAGACAAATCTGAGTATGCTCTACTATGACTTTCATTTTACAAATAAGGAAAATGAAACCAAAATAGATTAAGAAGCTGTCCATGATCAAAAGACTGTAAAACTTCTGTGTTAAAACAGATGAATCAAAACATAATAAGTCCCTACAAATGAGCAGGTCTAACAACTATCATTTAAACTAACACCTTTTCAGCATGAAATTTTGATTCAAGAAATAATCTTGATTTAATATGGTGTCCGAGTCTACAGCTCAACTGTCCCTGGGATGATTTAAACACTAGTTCTAATTTCACTATAGAAATGGTTGATTATATCCTCAACTTCCAACACCAATGCCAACACATAATGATCTCCTTTTACCAGAAATAGTTATAAATGAGGCAATGTTAAGATATGCAATCCATATAATGTAAATATAAGCAAGGAACAACTTGAAATGTTCTCTTGAGTTCTCTTTATGCAAAAAGCTGATGGCCTGAAATCATATGTGTTTCTCTCTTCCTTTCTCTCTCTCCTTTCTAAATGTCTTTCTCTCTCACTCTCCTCCATCACATCCAGCTGTCATTTCTCAGCCTGCAAGGGAAATCTATTTGGACCACGAGGGCATGTCTACTTTTCACTATCTTTTCAACTTTTTGGATCCTCTTTTATTGTTCCTCTGATTCCTGTATTCCAGGAACAACCACATGTACAGATTCTGCAGTCAGTGTGAGCCTAGTGCCCAAAAAGCACCCTCCGGAATGCCAGTTAACCAAAACTGCCGCAGAAGGTAGGGGAACAGCACAGTCTTAGGCACAGATGGGGAGAGCTGACACTTGAGGAGGGGGGACAAGTTGGTCTTGTCTCCGCAACGCAATCTGTACAAATCCTTTCATCTACTATTAACAGAATAGGATAGGGCCCCTGGGTGACTCAGTGGATAAGGGGCTGCCTTCAACTCAGGTGGTGATCCTGGAGTCCCAGGATCTAGCCTAGCATCAGGCTCCCTGCTGAGTAGAGAGCTGGCTTCTCCCTCTGCCCCACTCCCCTCTCATGCTCTCTCTATCTCACTGTCAAATAGATAAATAAAATCTTTAAACAAATAGAATACGTTATTTTTAAGATAACTTTCTGTGAGTTTTTTTGTCAAATCATGGGTCAGAGAAGGGTTTTATTAGTTAAAACCTGGTCAGATAAAGTTTATAAAAACCAATAGGTGATTTAAAAAAATACTAGAATGATTTAATAAGTAAATGGCACTACAACTTAAACAACTTGGTAAAAAAATAATTTATATTATTTGGGTTGTTAATGGAAAAATGTGGGAGAATTTTTAAATAGATTTTCAAACTCTGCGTTGATTTATATGTTAATTAGTTTACCCTACTGATTGTTTAGTGTTTTGAATGTCAACTCTGGGTTTTCTTCTTTTTATGTTAAAACATTGACATAATTGCTAGGATTCAAATATTAAATAAGAGGAATAGCTGCTTATCACCACCAACCATAATTGTCAAAGTATGAATTAAGCTCTTTGCATTATCCTGGCATTTAACAAAGGCCTAAGGAGATCAACCTGAAAATAAATACAATTCTAGTATGTTAGAAAAAAAGAGGTGGAAGGTTCTGTGTGGAAGGAAAATCCTTCACTAAGGACCTTGTAGGAGTAGGTCGTGAGGAAGGGCATCATTGTGGCCTTAAGAGTGGAAAGATGCAGGACTCCAGAAAATGAGGTATCAAGGAAACTATAATCAAAGATCAAAGCCTCACTAGATTTCTTTTCATTTTTTGAATATTTTTTGAAGCCATGGTTATAAATTAGTTTTATTATTTGGCTTATAATATTCCTGATAATATATCTGCATTACTTTCTATTAGGTTATATTCCACCATGTTTATCAATAAAACCTGTAAGTATCACAAACAATGATTTCTCAAACTTGAAGTTTATATATTACCACTATATGCCATCCATTCTTGTGCTCTTAACATACATTATTTTATTACGTCCTTACAATATCACTGGAGGATGAATATTATGACTGTTTTCCTATAGCAGGTGAGAGAAGTTTGGTAAAAGGTCATATTTACATAGCTAATAGGATTAAGAATCAAGATTTAAACCCAGGTCTGAGTAATTCTGTAATAGATTGGCAAATTAAGAATGTTTTTACCCTTTTAGTTGTAAAAAACAAACAAACAAAAAAAAAAACCAGGAATGAGACTATATGTGACTTCTAAAGGTATAGTATTTACAACTGGAACTCTATGTATGTTTGCTTATTGGTACTTTAGAACCATTTATCCTTCTCTATTATCAAACTAGCCTGCCTCCTGAAAACTGGATGCCTATTTTTTTTTTAATTTTATTATTATTTTTTAATTTGTTTATTTACAGCATAACAGTGTTCATTGTTTTGGCATCACACCCAGTGCTCCATGCAGTATGTGCCCTCCCTATTACCCACCACCTGGTTCCTCAACCTCCCAACCCCCCACCCCTTCAAAACCCTCTGGTTGTTTTTCAGAGTCCATAGTCTCTCATGGTTCATCTCCCCTTCCAGTTTCCCTCAACTCCCTCTCCTCTCCATCTCCCCATGTCCTCCATGTTATTTGTTATGCTCCACAAATAAGTGAGACCATATGATACTTGACTCTCTCTGCTTGACTTATTTCGCTCAGCATAATCTCTTCCAGTCCCGTCCATGTTGCTACAAAAGTTGGGTATTCATACTTTCTGATGGAGGCATAATACTCCATTGTGTATATGTACCACATCTTCCTTATCCATTCATCCGCTGAATATTTTTTATATTTTTTTTACTTTATTTTTTTTATTTTGTTGTATTATTGAAGTATAATTGAAATACAATGTTATATAATTTGAATATTCTTTCTGCTATTTTGTATGCTCTAAGTATTAGGGTTCTATTCAAAAATATTCTATTTGGAGAAGGAAGGAAGCTAATAATGGTAACTTCGGGTTAGTTGAATTTTGTGCCAGGCTTCTGTTGGGTAAGAAACTAATCTTCCTCACGGAAACTGCAATGTGATAATAAGACTGACACTATACAAAAATCTCACAAACAAATATGTGTGTGTGTAAGAAGAGAGATAAATAGATATAGATGTAAATGTGGAATATACAATATGGTATTGTTGATCATAATCACAAGTAGATATCTAGAACTTATTCATCTTCTCACAACAAGTTTGTACACTTTGATCAACATCTCTCCAATTCTCCCACATTCAGTGGCTGGGGGAAGGGTGATTAGCACATTCTACTCTCTAAGTTTGGCTTTTTAGGTTCTCTATATAAGTGATATGATACAAGATTTGTCTTTGATTTATTTCACTTAGCATACTTTCCTCAAACTTCCATCCATTTGTTGCCAACAGCAGAATTTTCTTTTGGTGGCTGAAGAATATTCCAGTGTGTGTGTATGTGTGTGTGTGTGTGTGTGTGTGTGTGTGTGTATCTTCTTTAGCCATTCATCCACTGACAGACCGGTAGATAGTTTCTGTATCTCAACTATTGTGGATAATGCTACAATAAACATGGAAGTGCAGATATCTCTTCAATATTGTTTTCATTTCTCTTGGATATACACCCAGAAATAGGATGATTTCCCTGATGATTAATGATGTTGTGCATCTTTTCATGGATCTATTGAGCATATTGATGTCTTTTTTGAAAAAAAAATCTATTTGTTTCTTCTGCCCCCAATTCTAATTAGGTTATTTGTATTTTTATTGATTTGTGTGAGTTCGTTATGTATTCTGGATATTAACTATGTACCCAATATACTGTTTGAAAATACAGTCTCCCACTCTATCAGTTGCCTTTTCATTTTGTTGATTGTTTCCTTCATGATGCAGGAGGGGGTTTTTTGTTTGTTTGTTTGTTTTGTTTTGTTTTAGTTTGATGTTACCCTACTTGATGATTTTTGCTTTTGTTATTTGTATTTTTGGTGTCACATACAAAAACTCACTGGCAAGACTAATGTCAAATAGATTTTTAACCATATTTTTCCTAGGAGTTTCATGGTTTCAGATCTTATGTTTAAGTCTGTAACTCATTATGAATGAAATTTTGTGAGTAGTAAAAGATGGAAAGCCAATTTTCTTTTTCTGCATATTATAATCAATTTCCCCAGCATCAATTACTGAAGAGACTTTCCTTTCCACATTGAGTACTCTTGGCACCCTTCTCAAATATCATATGACCATATATGTGAGGTTGATTTCTATGCTCTGTATTTTCTCCATTTGTCTGTATGTCATTTTTATACCAGTATCATACTGTTTTATTACTTGTAGGTTTATGATACATTTTAAAATGAGGAAGTGTGATAATTCTGGCTTTGTTCTTTTTTCTCAAAACTGTCTGACTCTTCAGAGTCTTTAATGGCTACATACATATTTTAGGATTGCTTTTCCTATTTATGAAAAATGCCATAATAATTTTTATAGGGGTTGCATTAAATCATTAATTGCTTACATAGTGCAGATATTTTAACAATATTAATTCTTCTGATTCAAGAATGCCAAATATCTTTCCATTTATTGTGTCTTCTTTAATTTCTTTCATCACTATCTTATAGTTTTTATAGTAAAGATCCTTGCTTAAATACATTTCAAAGTGTTTATTATTTTTTCCTCTATTGTGAATGGGATTTTTTCAAAGTATTTCATTCTTAGTGCTTAGAAATACAGCTTTTTTCTATATGCCGATTTCATATCCAACAACTTTACTGAATTCATGAATTAGTTCAATTTTTTTAAAGATTTTATTTATTTATTTATTTATTTATTTATTTGACAGACAGAAATCAAAAGTAAGCAGAGAGACAGGCAGAGAGAGAGAGGAGGAAGCAGGCTCCCTGCTGAGCAGAGATTCCCGACTGGGGTTTGATCCCAGGACCCTGGGATCACGACCTGAGCCAAAGGCAGAGGCTTTAATCCACTGAGAACCCAAGTGCCCCAAATTTTTTAATGGAATCTTATGCATGTTTTATAATTAAATGTTTGTATGATTAAAATATATAATTTTATATATGCTAGATTATATCATCCACAAATAATGACAATTTCATTTCTTCCTTTCCAAATTAGATGACTATAATGTCTTTATCTTGGTCATTGCTCTGGCTAGGGTTTTCAGTACTATGCTTAATAAGAGTGATAATTGTAGGGACTCTTATTCCTAGTTTTTAAGGAAAATCTTTTGAACTTTCTCCATTAAAAATGTTGTTAACTTTGTTTCTGCCATCTGTTGCCTTTATTATATTAAATTATGTTTCCTTCATACCAAATTAGCTGAGGGTTTTTATCATGACAAAATTGTTTAATTTTGTCAAATGCTTTTTCTACATCTATTGAGATGATCAAATGATTTTTATCTTCATTCCATATCCATTTTATTGATTTGTGGGTATTGAACCATCATTGCAACCCTGGAACAAATTCTTCTGGATTATGATGTAATGATCCTTTTAATGTATTGTTGAAATCAGGTTGCTAATATTTTGTGTCTACTAATATTTTCTTTTGTTTGGTGTTTTCTTGTTTTGGTATCAGGATAATGCTTTACCTTTTCAAATTTTCAGAATAGTTTGAGAAGAATTTGTATCAATTCTTTTTTTTTAAGATTTTATTTATTGATTTGAGAGAGAAAGAGGGAGAGAGAGAATGAGCCAGGGAGAGGGACAGAGTGAAAAGGGCAAGCAGACTCCCCACTCAATTGTGGGGCTTGATTCTAGTACCCCAGGATCATGACCTGAGCTGAAGGCAGACATTTAACTGACTCAGCTACCCAGGTGCACCTGTCTCAATTCTTTTTTAAACATTTGGTAGAATTCGGCAGTGAAGCATTTGGTTCTGGACTTTTCTTTTGTTGGAAAGTTATTGGTTATTGATTCAACCACCTTACTAATAATTGGTTTGTTCAGAATTTCTATTTCTTCATGATCCAGCCTTCATATGTCATATGTTCTAAGAATTAATCCATTTTCTTTTAGGTTGTCTTTTCATTTCAGCTTTTAAAGAACTCCTGTCTGAATTTTTTATAAGGCAAATCTAGTGGTGACAAACTCCCTTGATTTTGTTTGTGTGGAAAAGTCTTTTTTTTCCTCCTTCTTTTCGAAAGGATAACTTTGCCAGATAGAATGCTGTGAGCTGGCTTTTTTTTTTTTTTCAAGACTTCGAATATATCATCTTACTCTCTCCTCCCCTGTAAGGTTTCCACTAAGAAAACTAGTGATCACTCCATAAATGTTCCTTATTAAGAAAACTTTTTCCCCCTGATTTAAGATTCTCTGTCTTTGACTTTTAACTGTTTCTTTATAACATGTCCTGGAGAAGATTGTTTTAACTGAAATAATGGGGTGATGTTTTAACACTGAGTACCCAAATATCTCCCCAGATTTAAGAAGTTCTGAGCTATTATTTCTTTAAATAAATTCTGTGCCTTTCTCTCTCTCTTCTTCTGGAACTGCAGTGATTCTGATATGTGTTCATTTGATATCATCTCATAGACCATGCAGATTTTCTTCTCTTTTTAAATTATTTTTCCTTTGTTCTTTTCTGATTGGATTATTTAAAAGTGCCTATGCACTGACTTATTAATTTTCTCTTTTGTTTGGTCTACTCTAAAACTGATACTTTCTTTATTTTTTGTTTATTTTTTGCACTTTTCATTGCATTCATGGAATTTTTCAGCTGCAGAATTTCTGTTAGACTCTTCTTTAAAAAATAATTTTTCCTCTTAAATTTCTGATTTTATTCATGTACTTTTTATTATTTCACTGAAATATCTTTTTTCTATTTTCTTGTGGATTATTGAGCTTCCTCAAAACAGTTATTTTGAGATCTTTATCAACTAAATCACAAAACAGTATCTTTCAGTTCAGGTATTGGGGAATTACTGTTATATTTTGTTGATGGCATGTTTCTTTGATTCTACATGTTCTTTGTAGTTTTGTGTTGCTGTTTTTACATTTGAAGTAACAGTCATCTCTTACAATCTTGTTAGCTGTCTTCAAGTGGGAAATAACATCATTGGTCCATATTTGGGTTTTCTCTGACCCTACATGGATACATTTATTGCTTTTTGCTCCCTCTTGTAGCATAATTCTTAAGTTTTTATGTCTTCTCTTAATCTTACAATTCATCAGGCCAGCTGTTGGAGACCTCTCTTTTGTTGTCCTGATGGTATAGCTATGTAGAGCCAAATCCTGTGGCTCCTCCTTTTCTACAGACTTTGGCTTGTTTTCTGAGCATATTCTCTCTCTACCAGAGCTCACTCTTGCTGCTGCCCTGGGGACCATGCACAAGAAGCCAGCTACAGAATGGGAGCTGCTATGGGTACTTGGATATTAGGGATGTCCATGGTCCAGGTTGGGAGATCTTCAAGTGAGGTATTCCCAGCAGCTCATTGGTTGACCTCCTGTTGGAGATCAATCTAAAGAATCATGTCTCTTTAATATATTTTAATATTCTTACCTCCCTCTTTCCCAACCTCTTTCTCCCACCAGTCATGGAAGTCTCACCTCAATACTCTGTATGTTGCAGGAGAAAAACATTTCTTTAACCATGTCCTCACAGCTGGGGAAGATTGGCAGCACTCACTTGTCATATTCTTTTTTCCCATGGGAGAAGTTGCTGCTAAGTAGTTCAGCCCTACATTGTGCTACCTTGGAAGAGGAGCAGTGTTGGCATAGTTCATGTTACCCTCTCTAGGGCATCTAAACTTCTTTATTTCTTAATTTAATATTTAATTTAATTAATTTTACTTTATTTATTTTTTGCTCCAAGAGAGTTTTGGAATCTCCCCTTAGTAAACCTGGATTCCAATAAGGGTTTTCTTTACTGTGAATGGCTGTGTAAGTAGGCACTGTCTGGGTATTCCCTGACTATGACCAAGAGGGGCTGAAGCTCTTTCACAAATTCCTACTGGTTTTGTAGCCTGTACAGAAGTCTGTTTGCCTATTAACTGATGCACAGGTGTATACAATTCCTTTTGGGTTCCTTGACATAAGAAATATGGTGCCATATGATGCTCATGACATAATGCATATGCCTCCTACAGAGGCTATTTTTTCATGGATGGATAATGAATTTTAGTTGTTAAAGTGGGAGACAAAAAGAAGAGAATTCTTTTGCTGCCATGATGATGACATCATTCCAGGGAGCAATTCTAATAGCAACAAAACAGAAAATCAAAAATATTCAAAATATTCAATAACTTTCCATTCTGAAAGACTGAAAATACACATAGACAATGGATAGACCATGTATAAAAATAAAACTCTGACCCACACCTGTAGCATCCAGCTCAAGAAACCAAACCATTATTAGCAATAACCAACCCAGGATGCTAGCCCATTATCTGTAAGTCAAACTTATTAAAACTCTGACTATTCTTTCTTGTAATAGTACAGGAAGTCAAACAATAACTCCTATAACAACTAGCTCAAGATAGCCAAGACTTGATTAATTGCTAGCTTCTATATTTTTGTTTCCACTTCTAACCAGAAATAGTCAAAACTGTACCTATAATGAATCACAAAATCACTTAGAATGCCTTGGTTTCAGTTAACTCTCCAACCACTACCCCATGACAACAGTGTCGCATGAAGGAGGCTTGAAGTCTTCTGCTTTTCTGTTATAAAGATTTCCCCATTCTCTGTCTCCATTTGAGTCTTTTTCAAAACAATGTGATGGTGGATAACTCCTTTCTCTGAATAAATAACCTTTACTTATTATCATTTGTTTATTTATATTTGGTTATTTATTTTTGTTTATTTTTACAATGTTGTAGGTACATTAACAATGTGTAAAGATATGCAGAAAAGACATGGACTTTGATATCTATTCCCATCTATCCATAAAAAATTAAAAAAAAAAAAACAACCTTGGGGTTTCCTAGAACCGTCAACAAATTACCTCTATGACACTTGGTCACTTGCAAAACTCAAAGTGGTTTCATTGCTTAACAGAGACAACATTCTATAACTCCAGGGTTGTGAAGGACATGATTGGTATCATTCATTACAATGGAGCTGTGTGTGCACCTCTCATTTCAATAGCTCTATATACTAACACTCTCATTCCATGATTTCCATGTTATTAATTCATTGTCATTTATTATTTCTCACATTTATTAAAAGGTCTTGTATTCAGTATCCTAATTGGATGGATGAGAATGTGCCAACAATTTGAATGGTTACATAATAGAAAGAAAATTTAACCCCTTAAATACATAGCTCCAAATCTTCAGGACTGGAAAGAATCCTGAATTGAAAGTCAACAGTCTAGAATTTTAGTCCTACCATTAAATTAACTTTTTGAACTTAAATAATTTTCCTTGTGCTTTATATGCAAATATCTGCCTTGCTATCCTTATTGCAAGCCTTGGAAGGCTATTTATGTATAAACAAAGGCTTCTTCAAGTTCAGCTTTGACCCAGAGTTCAAAGAAATCATATATCATGATACATTTAGTTGAGGTAATGATTTTTGAAAAGTAAGGAACACTCAAATGCAAGGCAATGTGTCCCATAGCCAAACTGTAGAAATGAGATATCCATCAGCAGATGAATGGATAAAGAAAATATCGTGTGTGTGTGTGTGTGTGTGTGTGTGTGAATGAAATCTTACTCAGCCATCAGAAAGGATGAGTGCTTACCATTTACATCAACATGGGTGGAACTGGAGGGTATTATGTTGAGTGAAGGAAGTCAATCAAAGACAATGATCACATGGTTTCACTCATGTATGGAATATAAAAAACAGGGCATAGGACCTTAGGGAAAGGAAGGAAAAACTGAACAGGAAGTTAAAAGAGAAGCAGAAAAAAAACCATGAGAGACTCTTAACTAAGGGAACCAAATAGAGGGTTGCTGGAGGGCAGGCAGGGGATGGGGTTAACTGGGTGATGGGCATTACTGGGGGCACATGATGTGATGAGCACTGGTATCATATGCAATTGATGAATTACTGAAGACCACATCTGAAACTAATGATATACTATAAGTTGACTAATTCAATTAAAAAAAAAAGAATGAAAGAAATGGCAGGCCTTTCTTTATGACAAAATAAGAGGAGAGGGTTACAGATGAATGATTCAGGTAACAAATGAGCTGTCATTGAGGCAAACAAATCCCAAGAGACCACAGTCTAAAGCAGTCCTTTTATGGGAAGTGTTATACATTCTGCAAGAAAGGAAACATGTGGGTCTGAAATACTTTTTGGAATGAACTAACAAGAGGATTATGAGAATTCTACATCCCATTCTTAGAAATAAATTGTTCTCAGTTTCAGTCAGTAGCTGAAATGCAGCCTTCTAATTGAAGTTCTGGTGTTAAATAACTCACTGGCTTTGAAAGAATAAAATGACCTTTATGGGCCTTAAATGAGTTATGATTTGACATACTGAAAAGATCAGAGACTTAGAAGTTAGATATCATTTGTTCAGTCCAATACTGGGCATTAAATGTCACCTCATTTAAATTCTCTGCATCTCAGTTTTGTCATCTTCAAAGGAAAGGCAATGTCTTCCAAAGTAGGCAAGGAGTGGTGGCAATGCAGATAAACCACAGGTATGATGCGTTGCACACACAAAGTGGCAGGGAAGAGTGGATGCAGTGATTGTCATTTAAATTATGTCATAGGACTTAGATGCTCAGTCACTTGCAGGTCTAGACTCTCTTATCCAATATACTTCCTGAGACATATATTTGGTTTATTATCTGGCAAGAGGACAGATGTGTACCTTACATACAATATGATACTCAATAAAAACAACAACAACAAAACATGAACCTACATTAATCTGAAAACCACCAAATGTGAAATATGAGGTGAGAAAAAGGAAGTTATTTGACCAAGAATTTCCATATCTATCTATATCATCTGTGTATTAGACTAAATAGTTAGGAGGATCCCAGAGAAAGCTAGCATAAAGTAACTCATAGAAGACTCTCATTTATTTAGGCCATTCCTCTATTCATCAGACAAATCTAGAGCCTCCAGAAAAGAGGTTCTATTTTCCTAAATGGCCAATAACATTTAGATTAATTGCCAGCCTTTAAACACACTCTACTCATTCAACAAATTTTAATTAACAATTATTTAAATATTTAATATTTATGGAGGTATTATAGGGATGAACTGTTACAACAGTTTTTGCAGCAGGATTCTTCATAGGTTATGGCTCTGTCAGACATCAGAAATAAAGAGGACACAATTTTTTCTTTAAAACTCTTTTAAAAAGATACTGATGAGGGGGCACTTGTGTGGCATAGTCAGTTAAGTGTCTAACTCTTGGTTTTGCCTCAGGTTGTGATCTCAAGGTTGTGATCTCAGGGTCGTGAGATCGAACACCACCTCTAGCCCCCCATTCCGGTCACCACTCAGAGCAGAGTCTGCTTAAGATTCTCTCTCTCTCCCTGAACCCCTCCCCTCCCACTAGTGATCTCTCTCTCTCTCTCCCTCTCTCTTAAATAGATAAATATTTAAAATAAATACAGTGATGCATACAATATAAATTGTATTATCTCCTAGGACAAATGCCATTATTGCAGAAAAACATTAGTAAATAATTACTTCCACTGTCATATTCAGGCTGCGTCTGACAGAACAGGATGAGAATGAGAATTCAGTTTTGGCTCTTCCTTTTACAGGTTGAAGGGTAAGTTATTTACCTTCTGGGCCTCTCGAATTTTGTCTATAAAGTAAAGAAACAACACCCCATGGAGGTGTGTGTTCATGTGTGTACAAGCATGCATGTGAATGCACATGCTTTTTAAACAAGCATTTTCCCTATATAATGGAAGTGCAAATGGAGTGGTAAAGTGACTTTCCAAAGTCAGGCAAAGTTGGCTCATGCACTTAATAAATTAACATTACTTCTATGCCAGGCCTTGTATGGAGAATTAGAGTTTGAAGATGAGGGAAATGCAACCCTGCCTTCAGGGAATACCTGTTTGAGGTTGATTAGCTGGCATGCAGGGTACATAAAAATACCCTTTTTATCATTCTTTTGCATCCATGCCCTCAGCTTTCTGTTTTTAGTGAACACTGAAAGTCTTTAAGAATGGTTTACTTTAGAGCTGACCTTGTGTCCTTCCATCTTTCAGTTGCTTGTCTGCTTGTCTGCCTAGGTTCAGGACATTCTTTGATGACTTAGCTTTGTTGTAAAAGACCTGTGGTTGTGGTGGTAATAATTTCACTTATAGTGGTTATAGCAGGCACATTTGTAAGCACTTTACCTATATTGGCCCACTGACCTCTAGTAACAACCTATGAGGTAGTTATTATCATGAATTCCATTTTACAATGAAACACCCAAGATCACACAGCTGGTTAATGCTGGAGTTGGGATTCAAACCTTGCTAGCCTGACCTCACATTTCACACTGAACCAGGGTTCCCCAGTGTGGGATTCTTGAATCAGCAGCTCAGAATCATCCAGGAACCTGACAGATATGTACTCATAAGCCCAATCCAAACTACTGAGCAAGCAACATCACTGGGAGTTGGTGCCCAGAAAAAGAATAGGCAATTAGCTGGCCATGTGATCTCCAAGCATGACAAAACCCAAGAGTCACTGCCATTGACTGCCACATATACCTGCTCATCAGTGGCTGAGTCAGCTCTGAAACCAGGTCCCTGTGACTCTGTCCTTGTCACCCCACATGTGCTCTGCAAATAGTATGATCACTTTTTAAGCAGGATTGCACAACTAGGTCTGGACCTCCAGACTGATGAGGTGAAAGGTCCTCACTGTTAGATGTTTCCCAAACTCAAATAATTTTGTGATAATTAATTGAAATAATATGCATCATCTGGTTAGCTTTATATATTATAGATGGCACAAAAATGTAAGAGAATTGCATGCTTATAGTATTGTTAGAGATTCCCCACATGAAATGATTATTTGCAATTAAGCTTAGGAAGGGGGGGGCATATCTTGAGACCATCTTCTCTACTATTCTGAAACTCTGTCCTAGGGACTCTTCTTTATAGGTTGATCCCTTTGACAATAACTGTTCTAAAAGACGTTTTGGAAGTTGCCCTCATGTGATGTCTAAATATATACTGTCTTTGATTTGTTTTTGTGTATGTTCCTTCTTCTACTGGATTGTAATTCTCTTGAGATCCCCTTAAGAATTAGTATAGTACTTTCCAACTGCTTGCAGGAGTGGATATGAATAATAAATAATAAAATAAAACGATTAAAATGTGCCTCAAAGAAGCATTTAAGTGATACATTTTTTAATACTCTTTTATCTATTTCCATGATGACAGAATGAATGAATTAGGCTGAAGGAAACTGACCATAGACCATTGAGTGGTAGTAAAGTAGAAAGGTCTATGGGCAACTGAGCTTTTTCTTTCTCATAAATGAACAGAGCCTATTAAATATGACAAAGTCATTTTCAAATCCATTTATAAAGCTCCTAAGAGGGTTAAGTTGCAGCACATCTATTTTCATTTCTAATATGAGGCATGTTTTCTCAACAATGATCTAATAACTCAACATGTGATGTTAGCAATTTTATCCTCAGTGTGGTAGAAAACATTACCATCAAGCCCCAAAGAGTCATGAAGATCTTAGCTGAGTAGAAGATTCTCAGAGAATGCCTCTGACAATAGTTTATGCCCCACATTATTATTTAACTGAGGATTATTAAAATGTTTAGAGTTGATTACTTCGTATTATTTTAGGACTTAGCTACTCCAACCACAGTAAGCTATTGAATAAATCTGATAGTATTGAAGAAATGCTCTGTATCATATCAATATGTGATATAAAATTTCCTAAATATTTGGTTATTTGGAAATACAATTGCTAGATGTTGAAAATGGAAGAACTCATAGGAACAAACCAGTCTAATTTTCTTGTACTTTAGCTGAGGCAATTCAGGTTAACCTGAGCTGATGGACTAGCCCAATGTCAAAAAGTTAACTATGGCTAATCAATTATCCATTGTTTTTTCAAGCACCTACTGGTGCCACAAAGGTAGGCTACATATAGGACTTAGATTATTGTTCTTAAAAGGAGATCAGAGTAGAGCTATGATTGAGAGATACCAATTTCTGAGTCACTAGCTTATCAATAGTATTAAAGAATAATACTATTATGTCGCTGTTAGTGAAAACTTGTACTTGTCAACTAGAACCACATGCAACATTAAAACCACAGATACAATTTTCACAAAAATGAAGTCTGCTTTACTTAAAGAAATCTATTGTGTTCATTTTTTTTCAAGATTGTTTTATTTATTTATTTATTTGTGAGAAAGAGCATGAACAGGGGGGAAGAGCAGAGGGAAAGAGAGAAGCAGGTTCCACACTGAGCAGGGAGCCCAATGTGGGACTAAATCTCAGGACTCTGGGATCACACCCTGAGCTGAAGGCAGACATTCAACCAGCTGAGCTACCCAGGCATCCCTATTGTGTTCTTAAATATACAAAGATATCTTAGAAAGTGGAAGCGGTGTTTCTAAAGCTATAGCAGCAGGGTTACAGAGGTTGTTTAGAATGTGGGAAGGCAGAGCACCATTCACCGTCATGGCTGAGTGGATGAGACTGTGGAGGTACAGTGATTGATGACGTGGTGCCTGGCTCACTGCCTCATGGACAGCTGGAGAAACCACCCCATTTCCACCTTGGCTAAGAGTTTGCAAGTCCAGTACTCCTGCTGCTCCATCAGAGCCAGCAATAGATATGCTACCATCATTTGGTTTGATCTGACTTACAGGGAAGTGTGAGTATAAAATGAGGAAAAAAATAGAGGGTAATGCCTAAAAGCATGACAACAGATAAGGGGTGGAAAGGAAAGAACCTCAAAGAAATGTATTTTCTGGGGCTCCTGGAAAGCTCAGTTGGTTAAGCATCTGTCTTCAGCTCAGGTCATGACCTGAGGGTCCTGAGATGGAGTCAGTGTTGGGCTCTCTGCTCAGTGAAGAGTCTACTCCCCTATCTCCTCCACACCCCCCCACTCATGCTCTCTCTCTCTCTCTCAAATAAATAAGGTCTTAAAATAAAAAGAAAAAAAAAATTTGGAAGGGGAGGTGAACCATAAGAGACTATGGACTCTGAAAAACAACCTGAGGGTTTTGAAGGGTCAGGGGTGGGAGGTTGGGGGAACAGGTTGTGGGTAATGGGGAGGGCACGTTTTGCATGGAGCACTGGGTGTTGTGCAAAAACAATGAATACTGTTACGCTGAAAAAAATAAATAAAATGGTAAAAAAAAAGAAATATGTTTTCTGATTATCAGTCCTCCTCTGCCACTATCATATCATGTTAACTAACATATTTAAGGAATTATAATCATACTTATTATGCATTTTGTATTTATATATACTGGTTTTATTTATGTAAGTTAACCTGAACCATATATTTGATGAGCCTTTCATTTGTAGTAAAAGTCTTCAGATTCTCAATAAATGTTTGCCAATTAACTTTAATTTTATTCTCTGTAATATGAAGTTAAACTCCAAGTTTTTGTAAGGTAAAGTTAGCTACTAGGGTAGAATTGTTTTGTACTTGAAGGAATTGTAGCTTGCTAGAATGCCATAATGATCTTCAGAGTCACTTTATTTAAGGCTCCTTTAATTGACATATTGTCAACAAAATACATTTCTTTATAATTTACCTGTCCAAAAATTCCTTAAATACGTTCAGAGGTGATGTGCAATTGTTCCAATTAACTAGTGAAGTTTGATGCTGATTACGTTGGTTCTCTGAGGGAACTTAGTCTGCATTGTTCAACCCATGCATCTGGAGATTTAACTCCAATTTCAAATTACATTCAAGAATTGATTCAGGCTTTCATGGCTGCAGAATGTTGTGAAAAGTCACCTAATATACTAAGGTCACTAGTTTCTAAGATGAACTATGAAAGTCAACTTGTAACTCTGACTTCTGGTGACTCAAGATGGACCAAGAGGTTATAAAGTAGGAAATTAGAAAGTAGGATCTTTTAAAGTCAATTTTTCTTTATTTTATTACTTGTTCAGTTCATTTCGGGAAGGGGAGAAAGATACAAAGTATTTAGATGAGGGACTCTGCTTTTAAACTAATCTCCTCTCTAACAGAGTATGACCTAGCAGCATTCAAACTTTATACCTCTCTCTAAGCTCTCCATATATCGACATACTTACTTGCACAATGAGAATGAATACTAGTGTCTATTATTAGGAATTCCTGTTTTAAAAGATTTTATTTATTTATTTGACAGAGAGAGAGATGGCGAGAGAGGGAATATAAGCAGGGGGAGTGGGAGAAGGAGAAGCAGGCTTCCTACTGAGCAGAGAGCTCAACGTGGGGTTTGATCCCTGGAATCATGACCTGAGCTGAAGGCAGAAGCTTACCAACTGAGCCACCCAGGTGCCTCAGGAATTCCTGCAAAGACTGTAACACTGTTTATTACAGAGCTGGGCTCATGATAAGAATATGGCAAATAGTCATATTTCTTTTACAGTTGTTTTATTTTCTCTATTTTACTGTCGTTATCAGGCAAATTTGTCAATTAGCCATAACTATGGTCAGCAATGGTCTGGGGAGTAAGGGATGGTTGGAGTTTTTGGACCTATTATTATCAGAACTACGAAAATAAACTATTCAATCTAGGCAATGATGGATTTGAGCTTGCCAGCTTTTTTTCTGTTTTTAGACTTTGCCTGCAAAAATGCTGTGGTCAGATCATTTATTCCACAGTGGTACAGAGCACAATGTTTGGGCCAGACAGACATGGGTTTGGCCCAGCTTTACCATCTACTTGTGTAATACAGTGTGTTTTCCAAAAATTGGGGAAATATGAACAGATAGGTGTATTATGTCAATGTCACTGATATTAGACTATTTTTTTGAAGATGATCCCATTGGAAGAAACTGGATAAAGAACACATGGTTTCTGTCTGTATTGTTTCTTAGAAATACATGAGAATCTGAAATCATCTCAATAAGATTTAAAGTAAAAATATTTAAAACACTCTTTCTGGTCTCATACATTCTTCCAGAAACTTACCACTCCCCACCAAGAGGTAAGTCCATCTCCTCTGCCCTTGAACCAGGGTGGGACTTTGTAACAGCTTTGCTGGATAGAACATGACAGAAGAGACACCCTGTGATGGGGGTTAGTTCATAAGGGGAGTACAGATTCTACCTTACTCTTCCTCAGTATTCTTGCCCTTGAAACCAGTCACTATGATGTGAGAAATCTCCAACAGCCCATGTGAAGACAAACCGAGGCCTTTAACCAATAGTTAGCATCGACTGCCAGACATATGAGTGAGCCTTCAGATGATTTTACTTGAGGATCCAGGCACTGGATCACAGAAAGACCACCTTCACAATGTTTTGTGCAAATTTTGTCCCACAGAAAGTGAATCTGTGAACATAGTAAAGGTTTTGTTATTATGCTTTGGGGTAAAATGTTATATAGCCATAGTAGCTCTAATGACTAGACAATCTAAATTTACCTGGTAAATTTATTGACTTCACACCTCGGTATTCTTATGGGAAATATCATAGGAACAATGTTAAGTTCATATTCTTATTATGAGGATGAATAAGATGATATACATAAAGTTTGGTGTTTGACACATAGAATCCTGAAGAAAGGTAGTACTATATTTATAAGATGATGTTAGATGTAAAAATGTCCACTCCTACTGAACACAGCTGCAGGCACTGTTTATAACTATTCATAAGTGGTTTGCAAGTACTGATTTGTTTCATTTGCACAGTAACACTTTGAAATAGATAATCACATTAGTATGTCCATTTAATTTTGGTAGCTGAAACTTGGAGAGTTGAGGTCCCATAAGTTAGAATTTCTGCCCATCTCTTTGTAATGTGGATATTTATCATTTCCTGACTATATCTAACAAAGTTCTATCTTCATTTCCTCAAGAGTATCACTTGAGACGGTCCCTTGATGTGTTCCATTTTGAAAAACATCAGTCCAGGTTCTGTGGAGTGTTCTAGTCCTAAATTTATCTTTGAAAGAGTTTGATAAAATTGAAACTATAGAATTTTGGCTATAGAAAAGTCAGTTATGGTGTACACATGAGCTCCTCAAGCAAGCATGCATAAACACCCAGGGGGTATATGAATGAGGCATCATCGATTACATTAAGCAGAAGTCTTTGTGGTCCCAATATGTGCCAACCAGGCATTAAGGAAAGAGCAGAGCAATGGGGGCAAGAAACGTCTTTAAGCTCAGGTGCCTCAATGTGAAGCACAGCTCTGCCACTTTCTAGCTGTGTGACCCATTCGTTTCTTCATCTGTGTCAAAGACTCAGTTCTTTGTCGGAGTGAAGTTTAGCATGTAAAGTATGGAATGTTTTAGTGCAATGCCTGGATGTGCAGTTGGCACTAACAAAGTCAGCTATTATTACTATAATTGTAAATTTAATTAAGAACTAGTAACATCCCTTAATGAGTTCACCATCAAGCAAGAAAATCAAGCTTTATCTGGTACCACAGACATGGGAATCCTATCCCATCCTATCCCAATTTAAGGAAGGACTAGTTGCTGGGCTGTATCCAGTGAGATTGACAGGCCAGCTCCCACTGTTACCTGCTTCAGGGTAAGTACATCAGCCACAGCCACACCCTTCCTAGGGCAGTAGCATCCAGTGACAGATCAAAGAGGTGTTTGAAGGTCCTGCCATCAGGGAAAATGAAAAGTAACCCTGACCGAGCAGTACCTGCTCCAGAGTTCCCCACTCTCCACAGAGCTGGCATTGTAATTTGACAGATTTTCCTCAATTCTCCTTACGCCTCATTTCTTTCAAATGAAATATCAATAGATAAGCCAAATACGGGATTTTGAACACAGAATTCAATGTCTCCCTCTTTACTTTAGGCTTCTTTCATGTTCCTGGAGCCCATTCATAGCACTGCCAGACAGAAAGTCTTGAAAAGCCCTTTTCTTGGGAACACAATGTGTCTGGGCTGCTGAACTGCAGTCCCACAAATATTCTCGTATTGTCTTCAATGTATTTCCACAATCCTTAGTCATTCATTTTTCTCACCATGTCTTACCTAGCTAGGCTCATGTGCTCATATTGTGCCCATCCCTTTCTGATACATCATATATATGTGTATGTGTGTGTGTGTGTGTGTTTATGTATGTATATATATGTGTATATATATATATTGATAAATTGATATATATATTTATAAACACATATTCTGAATCTATATGTAGATCTACATATAGATTCAGAATATGTGTTTTGAAGCCCAGCTTCTGCCTTATTGTTAAGTGTTCTCATGATCTCAGTATTTGATCCCAGGCAGAGTTTAGGTTCCTCAGACGCTCCTAGGTTACCCCATTCAGGACAAAGATCAAGTAACCGGTAGCATATCTGCAAACTTCAAGTCAGTCCTTGCAAGAGGTTACTCAAATATTCTTTGTAAACATAGAATGCTTTAATAAATCAAAGGTTTCATATAGAAATTCGGATTTCTGGGGCCCCTGGGTGGCTCAGTGGGCTAAAGCCTCTGCCTTTGGCTCAGGTCATGATCCCAGGGTCCTGGGATAGAGCCCCACATCAGGCTCTCTGCCAGGCAGAGAGCCTGCTTCCTCCTCTCTCTCTCTGCCTGCCTCTCTGCCTACCTGTGATCTCTGTCTGTCAAATAAATAAATAAAATCTTATTTAAAAAAGTAGAATAAAGAAATACTTCATGATTTCTATATAGTACCACGCTTCATTTCTGAGGTGCTGATAAATGGAATAATGCCTGACCCATATTTCCCATGGCCTGATTCAGCTGGACCTGGGAGACCTTTCCATTCAAGAAAGGCTGTTACTCTCCAATTCAAATGTCCGGTCAGTCACATGGGACATGCATGTATGTGTACACAGTCTAATTTCTCCCCTGTCCTTACCTCCTTTGCTCTGGATAATAAGAGCTTATGACCACTTGTTTAAATGTATTGTCCGATATAGGAGTGCTGTCACCCTTTGGCCCAAACGTGTTCTTCATTAAGTTATTGTTAAGTGATAAAATACAGTGTACATACATGCTGAAGAAGACACACAGACAAAGACACACAGGACATGCATGTGAATAATAAAGAACAAAATGATAAGTTAACATTCATGTGCTTACCACCTTCAAGAACAAGAACTTTGCTAAATTTCTGAGGTCTCTTGTGTACCTGTAACTTTTACGTCTCCCTGCTTGGGATGCCTGGGTAGCTCACTCAGTTGAGCCTCTGCCTTTGGCTTAGGTCATGATCCCAGCATCCTGGCATCAAGTCCTACATCAGGCTCCTTGCTCAGTGGGAAGCCTGCTTCTCCCTCTGCCTGCTCTGCCTGTTCTGCCTGCAGTTCTCCCTGCTTCTGCTCTTTCTGACAAATAAATTAAAAAAATCTTTAAAACATATATCAAATCTCCATGCTTGCTCTGTAACACCATCTTAGACTCTGTGTCAATTATCCCCTGTGCTGCTATTTAGGTATATCTGATTTGAATGGAATCAAATTACATATATATATATATATAAAATTCTGTAGCTTTATTTTTTATTTCACTCAACATTACGTTCCTGTGATTTATCTAAATTGGAATATATAGTTCAGTTAATTCTTTCTGACTGATGCATGGTACTATATAGAAATCATGAAGTATTTCTTTATTCTACTTTTTTTTAAAAGATTTTATTTATTTATTTGACAGACAGAGATCACAAGTAGGCAGAGAGACAGGCAGAGAGAGAGGGGGAAGCAGGCTCTCTGCCAAGAGAGAGCCTGATATGGGGCTTGATCCCAGGACCCTGAGCCAAAGGCAGAGGCTTTAACCCACTGAGCCACCCAGGCGCCCCTCTTTATTTTATTTTTAATAGCACTTTGGACACCTTCTAACTTTTAGAAAAATCATATGATGCTGCTATGGATATGTCTAAACATGTCTTTCTATGTATGAATGCTTTCTCTAACGGTACGAAGTAGTGACATACGCATACACAAGGTATTACCCTGGGGGGTACATGCATATTCATTTAACAAGGTGATACCAAACTATTTGTAGGATTGAGTTTGATTTCCTTTATTTCGTTTTTTTAAAGATTTTATTTATTCATTTGAGAGAGAGAGAGTGAGAGAGAGAGAATGAGAGCTGAGAAGGTCAGAGGGAGAAGCAGACTCTCCATGGAGCTGGGAGCCCAATGCTGGACTCAATCCCGGGACTCCAAGTTCATGACTGAGCCGAAGGCAGTCGTCCAACCAACTGAGCCACCCAGGTGACCTCAAGTTTGATTTTAATCTATGAAAGTCCCTTGTGCTTGTATCTATACAAATTTATGCAAAAAGTCTAGTGTCTGTTGGTAAAGAAATCCATCCTCTGTGACTTCAACTTCCCATGCCTAAATTTGGGAGTCTCAGACTTATTTTCCTTTACGGATTATTATACCAAGGATAAGTATCCATAAATTGTGTCTTAAAAATCTACCCCAGGACAAAATAATTCCCTGTTTCTCACTTATCCAGGTCAATTCCTTATAACACTCTCTCACCATCTGTGACTTTGACTTGGGTCATTCCCTTCTGGTCCTGGTACCTCTGCCCTGACTTTCAGACACCTACTATCCAGTACTGGCTCCAGTAATCCCAACTGTCATATGTCATATGTCATAAGATCATCCTTATTTGTGTTTTGGGTTGTCCCTGGAGAACTACTCTAACTGCTATTTCTTAAGAGTTTCTTGAATCTGAGTTGGGTTGTTGTGGCCTAAGAACTTTTCCTGAGTCTCTATCACTTTTTCATCATAATTATATCCTGTTTATGACAGGATGTATGTATATGAGTAATCTTGTACTGTAATTTTATACTTTTATACTTCTCATGCTGTCCTTTTCTGATTTGCATATCAAGGTTACATTACCTTACAAAATGAGGGGATTTTTTTTTGAAGAATATGTAAGTTGAAATCATCTCTTTATTAAATATTTAACAAAGATTATCTACCCATAACTATATAATACTGATCATATCTTTAACGTTCAAATGATCTTTTAATTTTAAGATTTCAAATATATAAACATCCATATATTGAATGAATTTGTACTTAACATCTTCTTTGTATCTGACATATTTCTAGGGTTCTTGGGCTATCTCATTGATCACATACATCTAAGATTCTGTTATTCATGACACACACATCCCACTGGTCACTAATACATTAACCATTCCCTCAATTTACCTCCAATAAATTGAAGACACACATGCAATTCCTGGTCTAAATGTTGCTTTTTAGTTTTATATTTCCCAATTCTTATTAAGAGCAAAGTCTTGCAACTCTTTTGGTTCTTGTGGATCTTATGGCTGCTAAACCTTTGTTCAACAATTTGACTGTCATTTATCTTCCTTCTTCAGTTCCTGTGAATATACTGAATGTTGTTTTGGGTGCTTTTGGTAGCTTTTCCAAAGTAGAACAATTTCTAACCACATATATTTATTCTTAATTCTTTTGTTATTCACTTAGATAATAAATGCTTGAATACCAGTATTTTTTACAATATATCCATTAATTTAATAAATTTGCATTTATGATAATAACTGATCATAACAATTCTGGATTTCTTAAAGTATGAATGTAATAACTATAAAGCCTCTTTTATATTTCCTTTGAATTTGCCATTCATTCGACATTTTAATCCATATCATTGCAGGAAAAAAAAAAAGTATTAGGATCTTGGCTCTCTAAACTGTCCTCTTGTCTATATAATAAATGAAAATAGAGCCTCAATAAATATTTGTTATTTTTTCAACCAATTTTCAGGCTCCTTTGTTTTCCTTGCTCCCAGCCTCTCTGGTTTCACATTTTCACTGGTTCTTGGAGACCCTTAAACCCTACAGTGGGCTACTAGATAAAAGGGAAACCAATCAGAGACAGAGCCACTTTTCAAGGGGTAGCAGAGAATAAAGGAAGGCTCAGCGACCAAATAAACTTTTTTAATTTGGAAAGACAGTTATAAACTGTGATTTCAGTATATGAAAATCTTGTTCTCCTGACTTTTAAGGAAAACTAGCAATCTGATTTTGCTGTCCAGCAGCTCTCAAAAATGTTTATGAAAAAAAGAAAATAAATGATAGGATTTAATATCTCAAAATTGGTTTGATTTGCAAAAGTTAGAATACATTTGAAAACAAATTTTGTAATTTCTTTTCCACACTAAGTGCTTGAGAAAAAATAAATCCATTTTTATCTACCAAAATGAAGTAACCATGAATTTATGTGACTCCAGACTCTTCTGATAGTTCTAAACTAGTGATAAATAAACATAGGCTGATGACTCAGAAATGTTCTGATGTTATATGCAATAAACCTTGTATTATAAACACATTATATACAGATTGACAAATACCGAGTCACACCCTTTTTAAATAATAGCTGCCTGTACTTCTTCCATATGTTTCCAAAAGAATTTAGACTTAGACAAGTGTAAATGTCTTTAGCTCTGGTTCACCAGAGGAGTTTCTGTTCCTTCCCTGAGTACTTAGATAATGTAATAAATTAATCCAGAAATATGATTCACAATTGCACAAATACTGAAAAAAATCAGGCCAAACAAATTTTATCAAAAGAAAAAAAAATTTTAATAGAAAATATATAATATCATACTGATTCTTTCATTTACAAATGAGAGCCTGTTGACTCAATGTTATTCAAAGAAACACATTATTTAACCTTCTGTCAATGCTGGGTGTAAATCTCACTGCTGCAATTCATATTTATGACATATTTGGCTCAGTTTCACATGAATCTCTGACCATAGGGTCCAGGAGAGCTAAATGGTAGACATAACATTAAACAGTATTGGTAGAACTAATATATTAAGAACTGACTAGGTATCATCAACTGTAATTGGCATTTTATAAACAGTTAATCTATACAGCGTATTGAAACTCTTTTATAATTGAAGAAAACTCAAGTTTACATAAGTTAATTAATTTATGTAACATCAAAGAACCAATAAAGGATAGAGCTAAAAGTTACTCCCAGCCTTATGTGATTCAAAGTCCATATTGTTTGGGCCTTTCATAGATACTCACTTTGGTTTTTGTACCATTTTGTTCTAATGAATAAAGACTACATTTTAGAAATTCTTAGAGAAATATTTTATGTTTCTGTTTGTTTGTTTTTAATATTGGAGACAATGAAGAGAATGTAAGAAAATTGTAGCTAAGATCAATAAAAGGCACGAAAAGAAGAACATGGGATTTAGAAAGTGGGAATTCTATTTCTACATCTACCTGACTCCTTTTGCTGATGAACCTTGAAAAGACAGCTTTCCCCTGCCCTACCTCAATTTCCTTTATTAAGTAGAACAAAGGGTTTATAATTTCTACCACAGCATTTAGAATTAAATAAATAAGGTTAGAGTCCATGACTCAGACTCAACAAATATAAAGTTACCAGCAAGGTTAAATAGTTAACCCAACTGTTTGCTCCCTGGTTGTATTTGGTCCTGGAGCCATTTACCTTAATTCAGTCATTCCATTATTTCAACAATTTTGTTTCTAGTGTCAGAAAAAAATTAGAAAAGATTCTGTCCTCATGGAGATTACAATCTAGTAATCTCCAAGACATTACTTAGATAGTTGCAGGTCTAAATGGAAAATAACAGCAGTAATGGATTCTATAAAGAAGAATGTATGATATCATGAGATCATCTAATAGAGATCTGCTCTAATGTGGGGGACACAAGAGAAGCCTTTCAGCAGGAGCAAAGATTAAATTAACGTGTTCAGAATTAGTTTCCAAATGAGGGTGGTGGAAGGAATTCTCTCTGGAAGTTATCATCTTATGTAGATCCCCTGTGCCCTGATGATATTTTGAAAAGACCAGCAGAACTCAAGTGTTTATGAATGTACTGTGTGTGTGTGTGTGTGTGTGTGTGTGTGTGTGTGTGTGTGAGAGAGAGAGAGAGAGAGGGAGAGAGGGAGGGAGAAAGAGAGAGAGAGAGAGAGAGATAGAGAGAGAGAGACCTGTCGAGCAAAAAGAAGATCAAGTGGTAGGTAGAAGGCAGAACATGTAGAGCTTTGTATGCCATTTTACTTATTTGTCAGTTTTCATAAAAGTGCTTTATGAGCAGTGAAACCATATCATTTCCATTTCAAACATCCCTCTGGCTCTCATATAGAGAACAAATTGCAGTTCAAGAAGAACAAAATTGGATGGAGATTGACCATCAAGTCAGTTGGTCATCTTTCTAACTGGAAGCTCTATTTTATCCAAAACAGACTGTTGTTATATGCTGCTAGTAGTGTTACAATTACAATAGAAAGATTTGCTGTATTGTTAGCTATCTTTACTTTATGTATTTGATATCTGAAAAACAAGCTTGTTTGGCTTCTCTCTACTCATGGTACCTTTACACATCTCTTCAGAAAAATGGAGTAATCTTTTTTCATCACTATTTTGATCTGGAGTAGCCCTTAAAGAACTTCAGGGTTTCTGTTAAAGGCAATTTATCTCTGATATTTTTTACCTCTCCTCTTGTGAACCACAGTAGTACATATAAAGTTCAATTTTCCCCCACGCATTTAATCCTGAGTTCTCAGAGAATTACCCTGCAGATCCCAGACTTTGCCTTCTAGCTCTTTCTTTCACATCGACACATCAGTGTTGCCTAACCAGAAATGACTAGAAAATTTTGCACATATTTTTGTGTTTAGGGTAGATTTCAGAGAAAATGCTCATTTTAAAGTTCAAGTCATGTGTTTCCCTCAGTGGACAGACAGCAGAATTGAACATGTCTGAAAGGGCTCAGAGGAATCAGGATACTCACTGGACTCCCAGTCCTGCCTCAGGAGCTCTGACACTCCTGCCTTTTTGAACTTTGTTTACACTGGTACTCCCAGCCCTGAAGAAGCTTTCCAGCCAGGCAGGTTCTCTATTCTCCTAATGAGCTTTTATTATTCATTCGTCCTGAAACTGTGCTCTCATTGGTTCAGCTCAAAGGGCATCCCCTTAAAGATATCAGTCTTAACATCCCTCGCACTTAATACAAACCTCTCACCTTTGAGCTTCACTCCATTCTGGGCAAATAATCATTATTATGTCAGTAACTCTTTATTTATTTAGATGATCTATCTTTTCTAAAAGATTTAAGTCCCCTGGAGCCAGGATCTCCCACTTATCTGATTTTCCCCTGCCTCCTACTAGTTCTCGCTCTCCCATACCTTCTTCATCATTTAATATCAATTGGTTTTTTACTCATCACAACACTGAACATTACTAAGGGCCCACCTCGTAGCTTACTTCTAATTCATACTTTCCTTACCACAGCAACCTAAAACCTGTATCTTTTCATCCCCCGTTTCTGATTTATATCGGTGTGTCACTAACTACCTTTTTTTTAAAATTTCTTTTCATTTTTTTAAATTTATTTACTTTTTTCAGCGTAACAGTATTCATTATTTTTGCACCACACCCAGTGCTCCATGCAATATGTGCCCTCCTTAATGCCCACCACCTGGCTCCCCCAACCTCCCAACCCTGCCCCTTCAAATCCCTCAGGTTGTTTTTCAAAGTCCATAGTCTCTTATGTTCACCTCCCCTTCCAATTTCCCTCAACTACCTTCTCACTAACTACCTTTTAATTTATTATTTTAAAATGTTATTTTATGTTTGTTCACTCTTGTATGGTCCCAGAATTTAGGAAAGATTCTGCTGGATGGTTCATCTCTGGTCCATATGGCATCAGTTGGGGCAGTAAGGTGTGGGGGATCCATTGCCTAAAGAGAATCTTTGTTCACATGTTTAGTGCTTAGCGCTCCATATTCTTTCTCTCTCTCTCTCCATATGATGTCTCATCCTCTAGAGCCTCTCCACCATAGAATGATAGTCTCACAAGGGTGGAATTTCTTACATGGAATTTATTTTCCTCTGGAATGAATTCTCTGCAGACCCAGGAGGAGACTAAAGAACTATTTCTGACTTTAGTCTGAAGTGATGCAATGTAATTTCTGTCTCATTCCACTGGTCAGAATATGAGTACTATACACTGTTCATACTCACGGGGAAGAAAACTGCACAGGAGTGTGAATACTGATCACCATGATTGTTGAGGGTAGGGAGAGGTGTCTTTGGAGATGAGGTGCCAAATCTGCTTGTCATATACTGTTCCATGGAGCTATGTTGAGTTTCTAACAACAGAGTTCAACTCTTTGTCTATGATTGGCTGAAGCCTAGGCTATCTGTAATCACTATTTTCTACCAAGCTCATAACCTTTAATTGAGTAAGAGCACAGAAAACAGACATTCATCAGCCAGGATAACCTAATCAAATCTGGTGGTCAATGTGGATTCCAACTGGTGACCCAGCTGCTCACATAATTCTATGTGGGTTGTAAACGTTTTTAAGACTGAAATCTCACATTTATAGTTCTGATGTAGTTTCCTGGAGTATCTTGCAGAGTTTTATGGATATATGATAGTCCTGGCACATCCTAGTTGAATAAACTGGTGAGTGAATAAATAACATAAATATTCTACATCTTTTTCTGAAGATATCTAAAATAAATGGACTTATACATGAAAAAATATTTAAGTTTGACACATGGAATATAACTGAGAACTCAGAGCTCCAAACACATTCAGTAGTCACATGAGTGATAGGTTGTCTATCATGGTTAAAGAAACATGAGGTGACCTTTGCTTCTTTTAAAATGTCATTTTTCTGTCTTTAGCTTTCAGTGTCACTCAGTGATGCTAAGTACACAGGACATGTTAAAAACTGAAAAAATAAATGAAGCAGTCATTTATCTGCCAAGTGCAAAACTATCATTTTGCTGTTGATTTTTCCCCCACAACATTGACTAGTTCAAGAGTCAGCAACTTTTTCTTAAAGGACCAGATGGTACTATTTTAGGCTTTGAGGACCATATTGCCTCTGTCATAACTACTCAATGTTCCTATTGTGATACAGAAACAGTTGTGGACAATATGTAAATCAATGAGTGTGGCTGTGATCCAATAAAACTTTATGTATATAGCCATAGTTTGCTGACCTCTAGAATAGTTCAATTACAATAAATTAGATTAATGCAATATTTAATTTGTGTTTATTTTGTTATTTGGAGAAAGGAAAACATATTTTTAGGCCTAAGAGCAGATTAAAAAACAAACAAACAAACAAACAAAAACCTATCTGGGCTGATTGAAATGTCAACCCAAAAGAGCTTATGCTAGGATTTCAATCCTAGAAGAACAATGATAAGACATACCACCTGAGGCAGACAGGAGTTTGAGGGGTCAGAGTATTTGCAACTGCTTTGGGTCAAAATGAGACAAACACCAAGCCCAACAGTTAAAGTCACAAGTTACCAAAATGTATCAAGGTAAGGGAAATGACCAAATAGATACCGAAAGAGAACAGGTCTTGATGAAATGAGGTGAATTTGGGGCTCATTTATCTATCTTGTATCTTTATCTGTCACATATGTGGTACAGGTTTTGGGAAGACAGATGACAAATACTGAGCAAATGTATTATAGATGATGGATTTAGATTTAATTTCTGTGTACAATGTTTGCTAGTTTATCTAGAAAAAATATATTAGTGAATATCCCAGGACGTGATCTCTACCACTGAAGTGCTTGAAGTCTAATTGATAAGATATCCCCCATATCAATACAAATAGAAAAACACAAAACCTGGTAAAACTAGGTAGTATAGAATGATGTTATATACCTGTGCTTCTCAAATTTTAATGCACATAGAAACCATTGGGAATCTTGTAATAGTGCAGATTGTGGTTTGATAGGTGTGAAGAGGGGCCTGTGATATGATACTGTATCTTTTTCAGGCTTCCATGTGATGATTTTCTTTTTGCATGGACCACATAAATTAGCAATACTCTATGCAATTTTAGAACAGATAGTCAGGGGCTGTGTGGTCAAGGATTTTTGGATGAAATGGAAATGGAACTATGTCAGGATGCAGAAATTCAAATTCAAATGCCTTATAATAGGCATGTGATATAAATGGGTGCATGAGAATTGGTGTAAGATCACAGGAAGTGTTCTAAGACTGCGCCAAACCTCATGTCCATTGTTGAACGTGTAGAGAGTCGATTAGAGCAAGGAACCAAATTCAGAGTTACAATCAAACCTTCAGTCACTCAACAGTGTAAGCAAGAGCCAATAAGAGAGGTACACGCTCCTCAGTGCTCCATTTTCACCATGGAATGACATTGGGGTGGGTCAGGTGAAGCTGCATAGAAATGGGGAGTCATCTTGCTGTCAAAGAGCAATAAGCAAGAGACTCTTGCCTCTTTTTGGACCCCTGGGCATAAGGTAGGGAAGAGATGAAGGGCCAAGATTGGAAAGGTAGAATGTCAAGGTGGAGAAAAGTGTCTGAGCTGAGACCCCACGAGGAAGCTTCCACAGGGAGGTGTCTGGGCTAGAAATGCAGACATGAATATAAGGATGGCAGCCTGGGAGTAAGAGGGCCTGAGTTCTTGACTACAACTTTCACTAAAAAACAGCAGTGCCCTGCTTGTGAACCAAATTTGGTGTTGGGAGGGCAGCTTCCCTACCTGAGGCTTGACAAAGTCTTATGATTTGAAAAATCATAGATGGGATTTTAGTTTAGGCCTGAACTCCTCACTGTCTATGCTGCATCTCCAAGCGGTGGCCACTGTTCAAGTTCAGGGATTGTTTCTAGGAAAGGATCCAAATTGTTTCCAGATCTTAATATTTTTTAAGTTAAACAACATATTTTTATTTGTAGTTGAAATTCTCTGATTTTCCAATATTAGTAACTGTTTTCTGATATTATTATTCTTATTTTTAAGTTTCAATCCAAAACAAAAGATGTTTTGTTATTTTGATCCAGCCTGAGAGCCAAGAGTTCATTACTTCTGTTTGAAAGGATGATACTATTTGGCTGAAAGACAGTTATAGTGAAAATGTAAAGTAAGAATGAAACAGAACAAAATTTTCCTTCCTGTGCTTGAGCTTGATGGAGTATGAGATTGGGTTAATTGCTTCTTTTAATTTTATTTTTAATTTAAGTTCAATTAATTAATATATAATGTATTATTAGTCTTCAGAGGTAGAGGTCAATGATTCATAAGTCCTATATAACATGCAGTGCTCGTTACATCATGTGCCCTCCTTAATGTCAATCACCCAGTTACTGCACCCCTCCACCCCTTTCCCTGGCCAACTGTTTTTTACTTTAAATAAATTTATTTATCAGTGGACATTAAGTTTCTTCCATATCTTGGCTATTATGAATGAGCACTGCCATGGACAGAAGACACGGTTATCTCTCCAGGATCCTGATTCTAATTCTCTTTCTACCTCAGAGATGGTATTGCTGAATCATAGGGTAGTTCTATTTTTCATTGTTTGAGGAACCTCCATACTGTTTTCCACAGGGGCTGTACCTACATTCTAGTGCATACTAAGAGTATGCAAGGTTTCCAGTTTTTGCACACCCCCACAAATATTTGTATGTATGTATGTATTTTTGATAATGGCCATCCCAACAGGTGTGAGGTGATATATGTCATTGTGGTTTTGGCCTGTTGGTGTACACACACAATGAGCTACGACTCACCCTTAAAGAAGGAAATTCTGCAATATGCAACAACATAGATCAAACTTGACATATGCAAATGATGTAAGCCAGTCACACAAAGACAAATACTGCATGGTTCCACTTCTATGAGATATCTAAAATAGCCAAATTCATAGAATCATAGTGCATAATGGTGGTTTTCAGGGGCTAGAGGGAGGGGGAAATGAAGAGTTACTAGCCAGTGGGCATACAGTTTCAGTCAAGTAAGGTGAATAAGCTCCAGATATCTGCTGTGCATAGTCCCTAGAGTCAACAAAAATGTACTGTGCACTTAAAAATTTGAGATGGTAGATCTCATGTTGTCCCCTTAACATAATACTTTTTTCTAATTTTTAAAATTTATTTAATCTCCTAATTGATTTCCTATTATAGGCCTCAGAATGTTCTCAAAGCCACCATATTTTAAAACCTGAACTCTACATGTAGGACCATTGTTCTACGTCAAACAATTGCTGAGCTGTTTCTTGTTAAAATGTCACCATTTTCAGAGCTACAGTTCAGCACATTCAAGCACCCTAGGAAACGACTGTCCACAACACACGCTCACAGACTCAAAGGAAAAATGTTTTTCTCTGACATAATAAACATCTCCTTGTGGAGTTGAAGATTACAGGGAGACATTTATTTTGCTGGCCTATTGACTTTATTATGGGGTACCTGAAATTCCCAGAGTGGCTCACAATGGAAGTGACAGTGATATGTTTGTGTGTCTTTAAATATGTACCATTGTGAGTGCCAAGCTGCAAAGATAAATCTTTCTGAGGAATAATACAAGACTTTCTGCTTTGGAAATGAATGGAACTCTGGATAACTATTTCCCAGGCTCCAAATCTAAGGGCGGTTTTGTCTGCCCATCCCCTCCCCACACATAGAGTTTGCCAAAGGCTTCTACTATAGTGCTGTTCATATCGGTCTCTCCCTCAGGGGTCCCGTTGTAACACCCAAGCTCAGGCATTCTACGCCACATTTCGTGATTATAGCATTAGCCTTCAAATTGGTCTCTGTCTCCATGGTTCCCACTTCAGATGATCTCTGCACATGATTACCTAAATCATCTTTCAAACATTTTAGCTCCAAATCACCTTCAGTGTATTTAATTAATCCAATTATCGAAAAGAAAATAAAACCAAACTTTAAAAAAGGAAGAACTAGATCGATATAGAAGATTGCCTACCTGTACCACTTTATTCACATTTATTCCCCATTTTCCACTACTGCATTTCTTGTGCTTTTAACTCCAAGAAATAAGACTTTCAATGTTATATCCCTAATTTCTTGGATTTATAATCACTTCTTCCTTTTTTTGTCCCTCTTATTCAGTCTCAGCAACAAATCCATACAATAACTCCATTGTCTTCCTCTGCCTAATTAAGATTTCTTTAATTATTCAGATTCTTTAATGTCTGAGGGGTTTTTGTGTGTGAAGAAACAGTCATACTGCATGCCTTTGGTTTAACTACGTTAGAAATCTACTTAACAGTTAACAATCATTGTTGTATTCCAACATTAACAATATTCATTCATATATGAAATAATCAAAATCTATATACTATTTTCTGCTATATGCATCATCAATCAAAACAAAACATACTGAATTATATTGAACTTAAAAAATATTATAGACATACTTAATCAAATTTTTCTAAGCGTATTTATTAAAATAAAGTGTCTTACTATATTTAAACATACCAAAAATATTGAGATTGTTCCACTTACAGTTAAACAAAGTTAAAACAAATACACTTTTGCTTTCCAAGTTTGCACTAATCATAATTTTAGAATTTCAGTAATCTATCCAGTATCAAAACAAAGAAAGAGTAAAGTGTGCAATTAGCCCAGGTTGTGGATTTTGGGATACCAATGGATTAAAATCTTTGTCCTAACAGAGGTCTTGGTACAGTTAAATATGGTTCAGAGTTGAGCTATTTATCATTTATAATTAGGGTTTTTAATATCAAGTAAATTTCAGTCACATATTTCATGCAGATTTTAGTTTTTAAAGCTTGGGAGTTGTGTCCATAATTAATTACTAACTCATGGTGGCGGTATTGTATATTGTGATATATTAACTTATTTGTTCACCTATTTGGAAATTCTAAAAATCCTTATCAGTATGAAAAGGAAGCTCTCATGGATGTGCCATCTACTAGAAGATGAATGTTCACCTCTTTTGGGGCAACTCCCATTTAAGAGAAAATTGCAAATCCATTTTGGGACCCACTGTCAGATCTTTTTGTTACATCACCATCAGTGGTGGTCACCCACCTTACCCTTTTCAGCTTTCTTATTTTGTGTTAACATTGGTGCTGGTAGATTCTATTCTTCACTGAGAATTGACTCAATTATTTTATGTTCACTCCTTTCTAATTGTACGCACACACAAACACCCAACTCTAAAAGGAAAAAAAAATTATCACCACTCTTATATTCATTACTTTTAAATATTTGTGTATATATGTTTGTAATGTTCAACTATCTTTTTATTATAATGACTATTTCATATACTCCATATTAAACTTGCCTTTTATATATTAATACAAATTAATGATAATTCATAAATAACTACAATTATTAATATCAGTTATAATTATTAATGATGCACGGATTACTATAACCGGGTCATTACAATCTCTTTTGTCTTAAGTGTTCTCCTGACAGTGTTGAGAGTGTTTTTGAATTTTTTCAATGATAGGATATTCTATGCCCATCTAAAGACTTTAGATGGTTCATGAATCATACCCACAGTTTTGCTTTCTTATTCATAAAGTGGAAATAATAATAATATCTACTACAAAGAGTTTTGATGAAAAAGAGATAAGTCAACATACCTGAAGCTCTTAAAACAGTGCTTGGCACATAATAAGGGCTATGAAAGTTTTTTCTGCTTCCAATGCTACTGCTTTTAGTGATAGTCCTGGAAAAAAGAGTTCCTTTTCATTCCTGAAGTTTACATTGCTATTTTCAATGTATCCTTTCATGCATCTGTGCTCTATTCTTAAAACAATGGTTTATTTATTATCATAGCTTTCTCCTATGATGGCCATGAGGACATGGAGGGCAAAAGAGCGTACTCCTATAAACAAAGGAAAATAAAATTGGCCACTGAGAATCAAACCAGGAAATTAACACATCATGCGTGCAATCAGAGATGAGGAAGGTCACCTTGAAGAGTGTATATAAGGGGTTTAAAACAAGTATCATGTTGCTTAACTTATGCTAAACAAAAAAAAGGCACATATTAATATTGGAAAGGTAGGTATTTCATTATTTCTCAAAATATATGTTTTTTTTAAAGTATAAATAATAACTGGCCATAAAAGCAAGATCAGAATTTTAAGAGAAATGACACATTTCAAGTATTTCAGCCTTGTGTCATGATACTTTCCCTCCTATGCACTCATCATTTTTTTGTTCTGATGTTTTGTTCTGATCTTTTATGGAAGGATTTTCATAATCCGGTAGCTTTTATAATCTATCCTAGCTTCTGTTTGGAGTATTTGTTAGGTGCCAGTAATTTTACTTAAGGTGTCACATTTAATTCAGACAAGAAGCATATGTGCTCCATATTTATTTCATTTCTCAAGAGGAGGGAGTTGAAGGTGACAACAGTTAATCAAATTGGGCAACTCTGAAGATCCGGTAAATGGTAAGGCTGGGATTGGAACTTGGCTCTGTCTGATTAAATGATTAGGGTGCTGCCCCCTATAAGTCAGCTCACATTTAAGGTTAATATTTCTGATGGATTACTATTTCAATTGCTTTGGCTAAAATGTTAGAATTGGAGAGGTTTAAACAAAATTATTAATTTTCTAACTTTTAAAATAAAAAACTTATTTTCTTTTTCTTTCCCTTCCCCAATATTCATCTGTTTTGTTTCTTAAATAAGATAAAAACAGAGAGGAAGACAAACCAAAAGAGACTCTTAACCATAGGAAACAAACTGACGGTTGCTGGAGGGAAAGAGAGTGGGGTGATGGGGTAACTGTGTGATGGGCATTAAGGAGGCCACTTGATGTAATCAGCACTGGGCATCATATGCAACTGATGAATCACTAAATTCTATCTCTGAAACTAATAGTACACTACATGTTAACTAAATTGAGTTTAAATTAAAAAATAAAATAAAATATAAGATGTAAGTTGGAGAATCATTTTCTTGATCTTTCTATGACTTCATTTCTCATATGGTAAAATGAATATGATAATAATATTACCTTATAGATTATTTTGAGGATTAAAAAATAAATACATGCAAAGTTCCTTTCAAATAGAAAAGACTTAACTAAAGCTGACTGCTATTATTATCATCATTATTGCAATGATATGCTCTTCCTCATGTAGATGAAATTGGGAAGCTCTGGAGTGAACAATTCCCTGCCACCTTTTCATGTAACAGTAGCCCAAATGTCCCTGTGGGAAGACTGGACTGAGCCAAAATACCCACAATGTGTTATGAATCCAATTTTGTATCAACCCTACCTCCTTGCTTCTAAGGAGGCAAAGTTCATCCCTAAGATTATGAAACATTTTATTTTTAAAAAGATTTTATTTACTTGAGAGAGAGAAAGAGCAGGGGAGGAACAGAGAGAGAGGGACAAGCAGACTCCACACAGAGTATAGAGACTGATGCAGGTCTCCATCTCAAGACACTGAGATCATGACATGAGCTGAAATCAGAAGTCAGATGCTTAACTGACTGAGCCACCCAGGAACCCCTGTAACATATTAGATAAGAATTATCTTGTGTTGCTCTCTACAAGTTCAGATGCCATGTTCCCAGAAACCCAAAGGCTTATCTCCAGAATATATCTTAACACCAATTCCTCCACTGTTGGTGATAATAAGTCCAGACTCACCTGAGGTTTAGGGATGTGGTTTCCATACATGATGTAAATTTAGTGGTTTCTGAAATTTCCATGTTTAAATGCTTTTCTTCTACTGTTGACTGAATCCTTAAAAATTTATGTCTACGAATTTGCTTATCAGTTGCATATGATATTTAAAATACAAGGAGAAAAAATGCATATATATATATATTCCCTTATCACACTTATTTCCTTCTTTTCACAAATATAAATTGAACCAGATGTCACAGCTCTAGAGGTGTAAAGACAATGTCTGTAACCTCTGTGAACATGGAGCATAATGACAGAGCAGAAAAATTATTGACATAATTTATGATACTTTCTATAATATGGCTATGCAGACTGGGGAAAAGAGCATAGCATAGAAAGGAGAGTCACAGAGAAATTTTTGATTGTATTGGTTATTGAGGAATAAGTCAAATTTCATCAAACAGCCAAGGTAAAGAGAGCATTCTATGCAGATAAAATGACAAGTACAGAATACAAAAATATGAAAGGCTAGAGGATACTCTCCAACTACAAATAAGAAGGATAACTAGTATATAAAATGTGCAGCCACTCTGGAAAACAGTTATGGAATTTCCTCAAGATGTTAAAAATAGAGCTACCCATAACCCAGTGATTGCACTACTAGATATTTACCCCAAAGATACAGGTGTAGTAAAAAGAAGGGTCACACACACCCTGATATTCATAGCAGCAATGTCCGTGATAGCCAAACTGTGAAAGGAGTCAAGATGCCCTTCAACAGATGAGTGGGTAAAGAAGATGTGGTCCATAAATATAATGGATTATTAATCAGCCATCAGAAAGGACAAATACCCAACTTTTGCATCAACATGAATGAGACTGGGAGAGATTATGCTGAGTGAAAAAAGTCAAGCAGAGGGAATCAATTATCATATGGTTTCACTTACTTGTAGAACATAAGGAATAGCATGGAGGATATTAGGAGAAGGAAGGGAAAAATGAAGGGGGAGATCAGAGAGGGAAAAGAACCATGTGAGCTTGTGGACTCTGAGAAACTAACTGAGGGTTTTAGAGTGGAGAGGTATGGGGGAATGGGTTAGCCTTGTGATGGGTATTAAGAAGGTCAAGTACTGCATGGAGCGCTAGGTATTATATGTAAACAATGAATCTTGGAACACTACCTCAAAAACTAATGACATACTGTGTGGTGACTAACAAAACATAATAAAAAATAATAATAAACAAAAGGAAGAGGTATTACTCAGCCATCAGAAAAGATGAATACCCACCATTTGCATTGACATGGATGGAACTGAAAGGGATTATGCTAAATGAAATAAGTCAACACACCAGTCAGAATGGCTAAAATTAACAAGTCAGGAAATGAGAGATGCTGGCGAGAATGCGGAGAAAGGGGAACCCTCCTCCACTGTTGGTGGGAATGCAAGCTGGTGCAACCACTCTGAATGTTGAAATGTTGAAATGTTGAATTGTTGAAAATAGAACTACCCTATGACCCAGCAATTGCACTACTGGGTATTTACCCTAAAGATACAAACGTAGTGATCCAAAGGGGCACGTGCACCAAATGTTTATAGCAGCAATGTCCACAATAGCCAAACTATGGAAAGAACCTATATGTCCATCGACAGATGAATGGATAAAGAAGAAGTGGTATATATACACAATGGAATACTATGCAGCCATCAAAAGAAATGAAATCTTGCCATTTGTGACAACGTGGATGGAACTAGAGCGTATCATGCTTAGTGAAATAAGTCAATCGGAGAAAGACAACTATCATATGATCTCCCTGATATGAGGATATGGAGATGCAACATGGGGGGGTAGGGGTATAGGAGAAGAATAAATGAAACAAGACGGGATTGGGAGGGAGACAAACCAAAAGTGACTCTTAATCACACAAAACAAACTGGAGGTTGCTGGGAGGAGGTGGGGTTGGGAGAGGGGGAGGGGGTTATGGACATTGGGGAGGGTATGTGCTATGGTGAGTGCTGTGAAGTGTGTAAACCTGGCGATTCACAGAGCTGTACCCCTGGGGATAAAAATACATTATATGTTTATAAAAAATAAGAAATAAAAAAAATGAAATAAGTCAAGCAGAGAAAGGAAATTATCATATGATTTCACCCATATGTGGAACATAAGGAATAGAGCAGAGGACCACAGGGGAAGGAAGGGAAAACTGAATGGGAAGAAATCAGAGAAGGAGACAAACCATGAGAGACTCTGGACTCTGGGAAGCAAAGTGTGGGTTACAGAAAGGAGGGGATAGGGGGATGGGGTAACCGGCTCTTGGATATTAAAGAAGACATGTGCTAGAATGAGCACTGGGTGTTATACATAAGTAATGAATCATTGAACACTACAACAAAAACTTATGATATACTATATGTAGGCTAACTGAACATGAAAAATGTGCATGATGTGTGTGTGTGTGTGTGTGTGTTGGAGAAGGTGGGGGTGACAAAAAACTAGTTAATGGGAGACTCTGTAGGCCATGTGAAGGAGTTTGAACTTGATACTGAAAGATATGGAGAGCTATTGATGTATTATATATGGAGTCCTGACATGAAATGAGATTTGTATCTTAAAATATTCTGGAGGCAATTAAATTATTTATTCTTTTTTTTCCTTATTTTTCCTAGAGCAATGAGTAGTATGCTAGAAATAGCCACCAAGTGAATATGAATTCCAGGGAGAAATGTTATGAAAGCATCAAACACACAATCAAAATCAAATCTTGGACCTGGGATTATTTAAAAAAAAAGGCACTGAAGTTTAATTGATGAGATAGACAGGGAATAGAAATACAATGCTGCATTAGAAGAACTAGAATAGAAATATATTTCAGGGGCACCTGGATGGCTCAGTTGATTAAGCGACTCCCTTCAGTTCAGGTCATGATCCCGGAGTTGTGGGATCAAGTCCCACATCAGGCTCCCAGCTCCACAGGGAGTCTGCTTGTCTCTTTGACCTTCCCCCCTCTCATGCTCTCTCTCTCTCTCTCTCTCTCAAATAAATAAATAGAATCTTTTTTAAAAAAAAGAAATATATTTCAGTACATAATAGAGTTTTTAGAAGAATGTTTCCAATTCTTCCATGTTTGGATGTGGCAATCTGGAGAGGATTCCTAGGAAAACCAATTTTGTTTAATTGAGAAAACTATGCCATTTACAATTACATCAAAAGTGAAAAAATTTAGCTAAGAAGGTAAAAGACCTATACCCCGAAAACTGTGAGACATTGATGAAAGGTATTAGACACAAACAAATGGAAAGATAAATCATGCTCATGGTTTGAAAGAATTAATATTGTTAAAATGTCTGTACTACCCAAAACAATCTAGAGATTCAATACAATTCATAACAAAATACCAACGTCATTTTTCATAGACCTAGAACAAATAATCCTAAAATCTTAAGACCTGAAAAATGCAAACCTATCTTTATAAAGAACAAAGATGATGTATCACAGTTCCAATTTTCAAAATATACTATAAGACTGTAGTAATCAAAACTGTATGGTGCTTGCACACACACACACACACACACACACACACAAAGGCACTTAAATGAATAAAATAAGATAGAGTGCCCACAGAGAGTCCTATGCTTATGTCAGTTAATTCAAGACAAATGAGGCAAGAATCTATGGTGGGGAAATGCAGCCTCTTCAACAAATGGTGCTGGGAAAACTGGACAGTTACATGCAAAAGAATGAAACTGGACCATCATTTTACTCCATCCACAAAAATAAACTCAAAATGGATTAGAAACCTAAATGTGTGACCAGAAGCTATAACTGTACCCCTCCCCCCAAAAATAGGTAGTAATTTCTTGGACAACCTTAGCAATATATTTATGGATATGTCTATTCAGGTAAGGGAAACAATAGCAAAAATAAACTATTGGGATTACATCAAAATAAAAAGCTTTCATACAGCAAAAGAAACCATCAACAAAATGAGAAAGCAACCTACTGAATGAGGAAGATATTTGCAAATGACATATTCAATAACTTACATGACTGGAATGCCTGGGTGGCTCAGTTGGTTAAGCAGCTCCTTTTGGCTTGGGTCATGATACTGGAGTCCAGGGATTGAGTCCGTCATTGGGCCTCCCACCTCAGAGGGGAGTCTACTTCTCCCTTGGCCCCTCCCCCTTCATGTTCTCTCTCTCATTCTCTCTTTCAAATAAATAAAATCTTAAAAAAAAAAAAAACTTACATGGCTAAAAACAAAAGAAAAACAAACAAACAATAAATTTCAGTTAAAAAATGGTCAGAGGACCTGAGTAGACACATTTTAAAGAGGACATACAAATGGTCAACAGCCACATGAAAAAAAAGTGCTCAACATCACTAACCATTGTGGAAATGCAAATGAAAACCACAAGGAAACATCACCTCACAACAGTCAGAATTGCTAGTATGAAAAAAACAAGAAATAACAAATGTTGGTGAGGATGTGGAGTAAATAGAACCCTCCTGCACTGTTGATAGGAATGTAAATTGGAGAAATCACTGTGGTAAACAGTATGGATATTCCTTCACCACAAAAAAAAAAAAAAAAAAAAAGAGAGAAAGAGAGAAAAAAATTAAAAGAAATTAAAAAAAGAGATACTATACAATCTAGGAATTCTACTTCTGGATATTTACCTAAAGAAGACAAAAACACTAATTTGAAAAGATATATTCATACCTATGTTTATTGCAATTTTATTACAATAGCCAAGATATGGTGGCAGCCCATGTTTCCACTGATAGACAAATAGATAGAGAAGTGGTACACACACGCACACATACACACACAATGGAATATCACTGTCATTAAAAAGGAATGAGATCTTGCCTTTTATGGCAACACAGTTAGACCTTGAGGCTGTTATGTCAAGTGACACAGGTTAGAAAGGGAAAGACAAATACCATATGATTTCATGTATATGTGGAATCTAAAAAACAAAACAAGTGAAAAGAAGAAACAGACATATAAATATGGAGCACAAACTGGTGTTTGCCAGAGGGGAGATGGGTGGGTGGATAGGCAAAATAGGTGAAGGGAATCAAGCAATACAAATTCCAACTATAAAATAAATAAGCTATAGAGATGAAGAGTACAGCATAGAGAATACATGTAATAATGTAATAATATTATATAGTGAGAGCTCATAACTACACTTATCATGATGAGCACTGGGTAATGCATATAATTGTCCAATCATTATGTTATACACCTAAAACTAGTATAACCTTGTGTGTCCTGTATTTCAATAATAAAAATTAAAACCAAAAACAAAAACAAACATTAAGTATCTTTGTTTATATCATGTCTGTCTCCTTTCTGGTGACAATGGTCTCTCATCTTTACTGACAAATGAGTAACAGTCTAATGCTCTAATGATTGCATTAGTTGGTTTCATTGATTTGCCGTAAGAAAAAAAAAATGGAATCCTCACTTTTAAAAAGTCAAGAGAAATATTCTGGGACTTTTAAATGTTATAACTCATTTTATTATCACATTCTTCACTTGGCCATCCGCATGAGATAATACTATCAAATAAAAAACAAGTAAGTAAATAGATTTTAAATAATTTTTTAACTTTCTGAGGATCCTCCATACTGTTTTCCAGAGTGGCTGCACCAGTTTACATTCTCACCAAAGTGCAAGAGTGTTCCCCTTTCTCCACATCCTCACCAACAGCTCTTATTTCTTGCATTGTTGATTTTAGCCATTCTGACTGGTGTGAGATGATATCTCATTGTAGTTTTGATTTATATTCCCCTGACGATTAGTGATGTTTAAAGCCTGTTTAGCATTCCTATTAAATAGATCATTATTATTTCTAATATTATGATAAGAATAAATGAGGTTTATTATTTTTTTAAAGATTTTATTTATTTATTTGACAGAGAGAGAGATCACAAGTAGGCAGAGAGGCAGGCAGAGAGAGAGAAGGAAGCAGGTTCGCTGCGGAGCAGAGAACCCGATGCGGGGCTCGATCCCAGGACCCTGAGATCATGACCTGAGCCGAAGGCAGCGGCTTAATCCACTGAGCCACCCAGGCGCCCCAATAAATGAGGTTTAGATGAGGAATATGGGTCAAGACTGGAGGAAGGGATAAGGGCAGGCAAAGGCAAATCAAGTAAGATCTTTATGATGACATGAGAAGAATGTGTGTGTTGATTTTAGGTACATGAACATTCTGGTGTTTTTTGTTTGTTTGTTTGTTTTGTTTTGTTTTGTCCCTGGAGCTAGCAATGTTGAAAAGGTAAGGGGCATATTTAATTTCCTACTAACTGAGTTGACAAAACAGTGACTCTAAAACACAGTGTGCATTAGAATCATCAGAGGTGCTGGCTGGTTCAACACATTTAGGGTTTCCAAGAATGCTCATGCTTCCAAGAACCCAAGGTACACCAAATGCACCTTGAAAAACAGTCAGCCCTGTGCTTGAGGAAAACTGTGGAATGGTGTAGACTTCCTATGGAAAGCAATAGGTGGGTTGTCAGAGATCAGTGGTATACGTCTCAGTTAAAACAAAAATATATCCAGGAACGAAACAACCCAAGGATTTGCTTAAGCGTATATATCATGTTACAATCAGAATCAGACCCAGGACCCAGATCTCCTGTCTCCTATCTGGTTCTTTTCTATTTTGCCGATTTTCCTAATTGTCTTGAAACTTCATTTACTCATTCAGCCAGTTACTGCTCCCTGGTTGTAAGAATGACACACATCCTTTCTGGCATCATTGAGGACATATTTAGAAGAGAAATTTAGAGACATCTAAAGTTAGAAATATGATGAGGAAGAGCCTGCATGACATGGACAAAGAAATATATTAAAACTTAAAGTACTCTGCCTTTCTCTCTTAAGAGGAGAAAAGCCAATGTTCCAAGATTGCTTTATTTTGCAGGGAAGGAAGAACACTTGCATGCCTTTGCATTGCCTAAATTGTGGGAGTCATACTACTGAGAAATCTCAGAAATTCTGGTGTAGGTCACTTTCAGTGTCTTCTGTAGCCATCATGGGGCATTTTGACAGCCACATTGAGCCATGAAAAGAGAATTGTTTTAAAAAGAAATCTCCATGGTATTGTTGCAAGGCTCATATTGCAGTATCCATGGCAGTTTCTGTGAGCATCTGATCACAGTGCAAAAGACACAGCATTCCTTCTCTCTTGTGTGTTTTCAAAATAGTTCTCCAGCATCATACTACAAGCAGTTACCATCACTCACAACCAAATTGGTCATACACTTGACCTTCACTGTGTTGCAAGTCTGCCTGCCTACTCCCACAACATTCTTTTGTACATAGTTGATTATTGTGAAAATATGAAGTCAATCTTTTACCTCATACTCACATAATTTAATAATTCTACTGAAAATAAAGACATTGATTCTCTGTTTATCATGTATAAAGCTCTGGGGAATATGTTATATGCATTACTGCATTTAATTCTCATAAAACCCTCTGAGGTAGGTTTTTCTCCCTTTTTTAGAGGACAGCACTGAGGCATAGTGAAGTTGATTAGTTAAATAACAGCACCAGGTTCACAGCCAGTAACTACAGTTAATATAATTTACCTTCTTTGCCTGATGTTAACATGAATTAAATCGTTAAAGAGAGAAGTGTATCTCAAAGCTGATCTTTGCCAAAGTTGGAAAGTAAGCAGGGAATTTGGTAGATGAAATCATTAAAGTACTGTTTATTTTTTGGAATTATCTAGCCCTGACTCATTTGTTTAGTAAGAGTTGATGGATAAGTCATGGATATTCATGGATCTAAAACCAAACCACCTGGTCTGATGGAGAGAACAATAAAGAAGGAAACAGAAAATGTGGTCGGTATGAATTTTGCAACAAAATTTTTGAAAGTCACTTCCTTTTACCTTTGCTGCTTTTCTATTAGATTTTTAGAGCCAAACAGTAAACAAAAAAAAACCTGCCTATAAGTCTGTGAATTTCAATGCTAAGAGCATTACGTTTCTTTTTCTCTTTACCTGTATTTTTTTTTTCTTCCTGCATAATGGGACACTTTCTTCTCCACCTATTCTTCCCAGACATCTTCATTATTATATTTTCCTTTGGAAACAATATTACCATTTCACAGCACTGTATAGGAGATATTTATTGAAAATTATAGTATCAGTAGTCAGGAAGCTTAATGTTGAGATATTAACATTTATAACTATTCAATGCCTTGTTCAAGAAATATGATAAAACAGACAACTATTTCACAAATGATTATCTACTGTTGTTTGAGGTGTGTGCTAGCTTTTGGGTTTATGCAAAGAAATTGCATTCATGCTCTAGGATACTATTTTACCTGAATTATTTTGTAGTCATATTGATTCAGCTGTTGTATCAACAATGTGCTTCAGTTTTAATATTAAAACTTAATTACACATTCAAAAACCACTGACAATATAAAAGTTTTCTTTCTTGTCAAAGCACCAGATATGAGTCTCTTAAAAGGTTTATTTCTATTATATATATAATCCTGTTTATGTTTTGAAATTTCAAGTTATACGTATAATGGAAGGCATTTTTATTACTCTGTGCTTTGAGAATTCTGAATATTGTAATACACCCTATTAGAATCGATGTACTGTATCATTACATATTATAGATAAACTCATATACCACTAATGTGAGAAGGGTTATAAAATTGAAATAGAATAACAATTTTTTTTCTGGTTTCTCTGGTGCTTTATGCACTTCATTTACTAAAAAACATAAAATGGTCAGTAAAATATTTACTAGGACTTTGAATGTCTCTAAAGGCATAAACGGAATTGTGCAGTATCTCCAGTTTTCTATACAGTACCTTGCCTTCAGAATACAACACTTTTTTTTAAATTTGAGGATGTGTGTCTTTAAAGACCAATCTACTTCATTTCATCAGTAGAGAATATTTCATTGGAATTCTTAGAATATTCTACAAGGTTTACTGATAAAATGTTGAAAGATATGTGGTAGCTTTGCAATTATTTTATATAAAATTTTAAAATACGTTTTTACCTATTTGACCAGATCTGAGGATCTAAACCTATGCGTTTCTTAAAAAGCCAGCTTTTATAAACTTGAAAAATTTCCAATAATTTTTCCATTAGTAGCTTCTCCTTCCTGCCATTATTTTAATTGTGTGTCTCCCAATTTCAATGGTCTTAGTGTTTGTGTCCTGCAAAATTCATATATAGAGTCATAACCCCAAAGATGGTAGTATTAGGGTCTTTGAGGGCCAATTAGGTCACAAAAGTGGATTCCTCATGAATGGGACCAGTGTTCTTATAAGGCGGCCTCAGAGAGAGCTCCAGACCCTTGTAGAAAGTGAAGATGCATTAAGACAGGGCCATCTATAAGCAACGAAGAGGGACCTCACTAGACAACATGACCACACTGATGCCTTGATCTTGGATTCTCCAGCCTCTAGAACTGTGAACGATAAGTTTCTGTTACAGCAGCCTAAAGAGACCAAGATACAAGTTCTCTGCCTCTTGTGCTGCAGGATACATGGGACATTATTTAACAAAATGAGGATTTAAAGCTTAATGTATATCATGGCTCTCATAAAATATAATCTAAAAAAGGAACCATAGAAGAGCAGTGTGTAATCCAACGGGAAAACGCTGCATTTTGAATGATATGGTTTTCTGGTACCATTTGGAAAGTCACTGATCAGCACTTGGAAGTCTTCCATTCTTTACACTCTACTACATCTATCTCACTAAGGTAGAAAGCTGGTTCTGGCACCTAATGCTTTTGGCCCCATCATTATAAATCTGGTGTGAATTAGTTTGATTTTATCTGTTAAACAGATATGATTCACACATTTAACAACAGGAAGATATCAACTTTGTCAAGATGTTTCTTCTTTCTCCTTCTAGTTCCATCCTTCAATGTGAACTCTATAACCATATATGTGGGCATCTGTGAGGTTAAGTTATATTTCCTATTTTAACAACTTTTTCAATGTACTGCATTCTAATCCAATTCTTGATGAGAAATCAAGTAGTATTACTGAGTTGTTAGCTTTTATGCGTTTATGTGGCCCTTTGCCCATTGCATTTGACTCTTCCTACTATGTGAACTATTATTTCTAGAAACAATAACTTATTTTGATATGGCTTTTTCCAAGAAATCTGACCATTAAGCTTTTAAAATGGATCTGCTCTACCCATCACATTATTTAATCTCTTCCACAAATTCATGTAAAAGAGATTCTAGTTATTGGCAGTTGCCAAGAGATACACTGCTTAATGATTGACATAATCCATAACTCAATGAAAATTTCAGTGACATCATTGTTTATGGGTATATTTTCACATTAAGAGATAAGAGGGAGACATAATTATCTCTTTAAATAATTATTATTAGGAATCATATTTTCCAAGAACAAAGGTACCACAATGGTCCAAGAGTTTCTTCCATGTAATCAAAGTATGTGCTAGAGATGGTCCAGTTTCCTGAAAAAGAAAAATCTGCAAAAACCAAAACAGAGATGTTTGCACGATAACTCCAACAAAGTACAAAAGTTCTTTCATTCTTCACTTATCTTACTTCTTTTTTTTTATATCTCACAGGCTAGTTGCATTTCCAGGATGTTCCATCTTTCTCCATTCTGTGAAGCTCTACGTACGTTGCTTTGCCTAGAATACTCTTTTATGTGGTTTATCCTACAGTATCTGTCCCCAAATCTCATGAATCCTTTAAAACTGAAAATGGGTTTTACATCATTGGGAAGGTATCTTTGGACCCATTTTCTGACTTCTGATCAGAATGAGGTTCCTCTTTGACACCATAGCATCTTGTGACCATAACTACAATAACATTTATATTATAAGTGTAACCTATTTGGGCTGCTTATTTTTGTCTCCTCTGCTTAACTATATGATGCTTGGTGACAATAAATCTATGTCAGTCATATGTGTATCTTTGACTTCTTGAGGATATTTGCTGAATTAATAATTATACAGATGGATATGTAAATTAACACTAATCTAAGTGATTTTTGTGAACTGACTCTACCTGCAATGACACTTTAAAATTAGAATATAACTTAAGTGAAAATGAGATAAATTCTTCCGGAACCAGATAAAATAGACAATATATACTTCAGGATCACAGGTTATTATCTGATTTCTTATTATCTGACCTAGCTCTATGTATTCATTGTTTGGCACAATAGAAATTTTAGGAGAAAATAGATTATATTTAAGGGAAACTGTGGGAGCAATTGTTATATTAAAATAGGTCATTACTTGAACAGATTTCCCTTTGCTACTTTTTTTAAAATTTTAAATTCAATTAACCAACATGTAGTACATCATTAGTTTTAGGTGTAGTGTTGAAGAATCCATCAGTTGCATATAACACCCAGTGCTCATCTCATCTTTGGCTAGTTTTATAACAGAGAGAGAATCTGTTGAAACTCTAAGGATAAAATAACGAAAAGATTCTCTCCTTGTCTTCAATTCTTGTGTATTATGAGAAGGGGGTACAAATAAATACTTATAATGAAATACCTGATGTAATAGTAATATATTAGTTTCCTATGGCTGCTTTAAAAATTACCACAAATGTAATGGCTTAAAGAAACAGAAATTTAGGGACACCTGAGGCTCAGCTGGTTAAAGCCTCTGCCTTCTGCACGGGTCATGATCCCAGGGTCCTGGGTTCAAGCCCCGAATCGGGCTCTCTGCTCAGCAGGGAGCCTGCTTCCTCCTCTCTCTCTGCCTGCCTCTCTGCCTACTTGTGATCTCTGTCAAATAAATAAATAAATAAAATCTTAAAAAAAAAGAAACAGATTTAATCTCTCACATTTCTGGAATGTTTGAAATCAAGGTGTTGGTAAGTTTGAAATTAAGGTATTGGCAAGGCTGTGCTACTCAGACAGAGTCTGGGGGAAAAAATTCAAAATCAATTTATTTGGTTCTTCCAGCCTCTAGTAGCTGCTGGCCTGTCTTGGCATTCCCTGGCTTGTGGATGCATCATGTGACTCAGCCTGTCTTCACATTGCCTCCTCCTCTTCTATTTTGTAATCTCCCTCTGTGTCTCTTTTATAATGACATTATGATGACATTTAGGGTTTATTTAGATATTGCAAAATATCTAAATGGTCTTAGTTATCTCAGTATCCTTAATTTAATTGTATCTGCAAAGACCCTTTTTTGAAATAAGGTAACACAGAAAGGTGCTTGGGATTAGATTCTGAATGTATCTTTCCCATCCATTAGCCGCCTGTCACAATGGAAGCCACTAAACAGAAAGGAGCATGGCAGAAGGAGCACCACATGTGCTTGAAGAGATTAAAAAAGCCATAAAATAATGCTTCAGGTTAAAAAAGAAAAAAATATATATATATATATCAATGTAGATGTAGAAAGGACATGCAAGGAATAATATTCAAGTCAGAATCAGAGAAACTAAGATAGTCAACGTTCAATTAGAGACTATTTTAACACCAAAATTAACTTCACACAAACCTTCCAGTATCTGCTTTCAACTTAAGTCTTAAGGTTTTTGTATCTGTTCCCTACTGCCACAATCATGCTACGTAACAAACCACTCCAAATTTCCTACATTTAAAAAAAAAAAAAAGATGCATTTATTTTTTCTATCCATGTGTAAATTGGGTAGGTTCAGTAGGACTCACTCATTTTTCTGGAACAAGCTGAAGATGGTGAGGCATTTCTGCAAATTTTACCTGGGCTCATCTTAATGTCTGGAGGTTAGTTGGCTGCTGGGTATTTCAACATGTCCCAGGAAATGTGGGGGAATTTGGCTCTGCCCATGTGTCTCATTCTATAGAAGACTAGCCCAGACGTTTTCTAATGGCAAAGACAGGAAAGAAAACAAAGCAGAAAGATGTTTACACTTTTGCAATTCCTTCCATAGTCACAACTGCTAAAATCTCATTTGGACAAACTCAGCAACAAGAGACATAGTCATAGACTACTTCTTGAAGAGTGAAGTTACAAGATCATGCTACAAACATATGGATAAAGGAAGGGTGGAGAATCAGACCCATTAGTGTAGTGGATATACTGTAGTCTGTCTTTTGTTCATAATTATTTACATCTCTCTCCTTTGTTCACTCTTATCCTAGAACCCCCCAAAATCTTATCCAACCACATGCCCAGGCTCAAAATCCAGGATCCTCTGTTCCACCAAAGAACCAGATGGTGTCCCTCTTCATTTGGAGATTATGAATAAAAGACAAATTATTTGTGCCCCACTGCCCCCACCAAACACACACAACTATTCAAATATGTTTTTAAAATAATGTTCAAACAGAGATAGGATGCTTCCAATAAATATGCCTATCCCCAGAAGAGGAAGAAAGTGAAGCACAGGAGAGTTACTGCTCATAATTCTGAAATCCTGCTGAGGAAATGTAGCCAAATCCTCCATTCCAGGATGTACTTCTCTTGATCTGTTCCCTGTGAGTGGGTACAGTTTATTGTTTGCCATATCTGTTGGCTCTACCTTTGGAACATTCTTATTTGTGACTTCTGTGGCTACCTCTGAGGAGGAAATTGGAAAATATGTCCTTTAAATAGAATTTTTAGTACATTTTCTGCCAGAATCATATTGAGACCCCAGGACTTTTTTTATATTTTGAATCATTTCTGTCCATTTTATTCTAGGCTGGTGACACACTTATTGGAAAACTGTTTTAGAAACTTTATGTGTTTTTTTTTTTTATGAATTTGAGTCTATTCCATTTTAATGGGTCACAAAGCCACATCAACACTTCCTTCCTGTACAGGCCTTTCTCACTTGGTTTATTTATTACTATTTTAGATATTTAAAGCTTCTGTAGAATAATGCTTTTAAATTACTAGAAACACTTACTTCCACTGAGAGCTCTAGGCAGCACCTTGCTCCATCAGTGATTTTTTTAAAATTAACATATAATGTATTATTAACCCCAGGGGTACAGGTCTGTGAATCATCAGGTTTACACTTCACAGCACATACCTTCCCAACGTCCATAACCCAACCACCCTCTCGTATCCCCCTACCCCAGCAACCCTCAGTTTGTTTTGTGAGATTAAGAGTCTCTTATGGTTTATCTCCCTCTCGATCCCATCTTGTTTCATTTATGCCTTTCCTATCCCCCAAATCCCCCATGTTGCTTCTCAACTTCCTCATATCAGAGAGATCATAATGATAATTGCCTTTCTCTGATTGACTTATTTTGCTAATCATTATACCCTCTAGTTCCATCCACTTCGTCACACATGGCACGATTTCATTTCTTTTGATGGCTGCATAGTATTTCATTGTATATATGTACCACATCTCCTTTATCCATTCATCTGTTGATGGACATCTAGGGTCTTTCCATAGTTTGGCTGTTGTGGACATTGCTGCTATAAACATTCAGGTGCACGTGCGCCTTCGGATCACTATATTTGTATCTTTAGGGTAAATACCCCAATAGTGTGATTGCTGTGTCATAGGGTAGCTCTATTTTGATCTTAGCAAGGAGCCAACAGTTACATTTTGATTTTGGCTATGTTCCCTGGAAGCATCGTACTTTGAGAGCCTTTTGCTACCAAGGAAACTAGAAATGAAGCACTTTTGTTTTCCATCACAGAAAGTTCTGACCTTTGTGTATTTCTTCTAATTCTGATTTTCAAAACCTCAGTTAATCTCCCAATGTCATCTATTTCTTGTAGCACATAGTTTGTAAAACTTGGATACACTTTGAACGCACCACTTGGGAATGAGCTGGAAAAAACCAGGACATCTATGGCTATGTTTTTGTCTCCTAAGTTGTCAACAGCAGAAATACTACCAAATATTTCTCCACCACGTAACATGGGTTGCTATTTTTCCAGCCCCCTATAGTTTCCTTATCAGTTTTCAACTACTGTAAGAGTTTGCTCACTACCTAGTCCCCAAACTAATATGATTTATGATATGTTTCCATAATGACATCTCACTTCTTTTTTTTTTTAATATTTTATTTATTTGACAGAGAGAAATCACAACTAGGCAGAGAGGCAGGCAGAGAGAGAGGAGGAAGCAGGCTCCCTGCGGAGCAGAGAGCCTGATGTGGGGCTCGATCCCAGGACCCTGGGATCATGACCCGAGCCGAAGGCAGAGGCTTTAACCCACTAAGCCACCCAGGTGCCCCTGACATCTCACTTCTAATGTCAGTGTATGTAATATTCATTGTTACAATGTTTCTGTGCACCAACTAACCAAAACTCAGTGCATGAGATCTAAGCAAGTAATTAGGACTTAGTTTATAAGTCTGTAGCTTCTTCTAGGTCATAAGCCTGAGTGTTTAGGTTATATGATTCCTGGTTGTTTTTGGCCTTAGCTGGGCTCTCTTATACATCTAAGTTCAGCTGAATTTCATTTGGGGAAGCTCTGTTACTCTTTGCTGGCTTTTCTCACATATTAGAGATGCAGACTATTGGATGATCTAGGATGACATCTGTTAAGACAAACGAGATGAATTGGCTCTACTCTGTTTTAGCCTGACAGGCTATCCTAGCTGTGGTGTCATGGGGAGAGACAGAGGAACAGAATAAGAATCTTGACCTCAAGCCTCAATACCATCACAACTATCAACATTCCATTGGCAAAAGAAAGTCAGATGACTGAATTCAGAACCAGGCAGTAGATAAATAAATTCCACCTTTTAATGAGAGGAGCTTCAAAGTCATATTACAAAGAGTGTATACAGGGTAAGGTAAAAATTTGAGATATTAATGCATCCCAGCTTTATTTCTCTCTATGCTCCTAGAATTAGCTAGTTAGTCAGATTATTAAGGGAGGATTATTTACCCCTTAAAGTAAACTCTCTCACTTTATCTATTAGAGAAATAAAACTCATAATGTCTTGAGAATGAGAAAAGCAAATCTATCATCTAGTATTGATGGAAAGTTAAGAGGTAAGCTAAGCTTTAGAATTAATTTTTAGCGGTTCATCAATGTCCTCAAGGGTCTATATTTGTTTATTTTTTCTTCTGTATATGTCTGCTTTGTTAGCTTCAGCCTAAAATCAGCTGTGATGTTGGTCATGCCAAGAAACTACTAAACATTTAAGTGGCAGGTTTCCACATTCATATCCAGAAGGAGAGCGAGTGTTTCCAAACAACATTCAAAGAAGGAGAATTACAGTTTACCTAAAGTGCTCTGGTTTTGGTCCCATGTTCACTCTTAAATGTAGCCAGAAACATACCCCAATTGTGTGTATTTTTGGGAGCTTTGAATAGAGTTATATTTCCCCAAGTACATAGCAGCAGAGTAAATAAGCAAACTAATTCTGAGTTGAACTAAGAGGGGAAAACAGAAAATAAATGTAGGGTGACCAGCTAACACTCGTGCATTATAGTTCATACAGCAAGGTTCCCACAACTGAAGTTTCTTCATTCTTCATAAAAAGAAATTCTCAGAATGCATTGGTTTTGGTGTATGTGTGAATTTATTTCTCATAAGCTTGAGCGTTTGTTAGTTATGAGGAAGGATCCAAGTCTGGGAATACTCAGAATCTATATATGTAAATATTGAGAAGTCTTAGCCAGTCTTAGCCAGAGTGAATTTACTGCTTTTTCTTTGCTTTACTGCACATTCTGTTAATATGTGTGTATGTGTATATATTTTTGTGACTGAATGTCAGAATATAAAGCATGGGAATCTGCTGGGGTTAGGTAATTAAAATATAGATTCCTGAGTCCAGCAGTCCCACTCAGTTGGAAACTCTGATGGTAGGGACTGAGGAATATTTTTAACAAGCACCCCAAGAGATATTTCTATACCCCAAAGCTTTAGATTCCACTAATTTTGTGATTTAATCAAGAAGTTGGACTCATTTACTCAGAAAATTGGGGGATAGGTTTTAGCTGTTTGGGGGAAACCCCATTCTCTCCTTATATAGATGATAGTATATTTATTCTGGCTCATTAAAAGTTTTTCTCTTCCATACTTAAAAAAAATGTTGCTAAGAAAACATTTTTCTTTAATGTAGACTTGTCACTTTTTTTTCTACTCCATCATGCTTTTTATGGCTATAGAGAACAATTATAGTAAAATCCTCTTTCCATTGCAAATCATTTATGAAACCTGTTTAAGTACTGTCGTATGTGAATTTATGGATTGCTAAGTCATTCTGTGGTTTCTGTAAAACTGAGGATAGATTTGAACATATCTGATTTTGACAGTATTTCAGAGAGCAAATTGTTTTATATATTTTGCAACAGGATATCTTCATGATTTGTCCAACAACTAAAGAATTTTGTTATTTTTATAACATCAGCATTCAGTTATCATGTCATTCATTGTTCTGAATAAATCTGTCCATAATAAGACTGGAAGATATTTTGTATTTACCACATATTTGGGGGCATATAATTTTCCTCTGTCAATACATAAATTACCTACAGATGCACAGATTCAGAGATGTACATGTACCACTTAGAATATTCTCACATGAACACACTTTGAATAAAATATGTAGGAACTCTGTTTATTTTATAATTGAGAGATAAAGGGAACAAGATAACAGAGGGAGGGGGATAAGCAGACTTGCCACTGAACAGGGAGCATGACATGGGGCTCGATGCTAGGACCCCAAGATCATGACCTGAGGCGAAGTTAGATGCTAAACCAACTGAGCCACCTATATAAGGGCATTCTTATATGCCCCATATAAGGGCATTCTTAATGCCCCATATAAGGACATTCTTAATTGCAAGTATCCTCTTAGGGCATGCATTTTTGTTCTTTTTTCTTTGAGCACCAATTAGCATTCTCCATTACCATACAATTTTAAAAGCTTTTCAGAGATATTTTCCATTTGTTCTCTACCTTAATCCTATGAATTTTATAAAATGATTTCTATTTTTCAGGGTAAGAAATCTGAGATATTAAGATAAGCAACTTCCTTAGGATCACAAATCCAGTAATTGACCATTGTATTTTAAAAAGAATTGTTATATTTTAGCAGAGTCAGATATCAAAAAAAATTAGCTAGAATACTACAGAATTCCTGTATACCTCATACCACTTTCCCTTTGTTAACACACCTTAGTGCATTTGTCACAAGTAACAAATCAATAATGATATATTAACTAAAGCCCATGCTTCTTTTAAATTTCCTTAATTTTTACTTCATGTTCTTTTTACATTCCAAAATCCAATCTATAATTTTGTGCAATTAGATTCTTTAGGTTTATATAGACTTGTATCACTTTCTCAGATGTTCCTTGTTTTTGATGACACTTAGAGTTTTAAAAAGTACTTATCAGGCATTTTAAAGAATATGAGAGACTATGGACTCTGAAAAACAACCAGAGGGTTTTTGAAGGGGCGGGGGGGGGGGGTGGGAGGTTGAGGAACCAGGTGGTGGGTAATAGGGAGGGCACGTACTGCATGGAGCACTGGGTGTGGTGCAAAAACAATGAACACTGTTATGCTGAAAATAAACAAATAATAAAAAAAAAAGAATAACCTTCAATTGGAATTTTTTCGTATTTTCCTCACGATTGCTGGGGTTTGGGGTTATTGGGAGGAAGACCACAGAAGTGCCGTTCTTATCACATTCCATCATGGACATGTGTATATTAAGCTAAACCTGAGCTCCTACTCATGTCTCCAATGTCACCTAGTAAATATGGCTCATTCTAGCCTTCCCTGATCGCTTCTAATCAGCCTCTCATCCCGACAGAGAGAAACCTGGCTCCCACCACCTACCATTTATTTTACTCATTTGTTCAATCCCAATGTGCATATACACTACTATGAGAGTTGTTAACCTCTATCCCCAACGGTAATAACTTTACCAACTCTAGTGCTTATATATTGTTCCTCTTGTCTTTACTCTTACAGTTTCCACTTTTTCCCAAAGTTACATATGTAGCAGCCCCTTTTCCCTCACCCTCTTTAGTAAAATATGTCACATGTTTGTCAGCTCTAAAAATTCCCACTTAACCTATTTAATTATCCCTAAGCCCCTTGCAACTATTGATCTGTTTTTATTGTATTTTTTATTACTTCTTAGTTTTAAGCATGAGAATTTGAAGACTTAAATCCTGCTTTATAAATGATATTTAAAATATTAAAATGTTAATAAAGTTTGTTTGCTTATGTAGATATTTATATTAAAACAGAAAGTATACAGCAAGTATAATAGAGTGTTTTTTTTTTCTTTAAATCTGATAGAGTTTTACACAGTGAATCCTTAATAAACAGTCTATGACAACAGCATACTGAAGACTATGCAATTCCTATTTCTGGAGTCTGAAAGCTTTTGTCTCTTTCCAAGATAGAGACTGCTTTTCTAAACTAACTTGTTCCAGCACATTTATATCTCCATGGGAGACACTGATGCAATTCCTAACTTGGTTACCACAACTTGTGTCCTGGGTTAGGTGCAGAATGTTTTCTCAAAAACCTTTTCATTTTTTTTTTATTCCATCCTTGTGAACTTGACTGTGATTTCATTGTGTTAGGTATCCTATATCAATTTTTTAATAACTTGATATCTACAAAAAAGGTTTCCTGGGATTTTGATATTGTTGAATCTTTAGGTAAAGTTAGGAAGAATTGGCATTTTAATAAAATAAAATACTTAAGGAAGTTTGCACCTAGAGGATATGATTTTAATCATATTTATTAATGAAATATGTTAATATGCCAATTGTGCTTTTAACATAGACTAAATGCTGTGTTCTACGTTGCATGTTTGAAAAATTCCTGTGAATTAACTTCACTGGGTTATCCTATCCTCAAATGTTCTGGATACAAATCACTTGCTTAAGAACAAAGTTTGTGTTTTCATTTATACCTTCAGTCCACTACCATTAAAGTTAGTGAACTCACCAGAATGGATTTTGATGTCAACAAATTTCAGTAAGTCCACATGAAAGGTTCTTTCATGCTGGCGTCACTGACAGCTCACAATAAATGAGAGAACTTAATTGAGGTTTTACAAGTCCAACAGCCTTTGAGTCTAAAATCCCTAATAGATTATAATTATTTCTGCATTCTTTTTTTTTTGTTCATTTTATTTTATTTATTTTTTTCAGCGTAACAGTATTCATTGTTTTTGCACAACACCCAGTGCTCCATGCAAAACGTGCCCTCCCTATTACCCACCACCTGTTCCCCCAACCTCCCACCCCTGACCCTTCAAAACCCTCAGGTTGTTTTTCAGAGTCCATAGTCTCTTATGGTTCACCTCCCCTCCCCAATGTCCATAGCCCGCTCCCCCTCTCCCAATCCCACCTCCCCCCAGCAACCCCCAGTTTGTTTTGTGAGATTAAGAGTCATTTATGGTTTGTCTCCCTGCCAATCCCATCTTGTTTCATTTATTCTTCTCCTATCCCCCTAACCCCCCATGTTGCTTCTCCATGTCCTCATATCAGGGAGATCATATGATAGTTGTCTTTCTCCGATTGACTTATTTCACTAAGCATGATACGCTCTAGTTCCATCCACGTCGTCGCAAATGGCAAGATTTCATTTCTTTTGATGGCTGCATAGTATTCCATTGTGTATATATACCACCTCTTCTTTATCCATTCATCTGTTGATGGACATCTAGGTTCTTTCCATAGTTTGGCTATTGTAGACATTGCTGCTATAAACATTCGGGTACACGTGCCCCTTCGGATCACTACGTCTGTATCTTTAGGGTAAATACCCAGTAGTGCAATTGCTAGGTCATAGGGTAGTTCTATTTTCAACATTTTGAGGAACCTCCATGCTGTTTTCCAGAGTGATTGCACCAGCTTGCATTCCCACCAACAGTGGAGGAGGGTTCCCCTTTCTCTGCATCCTTGCCAGCATCTGTCATTTCCTGACTTGTTAATTTTAGCCATTCTGACTGGTGTGAGGTGATATCTCATTGTGGTTTTGATTTGTATTTCCCTGATGCTAAGTGACGTGGAGCACTTTTTCATGTGTCTGTTGGCCATCTGGATGTCTTCTTTGCAGAAATGTCTGTTCATGTCCTCTGCCCATTTCTTGATTGGATTTTTTGTTCTTTGGGTGTTGAGTTTGCTAAGATCTCTATAGATTTTGGATACTAGCCCTTTATCTGATCTGTCGTTTGCAAATATCTTCTCCCATTCTGTCAGTTGTCTTTTGGTTGTGTTAACTGTTTCCTTTGCTGTGCAAAAGCTTTTGATCTTGATGAAATCCCAATAGTTCATTTTTGCCCTTGCTTCCCCCTGCCTTTGGCAATGTTCCAAGAAAGACATTGCTGTGGTTGAGGTCAAAGAGGTTGCTGCCCGTGTTCTCTGCAAGGAATCTCATGGATTCCTTTCTCACGTTGAGGTCCTTCATCCAATTTGAGTCTATTTCGGTGTGTTGTGTAAGGAAATGGCCAATTTCATTTTTCTGCATGTGGCTGGCCAATTTTCCCAGCACCATTTGTTGAAGAGGCTGTCTTTTTTCCATTGGACATTCTTTCCTGCTTTGTCGAAGATTAGTTGACCATAAAGTTGAGGGTCTACTTCTGGGCTCTGTATTCTGTTCCATTAATCTATGTGTCTGTTTTTGTGCCAGTACCATACTGTCTTGATGACGACAGCTTTGTAATAGAGCTTGAAGTCCGGAATTGTGATGCCCCCAACTTTGGCTTTCTTTTACAATATTCCTTTGACTATTCAAGATCTTTTCTGGTTCCACATAAATTTTAGGATTATTTGTACCATTTCCTTGAAAAAAGTGGATGGAATTTTGATAGGGATTGCATTAAATGTATAGATTGCTTTAGGTAGCATAGACATTTTCACAATATTTGTTCTTCCAATCCATGAGCATGGAACATTTTTCCATTTCTCTATGACTTCCTCAATTTCTTTCATTAGTACTTTATAGTTTTCTGAGTATAGATTCTTTGCCTCTTTGGTTAGGTTTATTCCTAGGTATCTTATGGTTTTGGGTGCAATTGTAAATGGGATTGACTCCTTAATTTCTCTTTCTTCTGTCTTGTTGTTAGTGTACAGAAATGCAACTGATTTCTGTGCATTGACATTATATTCTGACACTTTACTGAATTCCTGTAAAGATCTAGCAGATTTGGAGTTGAATCTTTTGGGTTTTCCACATATAGTATCATATCATCTGCAAAGAGAGATAGTTTGACTTCTTCTTTGCCAATTCTGATGCCTTTAATTTCTTTTTGTTGTCTGATTGCTGAGGCTAGGACTTCTAGTACTATGTTGAATAGCACTGCTTGATAATGGACATCCCAATGGTGTTCCTGACCTTAGTGGAAAGCTTTCAGTTTTTCTCCATTGAGAATGATATTGTGGTGGGTTTTACATAGATGGCTTTGATAATATTGAGGTATGTGCCCTCTATCCCTACACTTTGAAGAGTTTTGATCAGGAAGGGATGCTGTACTTTGTCAAATGCTGTTTCAGCATCTATTGAGAGTATCGTATGGTTCTTGTCCTTTCTTTTATTGATGTATTGTATCACATTGATTGATTTGTGGATGTTGAACCAACCCTGCAGCCCTGGAATAAATCCCATATGGTAGTGGTGAATAATACTTTTAATGCACTGTTGAATCCTATTGGCTAGTATTTTGGTGAGAATTTTCGCATCTGTGTTCATCAAGGATATTGGTCTGTAATTCTCTTTTTTGATGAGACCCTCGTCTGATTTTGGGATCAAGGTGATGCTGGACTCATAAAATGAGTTTGGAAGTTTTCCTTCCATTTCTATTTTTTAGAACAGTTTCAGGAGAATAGGAATTATTTCTTCTTTAAATGTTTGGCAAAATTCCCCTGGGAAGCCGTCTGGCCCTGGGCTTTTGTTTGTTTGGAGATTTTTGATGACTGTTTCAATCTCCTTACTGGTTATGGGCCTGTTCGGGTTTTCTATTTCTTCCTGGTTCAGTTGGGGTAGTTTATATGTCTCTAGGAATGCATCCATTTCTTCCAGATTGTCAAATTTGTTGGCGTAGAGTTGCTCATAGTATGTTCTTGTAATTGTTTGTATTTCTTTGGTGTTGGTTGTGATCTCTCCTCTTTCATTCATGATTTTATTTATTTGGGTCCTTTCTCTTTTCTTTTTGATAAGACTGGCCAGGGGTTTATCAATTTTATTAATTCTTTCAAAGAACCAGCTCCTAGTTTCATTGATTTGTTCTATTGTTTTTTTGGTTTCTATTTCATTGATTTCTGCTCTGATCTTTATGATTTCTCTTCTCCTGCTGGGTTTAGGCTTTCTTTGTTGTTCTTTCTCTAGCTCCTTTAGGTGTAGGGTTAAGTTGTGAATTTGAGACCTTTCTTGTTTCTTGAGAAAGGCTTGTACTGCTATATATTTTTCTCTCAGGACTGCCTTTGCTGTGCCCCACAGATTTTGAACCATTGTGTTTTCATTATCATTGTTTCCATGAATTTTTTCAATTCTTCTTTAATTTCCTGGTTGACCCATTCATTCTTTAGAAGGATGCTGTTTAGTCTCCATGTATTTGGGTTCTTTCCAGCTTTCCTCTAGTGATTGAGTTCTAGCTTCAGAGCATTGTGTTCTGAAAATAAGCAGAGAATGATCCCAGTCTTTTGATACCAGTTGAGACCGGATTTATGACCCAGGATGTGATCTATTCTGGAAAATGTTCCATGTGCACTAGAGAAGAATGTGTATTCTGTTATTCTGGGATGGAATGTTCTGAATATATCTGTGATGTCCAATATGTCCAGTGTTTCATTTAAGGTCGTTATTTCATTGTTGATCTTTTCCTTGGATGATCTGTCCATTTCAGTGAGGGAAGTGTTAAAGTCACCTATTATTATTGTATTATTGTCGATGTGTTTCTTTGATTTAATTGGTTTAATTGATTTAATTGGTTTATATTAATTGGTTTATATAGTTGGCCCCTCCCATGTTAGGGGCATAGATATTTAAAATTGTTAGATCTTCTTGTTGGACAGACTCTTTGAGTATGATATAGTGTCCTTCCTCATCTCTTATTATAGTCTTTGGCTTAAAATCTAATTGATCTGATAAAAGGATTGCCACCCCAGCTTTCTTCTGATGTTCATTAGCATGGTAAATTGTTTTCCACCCCCTAACTTTAAATCAGGTGGTGGCTTTGGGTCTAAAATGAGTTTCTTGCAGTGCCTGGGTGGCTCAGTGGATTAAGCCGCTGCCTTCGGCTCAGGTCATGATCTCAGGGTCCTGGGATCGAGCCCCGCATCGGGCTCTCTGCTCTGCAGGAAGCCTGCTTCCTCCTCTCTCTCTGCCTGCCTCTCTGCCTACTTGTGATCTCTCTCTCTCTCTGTCAAATAAATAAATAAAATCTTTAAAAAAAAAACAAACAAAATAAATAAATAAAATGAGTTTCTTGTAGGCAGCATATTGATGGGTTTTGTTTTGTTTTTTAATCCATTCTGATCCCCTGTGCCTTTTGATTGGGCCATTTAGCCCATTTACAATCAGGGTAACTATTGAGAGATATGAATTTAGTGCTATTGTATTGCCTGTAAGGTGACTGTTACTGTATATTGTCTCTGTTCCTTTATGATCTACTACTTCTAGGGTCTCTCTTTGCTTAGAGGACCCCTTTCAATATTTCCTGTAGAGTTAGTTTGGTGTTTGCAAATTCTTTCAGCTTTTGTTTGTTCTGGAACCTTTTTATCTCTCCTTCTATTTTCAATGATAGCTTAGCTGGGTATAGTATTCTTGGCTGCATGTTTTTCTCATTTAGTGCTCTGTATATCATGCCAGTTCTTTCTGGTCTGCCAGGTCTCTGTGGATAAGTCCACTGCCAATCTAATATTTATACCATGTGTGTTATGGACTTCTTTTCTCAGGCTGCTTTCAGGATTTTCACTTTGTTACTAAGACTTGTAAATTTTACTATTAGATGATATGATGTGGACCTTTTCTTATTGATTTTGAGGGAGGTTCTCTGCACCTCCTGATTTTGATGCTTGTTCCCTTTGCCATATTAGGGAAATTCTCTACAATATTTTTTTTTTTTTTCCAAAATACCTTCTGCTAGCATCTCTCTTTCTTCTTCTTCTGGAATCCCAATTATTCTAATATTGTTTCATCTTATGGTGTTACTTATGTCTTGAATTCTCCCCTCGTTGTCCAATATTTGTTTGTTTCTCTTTTGCTCAGCTTCTTTATTCTCTGTCATTTGGCCTTCTATATCACTAATTCTTTCTTCTGCCTCATTTATCCTAGCAGTAAGAGTCTCCATTTTTTTATTGTACCTTATTAATAACTCTTTTTACTTCAACTTGGTTAGATTTTAGTTCTTTTATTTCTCCAGAAAGGGCTTTTATCTCTCCAGAGAGTGTTTCTCTATCTTCCATGCCTTTTTTGAGCCCGGCTAGCACCTTGAGAATCATCATTCTGAACTCTAGATCTGACATATCACCAATGTCTGTATTGATTAGGTCCCTAGCCTTTGGTACTGCCTCTTTTTCTTTATTTATTTATTTTTTTTTTTGTGGTGAGTTTTTCCACCTTGTTATTTTGTCCAGATAAGAGTATATGAAGGAGCAAAAAAGTAGTAAAAGGGTGGCAAAGACCCCTGGAAAATGTGCTTTAACCAAATCAGAAGAGACCCCAAATTGTGGGAGCGAGAAAGGGGATAAAAAGAAGTTCAGAAAAAAAATTTTAAAAAGGACAACAAATAAAGAAACATATATAAAATATATATATATTAGACTGATGACTTGAACAGGGTCACCCACTTAATTTTGTGAGTAGTTTGGTCTCTTAGAAGAAACTACCTCCCAAAATTTTAAAGAATGAAAAACATATATAATGTTAAACACAATGAAGGGATGGAATTTGCCTATAAAGATGAAAGTTTTTTTTTTTAATTTCTAAAAAAGGAGTTGATAAAGTAAGATGGTTGGAGAATAAAGAAAAAGAAAGTGGAGAGAATTTGCTTAGGCTGGAGACTAGAACAAGCCTGGAGCTAGATTTAGGGTATATTTTGATCTATTAGAAGAAGTTGTACCCCAAATTCAAAAAAAAAACCAAACCCTTATGTGTATACAAAAAATAAAGTTAGATGCAATGAAGTATAATATATGACTATAATAATGAAGATTCAAAGAAGATTATTATTTTTTTTATGAAAGGTATTGTTAAGATAAATAGTTAAAAATGGTAAAAGAGGAAAGGGTAAAAGTAAAAAAAAAACTTAGTAGAAGAAAAAAAATTAGTAAAAATTAATTAACTGCAAGACTAAGGAATCATAGGGAGAAAGCTATGAATTCCATGTTTTCTTTCTCCTCCTTTGGAATTCCGCTGTTCTCCTTGGTAAGTGAACTTGGTCTTGGTTGGATTCTTGTTGAATTCTGGGGGGAGGGGCCTGTTGTAGTGATTCTCAAGTGTCTTTGCCAGAGGCGGAATTGCACCGCCTTTACTAGGTGCCAGGCTAAGTTATCTGCTCTGGTTCGCTTTCAGGAGCTTTTGTTCCCCAAACGCTTTCCGTAGAGTTCCAGAGGACTGGAATGAAAATGGCGGCCTCCCAATTTCCAGCCTGGAGGAGCTAAGAGCTCCGGGCCCTCACTCCTCAGTGTGCCCTCAGAGAAAAGTGCTCAATCACTCCCATCTCCCTGGCCTCTGTCCGTGCTTGGAGAAAAGGGCTCAATCACTCCTGTCTCCGTGGCCTCCAGCCATGCTCCAAGCTCACCTAGCCTGTGACTGGTTCAAGGTAACACCGAGTTGAGAGCTCCCTCCTTGGCTCTGTCTCTGTAGCCAGCTTCCCCTCTCTAATACCTGTGATCTCTGTGACACTCAGACACCCCCGATCCTTCTGTGACCCCGCGGGACCTGGGGCCACGCTGACCCTGTGTGGGCTTCACTCTGCTTTTGCCTCTAGAGTGATTCCCTCAGTGGAACAGACTTTTAAAAGTCCTGATTTTGTGCTCCATTGTTCCGCCATTTGCCAGGAGCTGCCCCTCCCCCCACGGTCTATCTTCCCATTGCTTTGGATTCACTTCTCCACCGGTCCTACCTTTCAGAAAGTGTCAATTTTCTGTTTCTAGAATTGTTGCTCTTCTTCTCTTTGATCTCCTGTTGGATTTGTAGATGTTCGCAATGGTTTGATAAGCTATTTGCTGATCTCCTGCTACCTGATGTCGTCTTAGCCTGCTATTTCTCTGCCATCTTGACTCTACTATTAAGTTTCTTTGCTACTATATTAGACACCTGGAACATTGATAACTGTAAATGTTTTATTTCTAAAATATGTATTTAACACTACACATTTTCTTTGTAAAGATGACTTAAGGTACACTGGGTATACTCTGAATTGTTGCATGTTTTTTATCATTCAGTTATAGTGTTTTTTTTTATTTTTTCTTTATCTCAGAGATTATTTAGAGAAACATTGTCATTCAGTTTGTTGTCTGTGTCTTCCATTTTTTTGTTGTTGCTGAAGAGTGAACTATCATTATATCGGTGCTTTTTCAAAAACAATGTTATTTAGGGGTTTTTTTTCTGATCACTTTTTTAAGTTTTTATTTGTTTTTTTTGTATTTAAGTTTTCAGTAAGTCTACTATAATGATTTTATAGAATTTCTTTTTTCTTTCTCTTGATTTCTTACACCAGTTTTGGAAAATTTTCACTTGTACAACTTTAAATTATGGTTCCAGAAGAAAGCATAATTGACTAATTTCATAAAGAGGATTAAGAATTTTTAGATGGAGGGGCACCTGGGTGGCTCAGTGGGTTAAAGCCTCTGCCTTCGGCTCAGGTCATGATCCTGGGGTTCCGGGATCGAGCCTCACATCTGGCTCTCTGCTCAGCGGGGAGCCTGCTTCCTTTCCCCTCTCTCTGCCTGCCTCTCTGCCTACTTGTCATCTCTCTGTCAAATAAATAAATAAAAAATCTTAAAAAAAAATTTTTAGATGGATACATGCCTGAGTTAGGTATTTTAGACATCTCTATCATGTCTTGAACATATGCTCTTCTTTCTGTATTTTCATCCTTTTATTTTCTGTACTGTTTCCATCTAAATATTGTGTTTCTGACTTAGCTGCTGGCTAACTCTTCCTGCTTTATCACATTGTTCAATCAGCTGTCTAAACTATCAATTGAGATGTTATTTAAATTATTGTATTTTTGTGATTCTTAAATATACATTTGGATTTTTATATCATATATCCTTCTCTGATATGACCACACATCTTGTCATCTAATTTGGTGACAAATTAATTACATATTTTTTTTAAATTCATTTCTTGTAAGTCCAATATGTGACAATTACATAGGTTATGCCCGTTGTTATCATTTTTGTTTTTTAAACTTTTTGCATTAGGTTTTATCTTTTACATCCCTGGAGTTGAAATTTCTTTCTTGGCACCAGATGGAGCTACTCTTGCCCTGGATCATCCATCAGCAACCCAATCTTTTGTCTCCTGTCAATGCTCTGCATGATCAGACAATTATTATATCCAGTCATTTACTCCCCTGACACAAAGCCAGCTCTGGGGTTCAAGTTTTTCCTTTTTTTTTTAAATGTTTCTAAATAAGGTCAGCTCTACATTCCATGCCAATCATACACTGTCTCTGCATTGCTGTTTCCAACATTCTAACACTCCCTCTTGCCCCAAGTCCCTTGAGAGGAAGAGTGTGCCATTGCTTCTGAGGTACTGCACTCCCCAATGCCTCTATTGTTGTCTGTTCATTAATGGACTTTGAGCTCATTATTAAATTGTCTTATTTTTGTCATTTCATGACTATTGTTGTGAATGAAATATTTTTTGGATAATCTAAGAAATAGAATGGTCTATAAATGATTTACTTTGGCTTATAGCAGCCCATTAAGTTGGTCACAGATAATCATACCACAACTTGAGCTTGAGAATAGAGTGCTGTCTTTGGGAAATCTTCCCAGTGAGACCTGAAAGCCTGAGAAAATCTGTTCTTCAGTTTTTGTCTCCCATAAAAGCTCTGGTTTAAATCCAGCATCTCTTCATCTCAGATTTTTTTCTCAGCTTGTCATTCTCCAAGCATCAACTTTAGAATCAGTACTAGATTTCAAGAAAAAGTAAAACTCTCATCATTTTCAGAGACATGTTTGCATACAGAGAAAATCCAGTGCATTCAACAAATAAAACATATTAGAAATAATATAAGAAGGTTGCAGAATACAAGGTCAATTAAAAAATACCAACTATATTCCTATGTCTGAGTAATGATCAATAAGAAAATGAAAGTTAAAAAAAAAAAAAAAACAATTTATAAGACATCAGTTTCGCTCTGACATTAACCTGGGCTGAAAAACAATTGTTCTTGGATGTCTTTGAAGGGTGGCAGAATATGCCACCTCAAAATACAACTCTTTGGCACAAGGATTGTTTGAACTGATTATTTTGAGAAACTACAGACACAAGAGAAGCTCTGAAAACACAGTAGAAGTTATCCTTTTGTAAGGGAAATGTAAGGCAATTTATATTAGATAGGGGCCTGTACCAGCAAAAGAGATTTCACCACAGGTAAATGTCTCACCTGAGAGACTTCTTAGGGCTTAGGAGGGAAAACTTTTCTATAAAACATTTCCTCCCTTCAGCTTCTAGTGAGGATATACCCTCCTCTCCATCCCCACCCCTCTCCAAATCTTTCGTCTTTAGCTTAAACTGGTATTTAAAGTGGTGGCTTGGGCCACATCAATGAATTACTCAGTTGCCCTTGGTCTCTCCCATACATATGTGAGTTAATAAACTTCCATATATTTTTCTCTTTTTTATCTTTTTTTTTCTATAGGGGGTCTCAGTCAAGAACTCAGAAGGGTAGAGGGAAAATTATGTTCATACTCAGTTTTTTTGTTGATGGCTTTTATTTTTATCTTGACTATAATTAATTCCCATTTCTTTGTGTGTCAAATGATTTGATCGTGTGAACATTATGTTGATATTCTCTTAAGGTTTCCAGGTTTCTCATGTTCTTCAAAAGAGATTTGATTCTTGGTTTAGCAGACAACTAAATTACTGGTTTATCACCTGAACCTTATTAGACTTGTTTTCATACCATTTAGTCTGGATGTGTGCAAATTCCAATGTGTGCACATTCCTCTAATGCGGCGCTACTCAAATTACAAACTTTGTTTCCCTCGTTAGGTTTGTAGATTTTACTCCAAGGTATGGTTCTTGCTTTTAAGATTCAGGCCTTTGCCTTGTCCTAGCTAGATATCAAGTATTTCAATGGGATGCTAAAATGATCTGTTTATTCTGGATGAAGTAGAACAAGAATGCCTAGTTCTTCCTCTATAAATGGTTGACCTATGTTTTCTTATCACCATTCTCAACTCTGCTATTTGGAAAGCCTTAATTTGTTTGGAAAGCCTCAGCTATGAACTTACAGTGGCCCAGTTATGAGCTTCTGAGGCTGCCACTCTGCTCAGCTCCATCACCTGATGGCTGCTTTGGCATTCATAGGCTCTAATTTCTTCATCCTATCCTCCTCAACAATGTTGTGAAATGCAGACTCTAGGTCTCTTCTGTAGTCAGAAATAGCTCCAAAGAACAGAGCTGAGTGATTGTAGAATAGATGTTTTCTGTTTTCTTCCCTTCCTTCCTTCTTTCCTTCCTCCCTTCCTTCTTTTCTTCCTTCCTTCCCTCCTTCCTTCCTGTTTTTATAACAAGTTTAATGTTAACTCCTTAAGCATAATACAGCATAATACTGAAATTTATTAACATTAAATCAACATAGATTGGCTAAATGAATGCCTCATTGAATTTCACTGCATCATCCTCAATTAATAATTAGAAGAATTCATAGAAAAAATTTTTAAATATTAACATAAGTTGCATTTTTTGAAAAAAAAAAAAACAGAATAAAATAATCCTTTAGGTAAGTAATACTTTCAGTAAAAAATTCAGAGAGGGGCGCCTGGGTGGCTCAGTGGGTTAAGCCTTAAGATCATGACTCAGGTCATGATCTTAAGGTTCTGGGATCTAGCCCCGCATCGGGCTCTCTGCTCAGCGGGGAGCCTGCTTCTTCCCCTCTCTCTGTCTGCCTCTCTGCCTACTTGTGATTTCTCTCTCTGTCAAATAAATAAAATTAAATTTAAAAAAAGAACATCTGCTAGAGTAGTATCTCTTTAAAAAATGCAGAGAAATTTAATTAATTGAATTATGTTTTACTGATGTAGGAGTTGTGTCAACATCATTTGGAGATTGGGTCTAGCTTGTCCCAAGGCAGGTGTCTTGGGGAAACAAAGAAAAGGAAGATAGAATCCAACATTGAGCAAAGTGTACTGTGACAAAAAGCCTGGATAAGTCAGTTCTGATTAAAGAGCTATCTGAACTATACTAGCAGTTTGGACTTCATTCGCAAACCTATAAAGAACATTTACAGGTTATTAAATAATGAAGTAAAATGATACAGAAGACCACTTGAGTTTAATCTTTTAATAAGGATTCAATAAGCAAAACCATTTGCTTTAGATTATAAAATAGTACATATTTTCTGCCAGAAATTATAAAATTAGTAGGGAGAAATCTGTCCTATTGCTGTCACACTGAGATAGCCATGGTTAAAATACTGGCATATACATTTTACAGAATTTTCTAATTTTTTATAAGAGAATTTTCATAATCTTTGACCAAGTCCATCCAGTAATCCAGTATATTTTTTAGATTATATTAGCTTTCAAGATCATATTAATAGCTCTACAGCAAATGTCCTCATAATGTTAGCACTGAATTCAGTTAGAACAATTACACACATGAACATAACTAAAAGAAGTGCACCCTAGGGAATAGTACAGTGCTTAGTTGAAGACTTTCACTTTAGTCCATTTTGAAATTTCTATATCTGTAGGAATATATTTACGTGCAGTGATAAACTCATATACTCATCTTGGTCTTTGATCTCTTCATGACTTACAGCATTTGCCAAATGGTTCTTAAATATACATACACTATACTTTTTGTAGGAAATCCATATCAGAAGGATCAAACCCAGAAAAGTTGCAAGAGGAACAGTAGTAGTACAATGCTAGCTATATTATTCATGGCTGTGAATAATGGAAAAAACTGGAAATGAAGGCACTAGGGTATGAAGCTCCCCTTTGCTGGGGGTGGAGTGTTAAGGAATTAAAAGGAATATGGCAGGAACAGACAACAGCCCAGCCATTTCAAACACACTCAGAAGGAAATTACCAAGAGTAGAATATATTTCAGATCAAAGTTTCACAATTATTTAAGTATCCAATTCTACAAAAACTAAGAGTTTTTCATATAATGAAATAACTCATTTTCAAAATGTTTACTCTTACTTAATATTTTCAGCCTCCTCTTTAGTATTTTTCACAGTGTAGGAACCAAAGGCAAAGAAAATAAGATCTTTCCCACATTAGTTGAACTGTTACCTGGATTAGCTAATTGTTTAAAATATGCAGGAATGTTTCATAAAAAATTGCTGAAATAGAGAGTATTTTTTTGCGTGTAATAAGAATACATTTTTTTTCTTGTGAAAAGAAAAAGTATACACAATAAATGTCAATTTCTTTCTTATTGAAAATAAGTAAAACAAGTCAAATGACTAAGTTACTAACCAACTAAATTGCTAGATTAGAAAATAGCTATTTTTATCTTCCTAGACAAATAGTCCTGTAAAGCCACCAAGTGATGAAGCAGTAGAAATCCAGATAATGTCTTTGTAGGGGCCCAGGACAAGCTGCCTCCAAATGGACCTCAATGGCATATGGATTATTTTGAATTGAAACTACTTGGGAACAGTCAGTGCAAGAACACTCAGACCCTCCTTTGTCCCCTGAAAGCAGGGAAACCAATCTCCCATACAAAGTGTACCCTGCTTGTACTAAGAAGTATAAAGACATCCTTATCACCAAAGATAGGGGCTTTAAATTTGAGAAAACTGTAGAAACAAAAACTTTGTTACTTTTTTACTAATCTATTTCCTGAGCCCAAGTTCCACTTAGAATTTCTCTCTAATTAAAGCTTCCAAACACCTGTTTTCCTTACCCTGTAAATTCCTCACAAATTAGTTGTCTCTTTGTCTAAAATGTATAAAAACTTCCTGCCTTGGTCATTTTTTTGAGTTCTCAATTTCATTATTGGACCTCTGCAAGCACGTAATAAAACATTGGTTTTTTCTCCTATTAATCGGCCTCATGTAAATTTAATTATTAGTCCAGCTGGAAGACCTCAAAGGATAAATAATATTTCCTTCCCAACATCTTCAGTTTAGAAAATATAAATCCAAACCAACCAATGGTCACTTAATTCCAATTCACAAAAAATAAAGTTTTTTGCTTTTTTTGAGGGGAAGTAAAGAGAAATGTTAGGCAAGAATGTAGTAGTCCTTTGTCTAAATGAATGTCTTCATGAGCCACTCAAACATCTCACAGACAAGTATTTCCTAAGATCAATTATCTACATGCTATAACAATGATTGTCTAAAAGCAAACTGAAAACAAACAAAACAACACACAAAACAACATACAAATACGAAACAATTTCACTGGACAGATTTCTTATGACTAATGAGAAACTCATGTTTCTATTTTAAAGCAAATGTCTTTTGGTTCCATTTCTATGGGTATGTAGGGTTTAATTTACCCCCACTGTTATCACTAAGTTTTTAGCACTCTGAATGTCGATTTATTTACCAGATCTCAGGATGTTTTGTTGCTTGCATGCTCCTCTAGCTGGGTGTCTAATATTGACTCTTCACATTTAAATGTGGAAGGCCCTAGAAGGTCACTATAACAATTAAGCGGAGTGATTATAACAGCGACCATATGGCCCACAAAGCTTAAAATATTTATTTTCTGGCCTTTGACAGAAAAAAAAGTTACCAATCTTGAACATGATATTAATGACCTAAGAGGGCTCACAAATGAGAGGATTAAACGCTTACAGAAGGCACAGATTATATTTTATTTGGTTGAATAATTCTGTTGTTAAATTTTATGCTTTTGCTTTTTATTTTTTAAATTTTATTTATTTATTTATTTTTAAATATTTTATTTATTTATTTGATAGAAAAGAGAGACAATGAAAGAGGGAACACAAGTAAGAGGAGTGGGAGAGGGAGAAGCCAGCTTCTCACTGAGCAGGGAGCCTGATGCCATGTGGGGCTCAATCCCATGACTTTGTCAAAGTCAGATGTTTAATGACTGAGCCACCCAGGCAACGGTTTGTTTTATTTTTAGTGTTAGTTTTCGTTGCGTTCCTTGGATAGGGAATCCATCTGTCAAGTCTCCACAGTACCTAACCCTTTCTGTTATCTGATACTCTTTTGTTTCTCTCATTCGCCCACAACTTCAGTCCTTTGTCTTAGCTATCTAACTCACAAAGGAATTTAAATGGGAAAACTGTGATGTAAAAAAATAATAACAAGCATAGCATATATAATGAACTTGCATATAGGTCATGTTCATGTATATGACTTAACAAGTAAACATGTGCAGTGTAAGAAATGAAACCTAGATGAAATGCCATATTGATTTAACTTCTAATTATAGTTTTGACACTGATCAACTAAGAATAAGAGCGATTTGGTTTAGCCAATGCAACAGTTACTGAGAACCTTCTATATTATGTTTCTTTTTTTTTTTTTTTCCCTTTATATTTTTTTTTTTTCAGCGTAACAGTATTCATTGTTTTTGCACAACACCCAGTGCTCCATGCAAAACGTGCCCTCCCCATCACCCACCACCTGTTCCCCCAACCTCCCACCCCTGACCCTTCAAAACCCTCAGGTTATTTTTCAGAGTCCATAGTCTCTTATGGTTCACCTCCCCTCCCCAATGTCCATAGCCCGCTCCCCCTCTCCCAATCCCACCTCCCCCCAGCAACCCCCAGTTTGTTTTGTGAGATTAAGAGTCATTTATGGTTTGTCTCCCTCCCAATCCCATCTTGTTTCATTTATTCTTCTCCTATCCCCCTACCCCCCCCCCCCATGTTGCTTCTCCATGTCCTCATATCAGGGAGATCATATGATAGTTGTCTTTCTCCTATTGACTTATTTCACTAAGCATGATACGCTCTAGTTCCATCCACGTCGTCGCAAATGGCAAGATTTCATTTCTTTTGATGGCTGCATAGTATTCCATTGTGTATATATACCACATCTTCTTGATCCATTCATCTGTTGATGGACATCTAGGTTCTTTCCATAGTCTGGCTATTGTAGACATTGCTGCTATAAACATTCGGGTACACGTGCCCCTTCGGATCACTATGTTTGTATCTTTAGGGTAAATACCCAGTAGTGCAATTGCTGGGTCATAGGGTAGTTCTATTTTCAACATTTTGAGGAACCTCCATGCTGTTTTCCAGAGTGGTTGGACCAGCTTGCATTCCCACCAACAGTGGAGGAGGGTTCCCCTTTCTCCACATCCTCTCCAGCATCTGTCATTTCCTGACTTGTTAATTTTAGCCATTCTGACTGGTGTGAGGTGATATCTCATTGTGGTTTTGATTTGTATTTCCCTGATGCCGAGTGACGTGGAGCACTTTTTCATCTGTCTGTTGGCCATCTGGATGTCTTCTTTGCAGAAATGTCTGTTCATGTCCTCCGCCCATTTCTTGATTGGATTGTTTGTTCTTTGGGTGTTGAGTTTGCTAAGTTCCTTATAGATTTTGGATACTAGCCCTTTATCTGATATGTCGTTTGCAAATATCTTCTCCCATTCTGTCAGCTGTCTTTTGGTTTTGTTAACTGTTTCCTTTGCTGTGCAAAAGCTTTTGATCTTGATGAAATCCCAATAGTTCATTTTCGCCCTTGCTTCCCTTGCCTTTGCCGTTGTTCCTAGGAAGATGTTGCTGCGGCTGAGGTCGAAGAGGTTGCTGCCTGCGTTCTCCTCAAGGATTTTGATGGATTCCTTTCTCACATTGAGGTCCTTCATCCATTTGGAGTCTATTTTCGTGTGTGGTGTAAGGAAGTGGTCCAATTTCATTTTTCTGCATGTGGCTGTCCAATTTTCCCAGCACCATTTATTGAAGAGGCTGTCTTTTTTCCATTGGACATTCTTTCCTGCTTTGTCGAAGATGAGTTGGCCATAGAGTTGAGGGTCGATTTCTGGGCTCTCTATTCTGTTCCACTGATCTATGTGTCTGTTTTTGTGCCAGTACCATGCTGTCTTGATGATGACAGCTTTGTAATAGAGCTTGAAGTCCGGAATTGTGATGCCACCAACTTTGGCTTTGTTCTTCAATATTCCTTTGGCTATTCGAGGTCTTTTCTGGTTCCATATAAATTTTAGGATTATTTGTTCCATTTCTTTGAAAAAAATGGATGGTATTTTGATAGGGATTGCATTAAATGTGTAGATTGCTTTAGGTAGCATAGACATTTTCACAATATTTATTCTTCCAATCCAGGAGCATGGAACATTTTTCCATTTTTTTGTGTCTTCCTCAATTTCTTTCATGAGTACTTTATAATTTTCTGTGTATAGATTCTTAGTCTCTTTGGTTAGGTTTATTCCTAGGTATCTTATAGTTTTGGGTACAATTGTGAATGGGATTGACTCCTTAATTTCTCTTTCTTCAGTCTTGTTGTTGGTGTACAGAAATGCAACTGATTTCTGTGCATTGATTTTATATCCTGACACTTTACTGAATTCCTGTACAAGTTCTAGCAGCTTTGGAGTGGAGTCTTTTGGGTTTTCCACATATAGTATCATATCATCTGCGAAGAGTGATAGTTTGACTTCTTCTTTACCAATTTGGATGCCTTTAATTTCTTTTTGTTGTCTGATTGCTGAGGCTAGGACTTCTAATACTATGTTGAATAGCAGTGGTGATAATGGACATCCCTGCCGTGTTCCTGACCTTAGCGGAACAGCTTTCAGTTTTTCTCCATTGAGAATGATATTTGCGGTGGGTTTTTCATAGATGGCTTTGATAATATTGAGGTATGTGCCCTCTATCCCTACACTTTGAAGAGTTTTGATCAGGAAGGGATGCTGTACTTTGTCAAATGCTTTTTCAGCATCTATTGAGAGTATCATATGGTTCTTGTTCTTTCTTTTATTAATGTGTTCTATCACATTGATTGATTTGTGGATGTTGAACCAACCCTGCAGCCCTGGAATAAATCCCACTTGATCGTGGTGAATAATCCTTTTAATGTACTGTTGAATCCTATTGGCTAGTATTTTGGCGAGAATTTTTGCGTCTGTGTTCATCAAGGATATTGGTCTGTAGTTCTCTTTTTTGGTGGGATCCTTGTCTGGTTTTGGGATCAAGGTGATGCTGGCCTCATAGAATGAGTTTGGAAGTTTTCCTTCCATTTCTATTTTTTGGAACAGTTTCAGGAGAATAGGGATGAGTTCTTCTTTAAATGTTTGGTAGAATTCCCCTGGGAAGCCGTCTGGCCCTGGGCTTTTGTTTGTATGGAGATTTTTGATGACTGTTTCAATCTCCTTACTGGTTATGGGCCTGTTCAGGTTTTCTATTTCTTCCTGGTTCAGTTGTGGTAGTTTATATGTCTCTAGGAATGCATCCATTTCTTCCAGATTGGCCAATTTGTTGGCGTAGAGTTGCTCATAGTATGTTCTTATAATTGTCTGTATTTCTTTGGTGTTAGTTGTGATCTCTCCTCTTTCATTCATGATTTTATTGATTTGGGTCCTTTCTCTTTTCTTTTTGATGAGTCTGGCCAGGGGTTTATCAATCCTATTGATTCTTTCAAAGAACCAGCTCCTAGTTTCATTGATTTTTTCTATTGTTTTTTTGGTTTCTATTTCATTGATTTCTGCTCTGATCTTTATGATTTCTCTTCTCCTGCTGGGTTTAGGGTTTCTTTCTTGTTCTTTCTCTAGCTCCTTTACGCGTAGGGTTAGGTTGTGTACTTGAGACCTTTCTTGTTTCTTGAGAAAGGCTTGTACCGCTATATATTTTCCTCTCAGGACTGCCTTTGCTGTGTCCCACAGATTTTGAACTGTTGTGTTTTCATTATCATTTGTTTCCATGAATTTTTTCAATTCTTCTTTAATTTCCTGGTTGACCCATTCATTCTTTAGAAGGATGCTGTTTAGTCTCCATGTATTTGGGTTCTTTCCAGCTTTCGTCTTGTGATTGAGTTCTAGCTTCAGAGCATTGTGGTCTGAAAATATGCAGGGAATAATCCTAATCTTTTGATACCGGTTGAGACCTGATTTGTGACCCAGGATGTGATCTATTCTGGAGAAGGTTCCATGTGCACTAGAGAAGAATGTGTATTCTGTTGCTTTGGGATGAAATGTTCTGAATATATCTGTGATGTCCATGTGGTCCAGTGTGTCATTTAAGGCCTTTATTTCCTTGTTGATCTTTTGCTTGGATGATCTGTCCATTTCAGTGAGGGGAGTGTTCAAGTCCCCTACTATTATTGTATTATTATTGATGTGTTTCTTTGATTTTGTTATTAATTGGTTGATATAGTTGGCTGCTCCCACGTTAGGGGCTTAGATATTTAAAATTGTTAGATCTTCTTGTTGGACAGACCCTTTGAGTAGGATAGAGTGTCCTTTCTCATCTCTTATTATAGTCTTTGGCTTAAAATCTAATTGATCTGATATAAGGATTGCCACCCCAGCTTTCTTCTGATGCCCATTAGCATGGTAAATTGTTTTCCACCCCCTCACTTTAAATCTGGAGGTGTCTTCGCGTCTAAAATGAGTTTCTTGTAGGCAACATACTGATGGGTTTTGTTTTTTTATCCATTCTGATACCCTGTGTCTTTTGATTGGGGCATTTAGCCCATTAACATTCAGGGTAACTATTGAGAGATATGAATTTAGTGCCATTATTAGCCTGTAAGGTGACTGTTACTGTATATTGTCTCTGTACCTTTCTGATCTACTACTTTTAGGCTCTCTCTTTGCTTAGAGGACCCCTTTCAATATTTTCTGTAGAGCTGGTTTGGTGTTTGCAAATTCTTTCAGTTCTTGTTTGTCCTGGAAGCTTTTGATCTCTCCTTCTATTTTCAATGATAGCCTAGCTGGATAGAGTATTCTTGGCTGCATGTTTTTCTCGTTGAGTGCTCTGAATATATCATGCCAGCTCTTTCTGGCCTGCCAGGTCTCTGTGGATAAGTCTGCCGCCAATCTAATATTTTTACCATTGTATGTTACTGATTTCTTTTCTCGGGCTGCTTTCAGGATTTTCTCTTTGTCACTAAGACTTGTAAATTTTACTATTAGGTGACGGGGTGTGGACCTATTCTTGTTGACTTTGAGGGGGGTTCTCTGCATCTCCTGGATTTTAATGCTTGTTCCCTTTGCCATATTAGGGAAATTCTCTCCAATGATTCTCTCCAATAGACCCTCTGCTCCCCTCTCTGTTTCTTCTTCTTCTGGAATCCCAATTATTCTAATGTTGTTTCATCTTATGGTGTCACTTATCTCTCGAATTCTCCCCTCATGGTCCAGTAGCTGTTTGTCCCTCTTTTGCTTGGCTTCCTTATTCTCTGTCATTTGGTCTTCTATATCACTAATTCTTTCTTCTGCCTCATTGATCCTAGCAGTGAGAGCCTCCATTTTTGATTGCACCTCATTAATAGCTTTTTTGATTTCAACTTGGTTAGACTTTAGTTCTTTAATTTCTCCAGAAAGGGCTTTAATATCTCCAGAGAGGGTTTCTCTAATATCTTCCATGCCTTTTTCGAGCCCGGCTAGAATGTTCAGAATCGTCATTCTGAACTCTTGATCTGACATAGTACCAATGTCTGTGTTGATTAGGTCCCTAGCCTTCGGTACTGTCTCTTGTTCTTTTGTTTGTGGTGATTTTTTCCGCCTTGTCATTTTGTCCAGATAAGAGGATATGAAGGAGCAAATAAACTACTAATAGGGTGGCAAAGACCCCGGAAAAATGCGCTGTAACCAAATCAGAAGAGACCCCAAATTGTGGGGGGGGGGGAAGGGGATAAAAAACAGGTTCTGAAAAAAAAGAAAAAAAAAAAAAAGAAAAAAATTTAAAAAATAAAACAAATAAAAAAATATAAAAAAGAAAGAAAAAATATATATATTTAGATGAACTAGTCAAAAAACGTTAAAAAAGAAAAGGGTAAAAGTTTTTAAAAAAATTTAGCAGAAGAAGAAAAAAGAAAAAAGAAAAAAATTTGAAAAAAGAAAAAAATAAAAAATTGAAAAAAGAAAAAAAAATTGAAGTAGCCGCAAGACTAAAGAATCATGGGGAGAAAGCCATGAGTTCCGTGCTTTGCTTTCTCCTCCTCTGGAATTGCTCTGCTGTCTTAGGAATTGAATCTGCTTTCTCCTTGATAGATGAACTTCGTCCTGGCTGGATATTTTGTTGATCTTTTGGGGGAGGGGCCTGTTGTAGTGACTCTCAAGTGTCTTTGCCCGAGGTGGGATTGCACCGCCCTTACCGGCGGCCGGACTAAGTAATCGGCTCGGGTTCGCTTTTGGGAGCTTCTGTTCCCTGAACGCTTTCCGTAGAGTTCCGGAGGACGGGAATGAAAATGGCGGCCTCCCAGTCTCCAGCCCGGAGGAGCCGAGAGCCTGGGGCCCCACTCCTCAGTGCGCCCCCAGAGGACAGCACCCAATCACTCCCGTATCCCCAGCCTCTAGCCACGCTCCGAGCTCACCCAGCCCGCGACCAGTTCAAGGTAACCCCGAGCTGAGAGTTCAGTCCTCGGCTCTGTCTTTGCAGCCGGTTTCTCCGTTCTAATACCTGCGAGCTCTCCGACACTCTGACACCCCCGATCCTTCTGTGACCTTGCGGGGCCTGGGGCCACGCTGGCCCCGCGTGGGCTTCACCCCGGTTTAGCCCCTGGAGCAATGTCCCTCAGTGGAACAGACTTTTAAAAGTCCTGATTTTGTGCTCCGTTTCTCCGCCGCTTGCCGGGAGCCGGCCCCTCCCCCCGCGGTCTATCTTCCCGTCGTTTTAGATTCACTTCTCCGCCAGTCCTACCTTTCAGAAAGTGGTTGATTTTCTGTTTCTAGAGTTGCTGTTCTCCTTCTCTTCACTCTCCCGTTGGATTTGTAGGTGTTTGCTATGTTTAGATAAGCTATCTAGCTGATCTCCTGCTACCTGATGTAGTCTCAGGCTGCTACTTCTCCGCCATCTTGACTCCTCCTCCTATATTATGTTTCTATGTTCATCAGATATTATTTTAATATCAATTCTCTTTTATTTCTTGTGTCTGTTTATACCAGCCGGGACAGCAGCAAGAGCAGATAAATCCACTGTGAGCTAGCATCATCTCCCCAATAGTGATTTCACTATTGATGATCTCAGATGCTGGCTAGAAGAGAATGCATCATATCAAATGGTTAGTATGGCAAAAGAAATATGACCAATGACCAAAAAATGGTAACCCTGAAGTTCCAAAGAAGTAACATATCCAAAGTTGTGGTCCACATGTCTGCAAGATGCATTATTATAAAAAAACAACCACTGACTGGTCAACTGTGACTTCTTTTTTTAAAGATTGATTGATTGATTGATTGATTGATTGATTGATTTTTGAGAGAGAGAGGGCACAAGCAGGTGGAGCAGGAGGCAGAGGGAGAAACAGGCTCTCTGCTGAGCGAGGAGAGGATGCCAGACTTTATCCCAAGATCCTAGGACGACCCAAGCTTTAACTAACTGAAAGTGAATGCTTATCTAACTGAGCCACCCAGTCATCCAGTGACATTATATTCTATTATAATGTGTGGCACTTAATTTATAATAGCGTGCACTCATGTACTGTGAAGCAACCTTTTGCTCTGTCCCTCTGTCTCTATCTCTTTCTCTCTCTCTTGGGTGCACCTGCTATTATAAATACAATATAAAGTTAATATAATGTGATCTTATATAATATAACTTAATATCATATGATGTATTATATGACATTTATACTATATAATAAGTAATATCTCATGTTGTTGGAATTTTTCTTACCTCCAGGAAATAAATGAAACTCTTGAAAATTCAGAAAAAATAGAAATTCTCAGCAGGGAAATAGAAAATACAAAAACAAGCTAAACAAAGTTTTATATCTGAAAAACATAATAGCTGAAGTAAAATAAATCACAGCATGTGCTTAGTAGCAGAATGAAGGTGACAGAAGGATGAATAAATGAATTTGAATTTGGATTAACACAAGTTGCCTGATCCGAAGAACGGAAAAAGTAGATTGAAAATAGATAGCCTCAGTGTCAGTGTCTAACATTCCTGGGAGTGAAGTCCAAAAAAGGAGAAAGGAACAGTGCACAGAAAATAAATAAATAAATAAATAATGTCTTAAAACTTCTCAAATTTGAAAAAAAGATATAAATTTACAGATACAAGATGAACAGAAAAAAAAAGTATAAAATCAAAGACAGCCACACTGAAACACAGGAAAACCATACTGGTAAATCCCAAAGACAAAGGAAAAAACAGACACCCATCCCCCCCCCCCAAAAGCTTGGAAGATCCAGAGAAAAACAACACATGACAAATAAGTGAATACAGAATCAGTATCTCCCATTATTTTTTTTCAAACATTGTGTCACACTTTAGTAACCCCAAAATGGATAAAATGACTCATTAAGTACAAGTCTGAGATATTCACCCTTTTATGGATTTGTCATCTCAGGACCTATCAGCCGCAGACACCAAGACTAAATGAGATGTGTAAGATTTCTATTGGGGAAAGTCCATGGAGGCAAGCAGGAGAGGCTGGAGGAGATGAATGAAACCCTCAGACCAGATGCAGTGGTGACATCTATGAAAATAAAGAGAGGTGGGGAAGATGGAGTAGGAGGGGGTCAAACTGCTGCCTGTTCTGTAAGTCTTGGCCAGGCTGATGGGGGGTTCCTGAACAAACATTGCCTGATGCACTGTCCCAACTGAGGCAGAAATTGTCTGTCTCTAGGAATTCCAGTGTGCTCAGTTGCTGACAGTGAGTGACCCTGGGGACATGGGGCCTTAGTGTGAGCCCAATTGCTGATCTGAATATGCTTCCCCCAAGGCAGCTTTCTTGGAAGGAGATTAGTGCAGCAGATTGTGCAGCTCCACAGTCACCACAATGGATTTCTTTCAAATACCTGCTTCCTGTTGCTAAATATTGACAACCAATTATATACTGCATATCAACCATCAAAACATGTCTTCATTGATATCTGAGCTTTTAAGTTACTCCATCATAAAAGTCTTAGAGAGAAAAGCCAAAGGAATAGGAGATGGCTATCAATGAGGACAAAGTGAGGTATTTTTACTTATTCATCTGATTTATGTATTTATTCATTTATTTTTCTTTGCCTTCTATTATAAACTATAAGGAACAGCAGGGCAAAGATCATGTCTTTTGGTTGCTGTTGTATCCCAATCTATACAATGAAGCCTGGATCATATGAAGCACATTACTATCTTACTATTTATCAAGTGAGTAATTGACTGAATAAACAAAAACCCAAAATAAAGTTTCTGGGAAGTATCTTAAAATCCAGAATGTAGTAGGATTGAAACCACTTTTGATGGGTGTTTCTGTACCTTTATGTCTGGAGGAGCTGTAGTGTATTCAAGCAACCAATACTAACTGTTAAAAATTATTATTTTAGGAACTCTGGTTGGTCGAGACCGAGAGGCACATGACTGATCTAAAGTTGGAGCAGTTCTCCAAACCATTTATCTTTTCTCCAAATACAAACCATGGGCAGATTACTCTTCACCAAGGATGAGAGAAGGTAGAAAAGAGGACCCAGGCTCCACAGATGGGCTTGGCCCAGACTTCAGGTAAGCTTTACCACTCACATTTCATCACCTTGGTGCGGCCCAAATGTTCTGCTTGAAAAAATCTTGTTATACCTTCTCCAAACCACTTATTGTCTTACACCAAAGGAGACCTATTGGTCACTTGGCTGCTGGCATACTTTAAAGAAAGTTAGTAGAACTTTCTAGTTTAGATATTCAAGGAGTTTGTTCTATACCAACAAAGGCTCTTCAAAATTACTGAGAATAGAAAGAACCTAAACACAAATGTAACGTATTGTCAATGTAGCATGATTTTGCCCTGCAGGGAGAATAACATGGTGACTAAGGCAACTCTTCCCAGGAAGATTAGTAATCTCTGGTCTAGCTCCTCAGCTTCACTACTTTTGTCCTGTATTCCCAAGGCTAGTTCCTGGTTTCTCAATTCCCAAGGCTACCCACAGAGGCCCTCTTGCTGACTTAGACTACAGAGTTTTGAAACAAGCCAGAGACATTGGGGAATCCAGTGACCCCAAAAACTTCTGCTATATGTAAACCATATGCCTCAGTTTCCTGAGATAGTTATAGCTTACATCTGGTCTTCTAGAGTTACTTTAGTAATATCCCCAAAGATATATCAAGAGTAACTCAGTTCAAATGATGAATTATGCAGAACTAAAGACAAGTCATGCCTAGTGCTTGAGAATCTGCAGCGGGAGGATGAATTCAAATACTGGAGTAGCACAACCAATTCTTTTAAAAGATACTGTGGTTAACATTATAAGTTTGTTATATTGGATATTGGTAAATAGTTTTGGAATGAATTAAATATTTATTAAATTATGAATGTGTTTTATAAAATGTATAGCAAGAAATATTTCAATTCTGGCCTTGTAATACAAAGATTATATTAGGAAATGGGTTAAACATTATAATTATTTGCTAAGTAAAGTAGTTCCATTCCTTTTTACAAACATAATTAGAGTGCTATAGGATTTTTTTTATATTTTAATGTGTTTATTTTATGTGAAGAAGAGAAGTAATGCTACAAGGGCACTTAAGGCCATGTATTTTTAAGTATCTTTGCCAAATGAAGCTGACTATATCTGGAAAGCCATATTCTCTCACCTCTTCTGTCTGTGGGTTCTGGTACATTGATTATTGTTTAGGGATAGCTGAATGCAGTTTTAGATAAGAGCAAGTCTATAAACACAGGTGTTCAAGGCTAACAAATCTCCACATGAGCAAATACTTGACCTTGATCTCATTAGATACCTGATCTGATCAACTAAGATAACTGCTCCAGAGGGATTAATCATATTACTTTGCATCTATGAAGGGCTTTTCTTCAAAGTTCAAAGCTCCAGTTGCATGGCAATGCATGCTTGGTATTTGAGAATCACGCATACACACATAACTTTCACTTCTCTGTGAAGAGACTTAGCTATGAGACTTCAATACATATAAACTAGAAATTTGGAAAAATGCATCTAGTATCTGCCAGTAGGAAATAAAACTCACTTTAGCACTTTGGGTGCCTGGGTGGCTCAGTGGGTTGAACTTCTGCCTTCGACTCAGGTCATGATCTCAGGGTCCTGGGATCAAGCCCCACATTGAACTTTCTGCTCAGCAGGGAGCCTGCTTCCCCCTCCCTCTCTGCCTGTCTTTCTGCCTACTTGCAATCTCTCTCTGTGTCAAATAAATAAAAAATCTCTATAAAAAAATAAAACAACTTTAGCACTTTATAGGCATTAATGCAAGTAATCTTAAATAATCTCAGGGCACACAGTTGTACTTAGTGACCAGTAAGTGGGCCTAGAAAACACAGTAAATAAGACCTTAAATTAATATGGGAATTTTACTTTTTCAAAACCCTTTTGAACACATTATTTCATTTTATTCATAAAATTCTCTCATGATAATTTGTGGGACTGTTGTCATTTCCATTTTACTTGGGATTTTATTAACGGTATCTGAAAGCAGAGGTGATGAAGTACAGAGTGAAAAGAGGGGAGTCTTTCCAAATCCCACCTTCTGGGACCCTTCTTCATCTCAGCACACACCTCCTGAAGCATCTCCTTAAGAAACACCCAGAACACATGAAAAAAAAAATGTTCATCATCACTAGCCATCAGGGAAATTAAAATTAAAACCACATTGAGATACCACCTGACACCAGTTAGAATGGCCAAAATTAGCAAGACAGGAAACCACTTGTGTTGGAGAGGATGTGGAGAAAGAGGAACCCTCTTACCCTGTTTGTGGGAATGCAAGTTGGTGCAGTCACTTTTGAAAACAGTGTGGAGATTCCTTAAGAAATTAAAAATAGAGCTTCCCTATGACCCTGCAATTACACTACTGGGTATTTACCCCAAAGATACAGATGTGGTGAAAAGAAGGGCCATCTGTACCCCAAGGTTTATAGCAGCAATGGCCACGGTCGTCAAACTGTGGAAAGAACCAAGATGCCCTTCAATGGAAGGATGGATAAGGAAGATGTGGTCCGTATACACGATGGAGTATTATGCCTCCATCAGAAAGGAAGAATACCCAACTTTTGTAGCAACATGGATGGGACTGGAAGACATTATGCTGAGTGAAATAAGTCAAGCAGAGAGAGTCAATTATTATATGGTTTCACTTATTTGTGGAGCATAACAAATAACATGGAGGATACGGGGAGATGGAGAGAAGGGAGTTGAGGGAAATTGGAAGGGGAGGTGAACCATGAGAGACTCTGAACTCTGAAAAACAATCTGAGGGTTTTGAAGGGACAGGGGGTGGAAAGTTGGGGGAACCAGGTGTTGGGTATTAAGGAGGGCACGTAGTGCATGGAGCACTGGGTGTGGTGCATAAAAAATGAATTCTGTTACACTGAAAAGGAAAAAAAAAAAAGAAAAAGGAACACTCAGAACAAACATCCTAGTAACATTTAAAAACAGAAGTTCTTTATATTTTATTAATTTTGTGAGGGAATCAAAAGATGTAAGAAAACAACTTAATGAATGGAAATTTCATGATGATAATCCTTTTGTTTGAAAGCAGACGGTTAATATGAGACAATAGAAAGCCTTGAACCTTGCATTTATGGTCTACTTTCATTGTTTTTCCATGTTGAAAAAGTGATGAACTTGAAGTTTCAAATGATCAGGCTGCTTATTAATCTGAACAAGAGCAGATCTCCCTGTTCTGAAGTTCTCCATGTCACTACTTTGAGTATATGAGGATTGATCAAGCCATTACTGTCTTGGTTAAGATTTCCAGTAGATGGTTTCATCCCACTTTGGTTAAATGGAGCCAAGAGTATTTCTTTTCTTTTACTACTCGAACTTCAAGGTGTTCAGACCCTGGCCTCTATTATATGGAGGTTAAGATATTTTTGGCTGTAAAGAACGGCTAGTCCATTGGGGTCAGTTTTAGTTAACTGAGGAGACTTGTTCCTTTCTGCAAAGTTTCCAGTAGATGAACTGGCTGCTCTTGCTTAGTGTTCTCATGCAACAGCGTCTGGAAAGAACAGCTCACTGGCACTACTAGTAGGATCTCCACATACATCATCCCAGGCAGCCTTCATTTGTGTGAAGCCATTCTTCTCCTTGATTCCCTTTCTACCATCTTATATTGAGACACAGGATGGCGGAATAACAACAACAAAAGCATTTTCCCAATTATACATCCAAATTTTGGTCATTACTTAAACCATGCTTTTAAAACTTATGTAGAAGTATGCTTCACTTATTTCCTGTCCTATTAAGATCTTTTTGTTCAAATTTAGTGCTGAATTCATGTCCCATATTTGGGGATAATAAAAAGGAAAACATGGGAAAAGATTTAATGAGTGAGGTTGTATGAGGATTAATATTTTGAAATATTATTCTTCCAAATATCCATTTATCATCTATCTCTCTACCCTTCTATCATCTATCATCTATCAATCTAATCTATAAAAACAGCTAAGTGAAATACATAAGATAGACAAGTACTACATATTTCCCTTATATGAGGTACCTAAAAGAGTCAAATTCATAACTTCAAAAACTGAAATGTTGGCTGCCAGAAACTGGGTGAGGAGAAGTTAGGAGTTACTAATCAGCAGGCATAAAGTTTCAGTTAAGTAAGATGGAAACAACAACAACAAAAAAAGATAAAGTACACATGGAGCATTTTTTTTCTTTTAGAAAGAGAAAAAAGTGTTGACATAAGCAGCAGTCTTCATGCATGAAGGCGTGAAGACATCCAGAGGTCTGATCTCCAAATGAATAATTATAACTGGTGAATGTCTTGAAAAAATGAAGTATTTGACACTGTCTCAGAGGCGTACAGTAAATGAATAGATTTTTATTCAAAAAACCCTATTAAAACTAGTTAAGGACAGGCTGAATCTACGTAGCATTTAAACCACTACGTTGTCCTTAACCTCTCCTTGTTTAACATGATTGAAACCCCATTACAGATAAGTACAACCAATAAAACAGGGACCCCTTCTCTCTCTCCTGCTTTTGTCAAGGGCTATTGTATTTCCATTCTAGGAGAAGTTTGCCTTCCCATTGCCTCCAGCTACGTGTTACAGAGGCCAAATTACAGAGGCTAAAACAGGTAAGTATGACTGAAAAGTTGATGTCTCCACCTGGACCTCCTTTATAAAATGGAGGCTTTACCTCAGACGCAACATTATGAGGCTATTTGGACCCTGATTACCCCTGACCCAGTCCATTTGAAGGACGAAAGTCCCACCTGAAGAGAGGGAAATTGAAAATGCACAGTGCTCTATGCATAAATCATGATGTCATTTCAAGAGAAGCAGGCTAATATTCCTATTCCAAATTCCAGAACCATGCCTCAGAGATTTTGCCTACAGAAGGCAACATCCCATAACAGAAAGCTCTGTATCTCTCCCTATAGGAAATTATTTCATTTGAAACATAGTGTAAGAAGTTCAAGCCTAAGGACACTCTCAAAACTACGGTCATTATGATTATAAGCAAATAACAGGAAGCTATTTGCTTAAGGTAAGCCAAAAGCTGAACTATTGGCCAGTTAGTTTATCAGAGAGAACCGCAGAAATAACAAATCAATTAAAAAATGGTCAAAATACCTCAACGTGAGACAGGAATCTATCAGAATCCTAGAGGAGAACATAGGCAGTAACCTCTTCGATATCAGCCACAGCAACTTCTTTCAAGATAAGTCTCCAAAGGCCAAGGAAACAAAAGCAAAAATGAACTTTTGGGACTTCATCAAGATCAAAAGCTTCTGCACAGGAAAGGAAACAGTCAACAAAACAAAGAGGCAACCCACGGAATGGGAGAAGATATTTGTAAATGACAGTACAGACAAAAGGTTGATATCCAGGATCTACAAAGAACTTCTCAAACTCAACACACACAAAACAGATAATCATATCAAAAAATGGGCAGAAGATATGAACAGACACTTCTTCAACGAAGACATACAAATGGCTATCAGACACATGAAAAAATGTTCATCATCACTAGCCATCAGGGAGATTCAAATTAAAACAACAACATTGAGATACCACCTAACACCTGTTAGAATGGCCAAAATTAGCAAGACAGGAAACAACGTGTGCTGGAGAGGATGTGGAGAAAGGGGAACCCTCTTACACTGTTGGTGGGAATGCAAGTTAGTGCAGCCACTTTGGAGAACAGTGTGGAGATTCCTGAAGAAATTAAAAATAGAGCTTCCCTATGACCCTGCAATTGCACTGCTGGGTATTTACCCCAAAGATACAGATGTAGTGAAAAGAAGGGCCATTTGTACCCCAATGTTTATTGCAGCAATGGCTACGGTCGCCAAACTGTGGAAAGAACCAAGATGCCCTTCAACGGATGAATGGATAAGGAAGATGTGGTCCATATACACGATGGAGTATTATGCCTCCATCAGAAAGGACGAATACCCAACTTTTGTAGCAACATGGACAGGACTGGAAGAAATTATGCTGAGCGAAATAAGTCAAGCAGAGAGAGTCAAGTATCATATGGTCTCACGTATTTGTGGAGCATAACAAATAACATGGAGGACATGGGGAGATGGAGAGGAGAGGGAGTTGAGGGAAACTGGAAGGGGAGATGAACCATAAGAGACTATGGACTCTGAAAAACAACCAGAGGGTTATGAAGGGGCGGCAGGAGGGGGGGGGGGTGGGAGGTTGAGGAACCAGGTGGTGGGTAATAGGGAGGGCACGTACTGCATGGAGCACTGGGTGTGATGCCAAAACAATGAACACTGTTATGCTGTAAATAAGCAAATAAAAATAAATAAATTTAAAAAAAAAGGTCAAAATAGCTGAATAGAAATTTTTTCAAAGAATATGTATAAATCTAATGAGTCCTTGAAATTTGCCCAGCATCATTAGTAACCAAATATTAACAATCAAATCATAATGAGATACTACTTAATATCCACTAAGATGACTATAAATAAAAAGTTTCCTAGATATCTTGGCAAGGATGTGGAGAATTTGCAACCTTTATACGTTGATTATGGGGATGTAACATGGTGCAGCTGTTTGGGAACTAGTTCTTCCAAAAGGCTAAACAAGAGTTAGCATATTGTCCAATAATTCCAATAATAGCATATAAATATACTATTTATATATCCAAAACAATGAAAATATATAGCTAAAAAACTTGTACATACATTTTTCAAAGTAGCGTTATTCATAATAGCTCCTAAATGGAAACAGTCTTGCTGTCTATCAATTGATAGATAAGTAAATATGTTACATCCATACAACATAAAACCATCTGGTAGTAAAAATAAATAAATAAATAAAGTACTGACACATGCTACAACATGGATAAACTTTGAGAATATACTAAATGATGGAAACCAGTCACAAAACAAACCTGTGCATTTTATTAATTCTTTTGTATGAAATGTCTCTATATATGTGAAAATCTATAAAGACATAGATTAATGATTGCCTAGGGTTGGGGGTTGGAGAGAAATAGAAGGGAGTGACTGCCAGAATATCAACTTTTCTTTTGGGATTAATGAAAATATTATTTTTTTAAAGATTTTATTTATTTATTTTAGAGAGAAAGACAACTCAAGAAGGAAGGGCAGAGGGGGAAGGAGAGAGAGAATCTCCAACAGACCACATGTTGAGCATGGAGCCCAGTGCAGGGCTCAATCCCAGGATCCTGAGATCAAGATCTGAGCCAAAACCAGGAGTCAAACACTGAACAAACTGCTCCATCCAGGTGCCCCAAATGAAAATTTTTATAATTGACTGTGGTGATTGTTACACAACTCTCTGAGTACATTAAAAAATTTGACTGTATATTTTAAGTAGATGGTATATGGTAGTATATGAGTTGTATCTTATGTCTCAGTAAACTTGGACCAAAGAGGGATAGAGATGAGCATAGAGATGGAAATATGCAGTACTTTTCTTTCTGTAGCTCATCTATTTCGCTTAGCATAATGTCCTCCAAGTCCACCCATGTTGTCACATGTTGCAGAATTTTCCTCTTTTTTAAGGCCAAATAATGTTTCATTGTATGTATGTATGTATATATATATATATATATACACATATATATATGTATACATATATATATACATATATATATACATATATATATATACATATATATATACACCCTATTTACTTTACTCTTTAATAGTTGCTAGACATTTAGATTGTTTCCACATATTGACTATTGTGAATAGTGATGCAATGAACATGGGAGTCATAATATCTCTTCAAGATCCTGATTTTAATTGTTTTGAAATAGGATCACTGGATCATATGATAGTTTAATTTTTAAGTTTTTGAGAAACCTCTTTACTATTTTCCATAGAAGCTGCCCTATTTTACATACTCCCCAAAAATGTGCAAGGATCCCAATTTCTCCATATCTTTGTCAATATATGTATTTTTTTTGTAATAGCCATTTTGACATATGTGAGATGAATTCTCATTGTGGTTTTGATTTAAATATCACTAATGATTACCTGTGATCAGTGATTCAGTGACGAACATTTTTTTTTTCATATACCTTTTGGCCATTTGTATGTCTTCTTTGGATAATTATCTCTTTAAGTCCTTAGTACCTTTTTAAAAAATCTAGTTATTTGACTTTTTGTTTGTGAGTTGTATGAGTTCTTCATGTATTTAGGAGATTAACATTTTGATTTTGTTAGATGCATAGTTTGCAAACATTTTCTCTCCTTTCATAGGTTGGCATTTCACTCTATTGATTGTTTCCTTTTTTAAGAAGAAATATTTTAGTTTGATGTAATCCCATTTGTTTATGTGTTTTGTTTTGTTTTATTTTGTTTTGTTTTGATGCCTATGCTGTTTGTGGCATGAACTCAATGCCATAAAGATATTATCCTGTTTTTTTCTTCTTGGATTTTCAGAGTTTTAGTCTTGTATTTCATTCATAGGTACATTTTGACTTGATTTTTGTATTTTGTGCAAAATAAGTTCTAATTTCATTTTTTATGTATTAATATAATACTATTTGTGGAATAGAAACCAGTCTTACCCATTTTATCCCTGGCACCCTTTTGGAAAATCAGTTGACCATATGTGTGTTATTTATTTCTGGGCTCTTCATTCTGTTTCATCAGTCTCTATGTCTGTGTTTATGTCTGTGTTTTGATTACTGGAGCTTCATAATGTATTTTGAAAACAGGAAGTGTGATGTCTACAGTTTTGTTCTTTCACAGGACTGTTTTGAGTCTTTATGATCTTTTGTGGTCCAGTGTGAATTCTAGAATTTCTTGTTTTTATTTTGGTAAAAGATGTATTTGACATTTCCATAGAGATTACATTAAATCTATAGGTCCCTTTAGGTAGCACATTTTATTTTATTTTATTTTATGTTATTTTATTTTTTATTATATTTTATTTTTTTAGTGTTCCAAGATTCATTGTTTATGCACTACACCCAGTAGCACAAACATTTTCAAATATTAAGTCCATGAACATTATGATGTTTTTCCATTTGTCTTGTTTAATTTCCTTCATGATTATGTTATAGTTTCCACTATATAAATCTTTCAACTCATATATATATGTGTGTGTGTATGTGCGTGTGTGTGTGTATGTGTGTGCATGTTTCATATATATATATATGATGGACCTGTCAATATCTGCTAACAAACAAGCTGGTATTTAAATAGATTATGCCAAATAAGCAGTTCTATTTGTAGACTTTTATCCTCTACCCGATGTTCAGTCTCTGATCCATCAACATAAGATGTTTTTCCATTTCTTTAAATATTCTTTAATTCATTTCAAGAATGTTTTATAATTTTCTGGGTATAAGTTTTCAATACTTTTTAAACAATTTTATTAAGTATTTTAGTGTTTTGATGTTATTTTTAAAGTAGTTGCTTTATTAATATAATTTTTAAGTTTGTTAATTACCAGTGTATAGAAACAAAATTAACTTTTCATATTGGTCTTGTTTCCAGGATCAATTAATTTATTAGTTGTAATAGTTTTCTTTTTAGTGTTTTTAGTGGGTTAGGAACTATCTTTTACAGCCTGCTTTTCACCCTAGACAAAATCTCAGAGCCAGGGCTCAGGAGATGGGTTGGGGGCAATGGCATGCTTCTCTGAGTTCTTGCCCTGCTTTAGAAGCCAAGTGCTCAGTGAAAAGGGAAAATCTTGCCTCTCTTAGCATGGAACCACTGCCTTATAAGCTAGTGAGGAGGGATGGGGGTTCCAGTGTTGTCACACCCAAAGTAGAACTTTCATCCCACAAATGAAAGAAGGAAACTCTTACTCCAGAGCTTAGCCCCAAAGGTAGCTGGGAGTAGAATTAGAAATACTTCTGAGAAGGATATCCTCTGAGTCTGGGGTAGAGGAAGCCCTGTCTTCTTGGCTGCCCCTTTGGAAGTGGACTTTGTCTTGCTTAGCTGGAGGTTTGCAGAAAGGAAGGGATCAGTCTTGATTAAGATACACTGAATCTCACTTTTCTTAGTGAATTTTTGTGGGTTTTTTTGAATAGATGTTTCTCATTTCTTGCATGTCTTGAGAAAGATATCCGAAGACTTTACATTCTTTTTAAAGTAATCTCTATGCTGAACATGGGGCTTGAACTCATGACCCTGAGATCAAGAGTCACATGTCTTACCAACTGGCCAAGCCATTCATATATAAATTGTATATAAATTATATATATTTATATATAAAATATTCATTAGTTTCATTAGGGGATGGATCTCTGTTTCCTCAGAACTGTTAAAGTAGTTTCTTTCTACTCTTAATTTACTAGGAATTCTATAGCAAATAGGAATTCTCATCTATCAAATCATTTTTCTTCATCTATTAAGATGATTATAAAATTATCCTTGAAAATATTTTTATATTCAAGAAGAAAACACTTGGATTATTTGCATAGAATGTTTTTTTGTTCCTTTAAAAAAACATTTTTGTGGGGGATATATGAACATATCAAAATAATCACATTGCTGTTAAACACAAGATGTAGCAAAAAATAAAGTTTTAAGTAGATTCTATTTGTAAAATGACAACAAATATAAAGTATCTACAAACATATTTTAAAATATATGTCCACAAAGCTTAATGAAAAATTATTAAATATTACTAAAACAGTAAGTAAAATCTAAGTAACAGAAAAGATATAGCATGTTCATAGTTAAGAAAAATTAATTTTACAAAACTTTTAATTATTCTAAGGTAACATATCTCTTAAAAACATATTTAATGAATTTCCTAAAAAAAAGTTTGTAACTGACTAGCCAATCCTAATACACAAAAAGGATATGGGATAATATTAGTTAATATAAATTCAAGTAAGAAAAACATGATATCAAATAACAACAAATTTTATTAATACTATTATTAAAAGTATAGTTCCATAAATTAATGATACAAGAATATATTAAATAGAAACTTGATATTTAGAAGATATGGCAACATAGGACAAAGCAAAAGGATGCATCACTCAATATATTTTACTGATGTGGTTATCTATATGGAAAAAAAATTTTCAGATCCCTGTATCCTACCAGACAAAATCAATTTTATCAAGTTAAAATATAAATATGAAAGTTGAATTTTTTTAAATTTTAGAGATAATGTCTTAGAATAAATGTTTATAACTTCTGAAAAGAAAATATTTTTATAAAATATCAACACATATAAATTGTATCTTTAGTAAACCAGACTACATTAAAGAATTTATATTTTCAAAATATGTGAACAAAAAAACTACATTTTGAAGGAAGATGATTGAAAGAAATACAGCTGACAAAGGATCAGTCTTATGAATAAATATAGATACCTTTTATATTTATCAAAAATAACTGAAGGCCTCCTAGAAATCATTTTTAAAAAGATAAAAATTCCAATAGAGAACATGGCTAAAAGAAAAAAGAAACAAGCTAATCACACAAGGGAATACCCACAAATAATTAGAAATGCAAATTAAGAACACTATTATATACAACAAGCCACTCATTAGATAACCATAAATAAATTAAGCAAAATAGATGTCGTGAAAAAATCAAGTATTATTTAAGAGGTGAAGTAACAGGGATTGTAATATATTTTTGGTAAGAAGTGAGTAAGTAAAGACATTTTAAGAAAAACCATGGCACTAAGTAACAAGTCTGAAGTGGCACACATCCTAAAGATAATTCCATTATAGATATATATGTTAAGAAATTCATGCAGAATTATAGGGAGATGTTTAAAAATATTTATAATACCATTATTATAATGGAATAAAAAAGCCATAGACAAACAACTACCAATGATAATTTAGTTATCTTCTTTTAATACTTTGGGGTATATTTTAAGCAGGTTTTAAACGTCAATTTATAGTCTTAAATGCATGTATTGGACAAAAATAAAATTGGAAATCTATTATGATTTAGATATCCATTTCAATAAGGTAACAAAACAAAGTAAGAGATGTAGGGAAACATGTTTTACAAAGTGCAGAAATCAATGAAATAGAAAACAGATGTGAAACAGAAAATGTATAAACAAAGTTAAAAGTTCATTCTTTGGAACATATTTAAAAAGTTGACAAATGCTAAGAGAAAATAAAAATACCAACATCAATATTAGAAATGCATAAAATGGCTATAGATCTTATATAATAAAATATTATATATTTCATTATAGATAAATATAGATTAACTATAGATCTTATATAATAAAATAATACTTTTTAAAAATCCACATCCATAATTTTAATTACAGAAATTCATTAGAGAAAATAAAATTAGTTCTATCTATTAAGAAACTAGCAGATAAATTACAAAACATAATATATGGGCATATAGATAACTTGGTAGATTGACACATTGCAAAATATCTCCCCAAATATCAAGATAAACATACATAAACACAGTAGGCTCAGATAACTACTAAGTAAGCTTCTGAGTAGTTAAGAAAGGAAATACCACTGGTCTTTAGCAAAATCATCAATAAATATGGAGAGAAGAATTATTTCTTAAATCTTTTCATAAGGCCAGCAAAACTCCACTACTGAAATCGGACAATATTACAAGAAGTACAATCTGTCAGTATGAATTCTCTTATGAACATAGATGTAAAATCCCTAAATAAAATATTAGCAAGTCAAACATACTGACATATAAAAATAAAGATTATAAATTATGTGCAGTTAGGCTATATACTAATAATGCAAGTTTGGTTTAGAATTTAAAAATGAGTCAAGGTAATCACTTCATTAAAAAGAGAATATAAGAAAAGTAAGTAGATCTTGATTGATGCAGAATGATCTCAGGGTCCTGGGATCGAGCCCCACATCGGGCTCTCTGCTCCGCAGGGAGCCGACTTCCTCCTCTCTCTCTGCCTGCCTGCCTACTTGTGATCTCTCTCTCTGTCAAATAAATAAACAAAATCTTAAAAAAAAAATTTTAAAATTCATAATAAAATTCTTAATAAACTAGCAGTAGAAGGAAATTCTCTCGATGTGATAAAGAATCCACAATTATAGCTTATATCATACTGATAGTGATATACTGAAATTGAAAGCCAGTGATGTGTCCCAGTTCCTTCCTTAGCATTTAGTCCTAGATATCACAAAAAGACAAAAAAGACAAAAAAAGGAAAGAAAATTATAATAACTGGAAATGCATTAATAAAACTTCCATGCATTTGCAGATGACAATACTGTATATACAGGAAATTTAAAGTAGAACCAATAGAATCATTTAGGGGATTAGCACAATCCCAAGCACAAAGTATATATACTAATCATAAGCAAATATGAAATAAAACTTAAATATTGGTACCATAAATAAATAAATAAATAGGTAAATAAATAAATAAATATTGGTACCATTCCATGAAATAAACTGGCATAAAACTTTAAATACTGCAAAATAAAATTAACAAAAGTATGCAAGACCTCTACTCTAAAACCTTCTAAAAATTATTGAAAACAATTGAGAAAAACATACATAAACAGGGGGTTGTAGTATGTAAGCAGACTGGAAGACTCAATCTATAGAGAGGTTACTTCCCTGAATAAATTCATAGATTCATTGAAATTACAGCAGAAGGAAACAATTACTTTGACATACTTAGTAAAAAATTAATATCCAATGCAATATGTCATGATTATCCAATTCATTCTTATAAAACAATGTGAGAGGTCTTTCTCTACCAGATACCAATAATAATCATAAACCATAGCAATCACACTGTTGTACTGGCACAATCGAACATGGGTGCACAGAAGAGCAGAATAGGGTCAAGAGCTTAGAAATGACCCAAGCATCTAATGCACATACAGTTTTCACAGTGGTAGAATATGGAGATGCCTCATCAGACAACAATGTTGGATTCATATGATAGCTTTATGAAAATAGAAGTGGGGATTGCTAGGAATTATGTTATCTATGTTTTCTTTTATGCTGTAAAATTCTGATAGTCCTTTAAAATACTTTGGAACAGATTAGGTAAGAAATAAAAATAAATCAGGGTGCCTGGCTGGCTCAGGCAGTAGAGTACACAATTCTTTGATCTCAGAGTTGTGAGTTCCAGCCACGTTGGATGTAGAAATGACTTAAAAATAAAATCTTCAAAAAAAGAAAAAGAAGTAAAAATAAATCCACACCAAAGGACTGAAATGAAAACAGAGATAAAAGTCAATGATACAAATTATCTCTTTTAATGTTTAACCTGTTAGTGGTGTGTGGACATATCATTGACTACTGACTGTCTGGGGAGAAATGTGTATGCATACAACTATTTGTTCTTCGAAGATGTGTAGCACACTGTATACAAATAATAATAAGCTCTATAATTTAAATTCCATATAACCTATTGATTTTCACAAAATGCTTTTGTTGATTCTTGCTGAACTCTTGTATCTGTAGCCAACATGTGGCTTCGATTCAATCATGATTTAACAAATAGAGTTGCATCCCAGTCCACTAACTACTCCCAATAAACTTATTGATATCAGTTCAGACATGTGATCTAATGTTATGGTATTTCTCATTAAATTTTATTCTATTTATTAAACTGAAACCACTTTTGGTAGCAGCACTAGACACAAAAATCTTACATTGTTTTTTGTTATTAACATCTTCACCATCAATCTAAATCTAGACAATCAACAAAACAATAAATCAGGCCCTGATTTGTAGTATTTGCCAATTTTTATGGTGTAAATGTTCTCACCTTGGCTGATTTGACTGCTGAGGCACTGTCACTGAGTGTGGAGTTGGGCACAGACATGCAATAACACACCACCATATGGTACATCCAGCATGGACACAACAGATGCAAACCTCAAAAGTAGAGAGAAGAGTAAAATGAAGTAGAATAACTGGGGCGTGATAAGCTCTGAGTAGCATTTTATTTATAATTTAATTATAAATGTGCAATTTAATTTCTAATAATGGCTATTTTTTTAAGGTCTAGCCCACAAATTTCCTACAAATTTAACAGACTACATCTAATGCACCATAGCTTCAGGAAGCCTGCTTTGATCATGACCTTTTACAGTAAATTCACTAGCCTTTGATCTCATTACTTATTTTTAAGGGTCAATCATTTCTCTCTTGTACTATTTTAATTTTTTTTGTATTTTCTTCTAATTACCATATCATTGGTTGTTTGGTGCATATATTTTTATTTCTTATTCAGTTCAGCTCAGGTATTCTGTATCTGAAGCTCAAAATGAAAAAAAAAAAAATATATATATATATATATATTCAGTTTCCAAAGAAGCTGCTTAAAACCAAAATTCTTTCTACACAAACAGAATGTAGTGGTATATAAAGCTAGAAAAATAATTAAGAGTAACCAGGTAATCATTGCAAATTATTATATCAATTACATTCTCCTATATTTCCAAATATAAATGAAAAAAGGAGGTGCTGAGAAATTTGCTATTAATAACATTGTCATTTGTTAAATACTATGTGCTGGTCCTTTATTAAGTATATATCTCCATCTCATTCTCACAGCAGACCTCAAAGTAAGGTATTTTATTTTACCATTTTGTCAAAGTGCTTCAAATGCATTAAGATTTCCCCCAAGTTTACATATCAAATCAGTAACAGAGCCAATATTTAAACAATGGTCCATCTGATTGAAGATCTATGCTTTTCACTACTTCACAACACAGCCTTCCTGTTATGTCATATGGACATATGGACATCTTACTGACACACTCAAGATCCTGCCTAATTGTTTATCCCAAGGAGCCTGAGTGGGATAAGGAAAAATAGGTATGAAGTGAAGGTTGAGAGAAGAGTGTAGGGGGGACAGAGGGTACTATTTCCTACCTGAAGCTGAGGTACCATGGAGATAGGAAAGCAAACAAACAAGTAAGTGACAAAATATAAACATAGGTTGTGTCCTGGGTAAGGTATTACTTCTATCCCAGCTGATAAACCCTAAATGGATGGTCAATTATGTGTATGAGTTTAAAAGAGGGCACAAAGTGGTAGGGTCAGCAAGGAATGATGCAAGAAAGAAAAAATACAAATTTAGATTTAAGAGCAACTGGAGTGAAAAGAGAAGTTGTTTGGATAACAGTACCTATTGTATGTCCAAAGTGTCCATTCTGAGTGACCAAGCTCCATCTACTGGGTTTTAACAGGATGGAGATATTGCATTGCTTCCTTATGGATCAAAGAGCAGTATGTTTGGATGCTCAGCCACTCTGGGGTATAGGAAACCATGATCAGTATTTGTTTTCTTCTCACAGTTGCATCAGTTCCAATAGTGGAGAAGAAGTCATGGAATGGTGGAGTATTATGTAGGCAAGGTCAGTGGAAAGAGGTAAAATACATTTGAGGAATCATGACAGCACCTCAAGAAAATAGCAATGATTTTACTTTCAATTCTTGAGAAATCAGTGAAGTTCTTCTTTGTCAATTTCCAAATTATTAGATATATATACGATATTAAGGTAATTCCAAAATAAATCTACTCAGAAAATTCTTTCTCTCTAGACACCATAGAATTGGAAACTGTCAGAGGTAATTAGTAGAATGAAGAGAGGAAAAGGGGAAGAGAAATAGGAAGAGACACAAATGGAACAAATGTGGAAAGGTCTACAAACAAGCATCTGCTATGAATCATACGCCAAAAACTATACTGTTCTAGTGGCCATGAAAATGAGCTGCTTGGATCCCCTGTAGTGGGAAGCATAATTAACTAGCAACCACAGCAGATGCCCCTAAGATTCCACCACCATGTTCGCATGAAGCTCACACATTCCACAGGTTACTCCTAAGCAGGGTCTGAGCAGAGTGTGGTTCCTACTACAGACCAATCTTGAGTAGACACAGAATTCATCTAGCAGGAATCTCTGTTTCAAGAGCTCCCCACTGACTTGACTGTATCTTCCATGGAACTGTGCTCCAGTTCTGAATTCATCTTACCCAACCCTCCTTCCTTTCCTCCTCACACAGATTTCATAGCTGCATCTAGGTGTGACAGCTCTCACCACCTTCACCACTCCTCTACCCCCAAATAAGCCTCTTATATGTCTAATTTATTCTTGGCATCTGCTTTTTGGAAGTCATGAAAAATTGTCATTGAATGTTTCACATATGTTATCTCATTCAATAATCTCAAATTCCTAAAAAGATAAGAATAATCCATTTTTAGGAAATTCTCCAAGATTTTTCTATAATTACAATACACAACCCGAGCAATAGAACCGCCTCTTGTCAAAACACTCTCTTTTCATCTTTTCTTTCTGTCTAGTAGTCTTGCATCTAATAGCAAAGAAAGCGCAGAGTTAAAAAAAAAAGACTGAAAAGTATGTCTAAAGGGACTAAAAATATATACACATACCAAAAATTATTTTCAGTGATTCAAATGTCAACTTAGCATTCAGAATTAGATATATAGCAATCTACATTGTTATATAGCAATCTACATTGTTAAACTAAGCCTACAACAGTTCAATTGCATCTCACTTAAAGAATAGGCAGCAGATGTGGGGTACTTCACACATATTCCCATTGTTGTTTGTATATTTATATGTTCTCAAAAAGAATGATATCTACTCTTACAACTCTTAAAAAAATAAATATGATCCACAAAAATAGATCCTTGCAAATAGTTGTGAGAATGGATTAACCAAGTAGAGCTTTCTTGTTTGGTATCTCTGGGTAATTAATTCATAACTGGTTTCTGGCAAATGAAATCTATGTTTATTTTGATTTTGTATTTGAATCCAAAGTTTTGTTTTTTCTCCTACAACTTGATGATGCATTGAAGTAGAAGTACCCTCTTAACTATGAGAAAGGCGTATCCAGTGAATCTCAGATTAGTGAGCCAGTAAAGAGAAGTGAATACTTAGATCCAGCCAGGATCACAGTTGGGGAATTCAGGATGGCCGGAGCAGCAATGCTAAAGAGAAGGGGCTCTATGCTATGTTCAAAGTGATTTCTCTGTACGCTTTGTTTAATACAAGCAATCAGATTATTGTCATTCAAATGATAAGTGCTGCAACAGCAATAACAACAAATCATGGGATGATATAGACAAGAAATATCTAGATGAGGGAACAGGCAAGAATTTCCTAGAATGGGTAATACTTGAGCTGGGTTTTGAAAGGTGATTAAGAGTGAAGAAGTCTAGAATATGATGATGGTTAAATAGAGCACTGGGCTGCAGCCATAGGTTTGTGGGTATATTCAGAATCAATTTCTGGATTTTTGCTAAGTTAATGGAATTTGAATTCCATCAAAAATAGAAAGTGGGGCATGCATTATCTTTGGTACTTCTCTTAAAGACTTTTATTCTGGACAAATTTTCTCTTATCCTGGTCCTCCTATGGTTTGTTTCTGCTCTTGGTGAACTCATTTGCAATAGTCAACTCTCCGAAAGGACTTGCTCTGAACTCTCCCTGGCTTGGTCAGTCCAGATGGTTTTGGCGACACCCTTGGCTCATTTTCGTCTCATTGGATTCACATTGGCACTTGTAGTGGGTGTAACTGTTTGAAGTCCAAGTAATGCATGTCTCATTGGTGGACCGTGGATCCTGCTGCTAATCTGTAAGGAAATGGGTTTAAGCATTATCTGACATCTGGAGATCAGTGTTATGTTCTCACAAAAGGGTTTTTCTTATCACTACAATAAGAACTAAAGCTGAGCATATTTGTATCTTAGACAGATCTTCCTTTCTTCCTTTCTTCCTTCTCCTTCTTTATTACTTCCTCATCAGACTATAGTTACCACACCTGGTTATCATTGTCAGTGAAGAAATCAATTTTAGAATTTTTTCTGTTCAAGTGACAATGGGAAAGATTATGTATTAAAAAAATGTGTTTGCCTTTTGTTTGCTGTACCTCAGCAGGATATCTGTTTCAGGTAAGAAATTATGTATTACATACAGATTATGTAAGAAGGAAGATAAATAACGCATATTTTTTAGTCTGATTGACTCTTTTTTTTTTTAATTTTTTACAAAATGAAGAACAAACAAAAAGCATTCCAGTATACTGGGAAGTATCTATACATAAATAGATAAATGAATTTATGTGTCTAATTAGAATGACTCAATTATTCTGACAGCAGTGATTTCTTGGTTTCAAGTTGGGACACAATTACCAAGAAGTCTCCACCTTCTTTAATTTCTTTTTTTCATTTCAAGCATTAACCTATTCTTACGATTCTCATATCTATTTCATGTATAAAGGGGAAATGCCTATGAGGTGTTAACATTCTCTCTTTCCTTTGAGGACAGTACTGAAATAAATTATTTTATCTCATCATTTTGATAACAGCCATTCTTACAGGTATGAGGTGATATCTCATTGAGGCTTTGGTTTCTATTCCTATGATGTCAGGCATATTTTTATGTGCCTGTATGATTTTATGTCTTGTTGAGAAAAATGACTATTCAGTTCCTCTGGCCATTTTTTAAGCAGACTTTTTGTGTGTTTTTGTTATTAAGTTGTATGAATTCTTTATATATTCTGCATATTAGCATCATATGAGATATATGGTTTGCAAATATTTTCTTCTATTCCATAGGTTACCTTTTCATTTTGTTGATTGTTCTTTGGCTGTGCAGAAACTTTTTAGTTGGGTATAGCCTTCATTTGTTGATCTTTTGCTTTTTGACTTGTGTTTTAATTGTCATAGCCCAACTCTTATTGCCAAGGCCAAAGTCAAGGAACTTTTCTCCTATGTTCTATTACAGGAGTTTTATGCTTTTAGATCTTATATTTAAGCCTCTACCCCATTTCAAGTTAATTTCTTTAAGTGGTGTAGTATAGTGGCCCAGTTTCGTTTTTGTTTTTTTTTTTTTCTGCACATGATTATACATTTTCCCCAACATCATTTATTAAAGAGATTATCCTCTCTTCATTGAGCATTTTTGGCTGCCTTTTCAAATATCAGTTGACCTTATGTGTGGTGGTTTATTTCTGGACTCACAATTTTGTTCCATTACTCTATTTGTTTACCTTTATGTGAGCATGATTTTTTGATTACTATAGCTTTGTAGCACAGTTTAGAACCAGAAAATGTGATGGTTTCAACTTAATCTTTGTCAAGGTTGTTTTGGTTATTTAGTATCTCTTTTGGTTCCATGCACAGTGTTTTTCCTGTTCATCCTGATACTCTATGCCTTTGATTGAAGAATTTAATCTATTTACATTTAGAATAATGATTGATATGCAAGGACTTATTAATGCCATCTTCCAATTGTTTTCTGGCTGTTTTATAGTTCCACTGTGACCGTTTTCCTTTCTTTTTGCTACTTTTTTGAATTGGTGATTTTCCATGGTAGAATATTCTGAAGCCCCCCCCCCCCCTTTTTTAACTCCTTGTGAATCTGTGATAGGTTTTTGCTTTGTACTTACTATGAGGCTTACATAAACTATTTTATAGGTATGACAACCTGTTTTATACTAAAATCAGGTTAACTTCAATCACATACAAAATTCTACCCTTTCACTACTTTCTATTAGGTTTTTAATGTCATAATTCACCTCTTTTTCTATTGCCTATTCATTAACAAATAGTAGCTATAACTATTTTTAATATTCTTTTCCTTTAATTTTTATACTATTGTTAAGATATTAAGAAATCATTTTATTACAGAATCAGAGTTTCCAAATATGGCTAAATATTTACCTTTACCCACGTGTTGTGTATTTTCTTTTCTTTTTTTTTTTTTTTAAGACTTTATTTATTTATTTGACAGAGAGAGAGATCACAAGTAGGCAGAGAGGCAGGCAGAGAGAGAGGAGGACGCAGGCTCCCGGCGGAGCAGAGAGCCCAATGCGGGGCTCGATCCCAGGACCCTGAGATCATGACCTGAGCCGAAGGCAGCGGCTTAATCCACTGAGCCACCCAGGCACCCCGTGTTGTGTATTTTCATGTTTTCATTTAAGTAATTGATATCTTCTCATTTCAGCTTGAAGAGATCCTTTCTGTATTTCTTTTAAGTCAGGTCTAGTGATGATGAACTCATTAAGCTTTTGTTTGTCTGGTAAAATGTTTATTTCTCCTGAATTTCTGATGAATGACTTTGCAGGATAGGGTATTCTTGCTTAGCATTTTTTTTTTTTTTTCGTTTCGGTACTTTGACTAAATATTCTCACTTCCAGCTGGACTTTAGGGTTTCTGCTGAGAAATCTGCCAAAAACCCAATAGTATTTCCTTATACATTGCAATGTTTTTGTTTTTGTTGTTGTTTTGTTTTGTTTGTTTTGTTTTTCTTTTGCTGCTTTTAATCTCTCTTATTCTTTACTTTTTGACAATTATAATGTGTTGGAGAAGATCATTTAGGTTGAAGTATTGAGATGGTCTATTAACTTCAAGTGCTTGAATGTCCAGGTCACTTCTTAGGTTTGGGAAGTTTTCAGACATTTCTTTAAATAAAATGTATCATTGTTGCTCACTTTTCCAAGATCAGCAATAATTTTAATACTGGGTTTTTTGATGTCCCATACATCACATAGTCTTTTTTTTGTTGTTGTTCTTTTTCATTTTGTTGTCTGTTGAATAGATTATTCCAAAGTTACTATCCTCTGGGTCATTGATTCTATCTTCAGGTTGGTCTGTTATGCTGTTGATGCATTCTTTAAACTTCCCATTTATTTTTTGTATTTTTTTTCTTATTTCCATTGATTATTTTTCTCTGCTTTTTTTAATAGATCACTGAATTTCCTCAAAACACTACTCTGAATTCTTTATTGGATAAGTCACAGATCTCCAAGTATTGGGTATGGTTATTCAATGATTATTGTGATCTTTTGGTGATGTTATGTTTCTTTAACTCTCCATATTCCTTGGAGCACTGCATTGCTGTGTTTTGCATTTAAAGTAGCAGTTATGGGGTACCTGGGTGGCACAATCAGTTAAGCATTTGACTCTTGGTTTCAGCTCATTTCATGATCTCAGAGTCCTTATATTGATCTTCATGTCGAGTTCTGCCCTTATTGTGGAATCTGATTTAGTTTCTTTCTCCCTCTCCCCCTGCTCCTTCCCTACCAACTCTTGCTCTCTCTCTCTCTATCTATCTATCTAAAATAAATTTTAAAAATCTTTAAAAAATAAATAGTGTAGCAGTTAGTTCCTCCAGAATCTACAAGCTAACTTCAGGTGTGATTTTTTTTTTTTTTTTTTTTTACTGTTTGGCTTCAGAGCCTGAGATTTCTCCAATTTTGCATCAATACATCTGCTTCATACTTTTTGCTCCCTCTTTTGGCAGAATTCTTAAGCTTTTATATCTTCTCTCTATTTTACAAGACATCAGTCCATCTGCTGAAAACCTCTCTTTTGTTTTCCTTAAGGTGACACTATAAGTCACAGCTGTGATTTATCTTTTGCCTGTAGACCCTGGACTGTATTCTGTGCCAACTTCTTATTTACCTGAGCTTATTCTTGTCTCCATCCTTAGGAGCGTACAAAAAGAACCAACCACAGAGTAAAGGGATGTGTGGATTTGGCACTTGGGATGTTAAAGAATGTGGCAGTTGGTGAGGTCCTTAGGTGATGTTTTCCCAGGACCTGGGGGTGTGTTTCCTGCTGTCATCAGGAACCACTTCTCTTTAATGCTTCTGACAGTCTATCTGCTTGTCTCTCATTCTTTTCTCTAGTCATGGAGGTTCCACTTTATTATTCTGGGTTCTATTAGACAAAATGTGTTTCTTTAGCAGTGACCTCCATAACTAGAGAAGCCAGACAGTCATTCACTTCTCTCCCTTTCTTCCACTGGAGAGTTTGCCAACATCCTATCCACTACAGTGTGTCCTTTTGGGGTGGAGTCTGATGCTGGCAAAGTTCCTCTTATGCTCTTCATTGTGTTCAAATCTGTATTTTTTTTTTCTTCAGTAAAGTGATAAATCTTCTCTGAGAATCTGATTTTTTTTAAAGATTTTATTTATTTACTTGACAGACAGAGATCACAAGCAGGCAGAGAGGTAGGTGGGGTGTGGAGGGGTGAAGCAGGCTCCCTGATGAGCAGAGAGCCTGATGTGGGACTCGATCCCAGGACCCTGAGATCATGACCTGAGCCTAAGGCAGACTTTAACCCACTGAGCCATCCAGGCACCCTTAACTTTTATTTTCATATTTATTTTGTATTTATTATATTTCAGTAGCATTCTAACAATAACCCACTGAGCCAGCCAGGTGCCCCAAGAATCTGAATTTCTAAAGGCCTCTTGTTTGTGGGTGTTCAACCCAGTTAGCATTCTCCAAGTGCTTCTAGATACTGATGGAGAGAGGCTGAAGCCAGTTCATAGGTTCCTGCCATTTCCATAACCTATATTGAGGTTGGTTTACCTATTACCTGATACAAAGGTGGGTGAGATTCCTCCTGGGTTGCTTTGCATATTGTTATGAGCCCCGCAACTCTCTAAGAAGGAGTTTTGTCTGTAGATGGTGCTGAATTTTACTTTTCAAAGTCATGACAAATGAGGAATATCTTATGCCACCATGATGCTGGCATCAATTCTGTTGAAACACTGTTAACAGACTTGAAGCAAAGGCTTTTAAGGTAATAGTATTTGGTCTGTAGGAGCTGATCTAAATATGGTGTTCATCTACATATTCCTTCATACTTTTGTGAATAATTTGTTTATCGCCCTCTGAATTCTCTGCCTCTGTTATTTGTTGAGGACACACACACAGACACACAATATCATTGTCCCTGACCTCAAGGATTTCAAACTTTCTTACAACTTGTTTATAAACAAGTAATTCCCACAGTGTGATGGTCCGTGTTGTCCTTGGATGCAGAAATTTCAAAGAACAACCTATTCATTCTAACAACCAAACTAAGATGGATATTAAAAAAGTGATTTTGGGAAAAAAAAAAAAAAAAAAAAAACAACTGTTATATCTTTAAGGAGGAAACTCCCAAGACCAAGGTCTAGAAAAGTAATATCTTTATTGAGAGAAGTGACTTACTACTGCTTTTACTCATGTGGAAATGTGTGACAAGGCAATTTCTGTAAAAAGCTAAGGAGAAACCAGTACACTTTTAAATAAACTTTAAGCAGTCCTGTGAACACTGGCATGACAGATTAAGATCCTAAGGAGCCGCAAGACACTGATCATGTCTCTACACCCCCACCACGTCTTTTTACATTGTAACTAAAAGATCACTGGCAAGACTCATGACAGATTACTCATTAAAAAGTAAAAAAAAAAAAAAAAAGAAGAAGAAAGAAGAGAAAAAGTGGAGAGCTGAGAAAATCATCCTAATAAATGTGGGTTTTAGATGTCACTTCTGAAAAGGGGCAGAGGTGGGGGAGAGAAACTCCCCCCAAGTAACTTAGGGCTTTTTCAAAGGGGAATGGGTCACCCTCAGAACCCAGACCTAAAGTATGAGGGGTTAAAGAGTTCTCCCAAGGCTCATAAACCTGCGATAAAATCTGAAAACAAAGAGAACTGCCAAGTGATTCAGAATTAAAAAGATGAGAGACATATTTCATGGTTCAAAAGTTGGTGGTTCAACTTTGAGGTTCGAGACTCTCAGAAATATTGACAGTGTTCAGTTGCCTGTCTTTGTAAAAGAGAACATCCTGACCTCACAATCAAAGTCTTTGAAGCTAATGTGAAATGCATCAAATCGACATTGTAACAATTCCAGCCTACCCAAACTACAGTTCAGGTTCCTGAACTGTTTCCACTTCAGCAGCTTGGTGTAAGAAAGAGAATATTATTTCTTCTTCTTCTATTTTTTTTTTAAATTTTGTCTTTTTTTTTAAACAGTTTAATTAATTTATTTATTTGACACACACACACAGGAACACAAGCAGGGGCAGCCGCAGGCCAATGGAGAGGGAGAAACAGGCTCTACACTGAGGAAAGAGCCCAATGTGGGGCTTGATTCCAGGACCCTGGGATCATGACCTGAGCTGGAGGCAGACTCTTAAGTGACTGAGCCACCCAGGTGTCTCAAGAATATTATTTCTTGGGGGTGCCTGGGTGGCTCAGTGGGTTAAAACCTCTGCCTTAGGCTCAGGTCATGATCCCAGAGTTCTGGGATGGAGCCCCACATCGGGCTCTCTGCTCAGTGGGGACCTGCTTCCTCCCTCTCTCTTCCTGCTTCTCTGACTACTTGTGATCTCTGTCTGTCAAATAAATAAAATTTTTAAAAAACAACAATATTATTTCTTGAGATAAGTAATATATATTTAGTTTTGTACTTCCATTGTTTAACAGAAGATGCCCAATATGTAGTAAAAATCAAAAGATGCAGAAAACAAATATTGGAAGACACATGGACTTAATAGAAACAAAATTAAATAAAAATGCCAAAAAAAAAGAAAAAAAAAGAACATTACATAGGTGGATAACAGAATGGACATAGCCAAGAAAAAAACCAATGAAGAAACTGGACCAATGGAAATATTCTAATAAAATCACAAAGAAAAAGATGTGAAACAATATTACAGAGAATCATCTCAGGTCCATGGGAAAATATCAAATAGTACCCTATATATGTAAATAGAATTAGAGAAAAACAAAAAAGAAAGTAGTGCAGAAGAAATATTTCAACAGAAAATGGTTGAGGAATATCCAAAATGTTGAATGATATCAATCGACAGATCCAAGAATCTCAGCAAATCTTATGCGGGCTAACCACAAAGAATACCAACAAGCAGATTTGCTGAAAGCTAAGGAGAAATAGAAAATGTGTAAAAGCAACTAGGAGAAAAAAGAAACTTAAATACAAAAGAAAAATAATGTAGATAATAGCCAATATCTCAGCAGAATTAAAGGAAGTACAAAAACTGATTGACTTTTAAAGCACTTAATGAAAACACATACACACTCCAAAACAGTTAAGTTTTAGTTCTGCATCCAGTGAAACAGATTTTAAAAGTGAAGTTGAAATAAATATATCTTCAGACAGGTAGGGACCAAAATTTGTTGTTAGTAGGTAAACTATATCTAAAAGATGAAAAGTAGTACTTTAAAGTGAAAATATATATAGGCTATCAGATGAAAATCCACATTTTGGGGCATAAAATCTCAGAACCTGTAGAAGTGTACTATGTCTATAGAAATATAAAAGCCACTGTAAAAACCATGTACATCAGTTCATAGATACATGTATACATATCTACATAAACATTTACATCTATACATGTCTACATGAACATTTACTAAGTTTTGTTAGAAGTCTTCACTTTTAAGGTAGAATATTAGCAACATATTGTGGAGTTGATGGTATATGTTTAAAATATAAGACTAGAAAAACACAAAGGGTGGAGGAGATAGAGTTTAAATGCCTGATATTAAGCTTTTTAAAAAAATCATTATAGTTAACATACAATGTTATGTTAATTTCAGGTGTATAATAGAGTGATTCATCACTTCCACACAACACCCAGTGCTCATCACAGCAGGTGCCCTCCTTAATCCCCATCACCTAATCCCCCCTCCCCACCCCACCTCCCCTCTGGCAACCAACAATTTGTTTTCTACAGTTTAGAGTGTGTTTTTTGGTTTGTCTTTTTTCCCCTTTGTTCATTTGATCTGTTTCTTAAATTCCACATATGAATGAAAGCATATGGTATTTGTCTTTCTCTTATGGACTTATTTTGCGTAACGTTGTACCCTCTAGATCCATTCATGTTGTTGCAATTGGCAAAAAAATTTTTTTTTAAAGATTTTACTTATTTATTTGAGAGAGAGAGAGAAAGAGTGGAGGTGGGTCAGAAGGAGAGGGAGAAATGGACTCCCTGTTGAACAGGGAGCCCTAAAGGAAGCAGGGCTCAATCCCAGGACCCTGGGATCATGACCTAAGCTAAAGACAGATGTTTAAATGACTGAGCCACTTAGGCATCTCCCTATTTATTTTCATATAAATACATGTGCCTGTGTTCTAGAATATTTATGGTTTCAAGTCTCACATTCAGTCTTCAATCCATTTTGAATTTATTTTTGTGTATTGTGTGAGAAAGTGGTCCAGTTACATTCTCTGCATGTAGCTGTCCAATTTTCCCAACATTTGTTAAACAAACTTTCTTTTCCCATTGCATATTCTTGCCTCCTTTGTTGACTAATTGACCATATAATCATGGGTTTATTTTTGGGTTCTCTATTCTGTTCCCTTGATTTTTCTATTGATTTTTATACCAGTATTTATTATTTTGATAGCTACAGTTTTGTAATATATCTTGACATCAGAGACTGTGATATTTCTAGTGTTGTCCTCCTTCAACATTATTTGGCTATTCAGGATCTTTTGGGGTTCCATACAAATTTTAAGATTATTTTTCTGTAGATTGCCTTGAATAGTATCCATATTTTAACACAATCTTTCTTCCAACCCATGAGCATGGACTGTCTTTGCATTTGTTTATGTTCTCTGCAATTTCTTTCATCCATAGAAGAATGTGAGGGCAGGATGTGTGATAAGTAAGCTAGGTGGAGAGCGTTGGTGCTGTGCTGGTTCCCACAACTGTCCATTTATCTAGACTGGGAGATGGGGAAAAGAAGTGGTACCTATCCCAAAGATCCCTTCCCCTCCAGTAGATGCTCTGAGATTAGTAAATAAATCTTCCTCTATAGCCCAGGCATTTTTCAAACTGCTGATGCTATCCTGTATCTCAGGGGAGCTGTTAGTCATGCAGTCTCTTTAGGAGCAGGGACTCTACCCTCTTGGTTCTCCCAGAACTGATACTGCTGATTTTTAGAGTTCCAGATATTAAGCACCATTTATTGTTATGCCTCACTGGTTTTCAAAGCCAAATGTTATGGAGATTCATCTCCTGCATGTGGGTTTCCCATGCCTAGAATGCCTGCTGTGTTGGTCTGCTCCTCTCTCCTCTCTGCACTTACCATGTCCTTTCCTCCCATAGATAGTCCTACAAGTCAGTTTGGCTCCTGACCAATGTGTCTGCCTTCCTACTCTCTTTGAAGTAGCATCTTCTCTACATTTAGCTATTCTGTTCTTCCAGTGTTCTGGTCATTTTCTGGTCTATTTATACTGATATGGCTGTAATCTCGTTTTACCTGTGGAACTAGCTAAGCCTCGGATCCTCCAATTCTGCTGTTTTCCTCAGAAGTCTAAATACCTGATATTAAGCTTTTGATTGTCAAGGCATCCATTTCAAAAGATATTCATCTTGAATAAACATATAGCCAGCTATATGACTGGAAAAGCATCCAGATAAGGAACAAAATCATCTATATCCACTAAGTTCCTCTTTCAGAAACCTCTGAATCACCTAGATAACTGATCTTTTGAATGACACTGCCATTCTCCTATACCCTATTTCCTTATGTTTTTAATTATCTAATAATGAGTGATTTTGGAACTTCAGACATCCCACACTTGTACTCTAATAAAAGCAGTGTCCCAGGTCCACGCTCAATCTCTATCTCTTCACCTGCTACCTCACTGTAGTCCCTGAGCCTTCTGTGTTCTCCTCAAGACCTATCAGTAGAAAATCTTTTTCCTCAAAGTTCTCTGATTTTTTTGCTGAACTATGTTCTGTGACCCTAATAAGAACCACAAGGAATAATTTTAATTAATTAAATTTTATATAACCAGATGTGGCTAGTGACAATAATATTAGAGAATCCATCAAAAAAGAACCATTAAAATATGAGATGCATAGTTAATTCACCTGGTAGAAGAAAGAGAAGGAAGAATGGCAACCAAAAACATAAAGAACCATAAACATAAAGAATAAAGGTATACCAGAAAGTAGAAATAAGTTTAATCACCTTTATATGTGCATTAAATATGAGTTCACTAGACATTCCTATAAAAAGACAGATATTGTCATAGTGGATTTTAAAAAATGCAAGATTTGACTATATGCTCTTTATAAGAAACACACTTTAATTGTAAATACAGACACAGATTGAAAGTGAAAAGGTGGAAGAGATATACTGTGAAAGCACTAAAGATAAGCGGAAAATGCTGTTTATATCAGACCAATTCAACTTGAGGCCAGAGGAAAGTAATAGAAAGAAGGATTTATTAATATCAATGAAAGAAAAAGTTTGTAAGAAGACTTTTTTAAAATGCATATACACCTAACAAAATGAATGAAGCAAGATCTAATAAAAAATAAAAGAAGACATATAAGCGAATCTACTATTAAAACTGGCAGCTTAAGACTTCTCTCAGTAATTGAGAGAACACATAGAGGGAAATCCAGAAAGAATATAGGAGGCATGAAAAATTATGAATCTACTTTTTCTAGTTGATATTTCTAGAACACTCCTGTGGACAGAATTATGTCCCCTCGAAATTCATATGTTGAAGCCTTAACCTCCAGTATGACTGTATTTGGAGATCAGTGTTTTAGGGAAGCAATTCAGGTAAAAGAAGTAGTAAAGGTAGGACCCTAATCCAGCAAGACTGATGTTTTTATAAAGAGATGAAATTTGGACACAAACCTGAAGGAAGACCATGTAGAGATAGAGGGGAAAGGCAGTAATCTCTAAGCCAAGGAGAGAGATCCCAATTGTAGCTATACCTGACAAGATCTCGATCTGGGACTTTCAGGTCACCGACAACTGTGAAAGATGAGTTTTCTGTTGTTAAAGCCATTCAGTCTGTGGTACTTGGTTATGCAGTCTACCAAACTAATGCAAACACTATACCAAAAATAGCAAAAATTGTATTGTCTGTAAGCAGACATGGAACATTCACTGAGATACACCATATTCTAAGTCAAGAAGCAAAACGTATAAATTTAGACTGATTGAAGTCCCAAAGTATTTAATTAAACAACCCACATCTATATAACACATGGGTTAAAGAAGAGGATCCAGCGGTATTAAAATTTTTCCGAATTGAAGAAAATAAAATACATCATATCAATATTTATGAGATGCAGGCTAAGAGAGCTGAAGTAGGGAAATTTATATCATTAAATTTATACCATTATCTTCAACAGTAGTTTTAAATTAAGATTTGGACTGATGAAACTTAAAAAGAAGGAGGAAATAAAACTTAAAGCTAGAAGAAAAATAAGAATGAAAATCAACGAAATTGAGAATAGAATAGAAATTTAGAAGAAAAAATACGAAATATTATTGAGAGCAAAAGCTAGTACTTTGAGGAGATCAATAAAATTGATAACTCTAGCCTGATACAACAATAAAAAAGAGAAGTCATGGAATATGGATATCTAAAATGATAAAGGAGCATCATTAGTACAAAATTACATAGAAGGAGAGTCAGACATTAATACAGAAAACCACAAGCCCATTTCCAGGCCCAGAAGATTTCTCTGGGCAATTTTATCAAAGATTTATGGATGAAATAATGCCAATATACACAATATTTTCTAGAATAGAGATGAATATTCTGATACTTAAGTAGATGATGATAATTCTTTATGAGAAAAGATGCAAATCCTTAACAAAATATTAGCAAATTTTATCTAACTCTGTATAAAAATGTATAATGGTTCCTGACTCAATGACAAAGTTAATTCAAGTCCAAAAAAATCAATGAATGATGTGTTAAAACCAACATATACCATATCCTGAGCCATAAAGCAAGTCTTGACTAATGTAAAAGAATTGAAATTACACAACGTATGTTTTATGACAATAGTAGAATCTAGAAACTAGGAATCAATAACAGAAAAACAGCATATTTAAAAAGAAGAATTAAGGGACGCCTGGGTGGCTCAGTGGGTTGAACCGCTGCCTTCGGCTCAGGTCATGATCTCGAGGTCCTGGGATCGAGTCCCACATTGGGCTCTCTGCTCTCTGCTCGGCGGGGAGCCTGCTTCCCCTCTCTTTCTCTCTGCCTGCCTCTCTGCCTGCTTGTGATCTCTCTCTCTCTCGCTGTCAAATAAATAAATAAATAAAATCTTAAAAAAAAAAGAAGAATTAAAACTATCTCTATTTGTAGATGGCAAGATATGATTATGCATATGGAAAAGCCCAAGAAATCTAATAAATAAATAAATATATATGTTAAGCAATGGTATGTGACACAAGATTAACACAGAAAATCAACCACAATTCTATATACCAAAAATACATATGGGGACACCAGAACTGAAAACATAGTATCAGGGTGCCTGGGTGGCTCAGTTGGTTAAGCATCCAACTCTTGATTTTAGCTCGGGTCATGATCTCATGAGATCAAGCCTGGTGTGGGGTTGAGTGTGGAGCCTGCTTAAGCAACTAAATAATTGTCAGCTATGGGGCACCTGGGTGGCTCAGTCTGTGAAGCATCTGCCTTCAGCTGAGGTCATGATCCTAGTAGAGTCCTGGGAGTCTGTTTCTCCCTTTCCCTCTGTCTGTCTCCCTACTCATTCTCTCTCCCTTGCTCTCTCTTTCTCAAATAAGTAAATAAACAAAACTTAAAAAAAAATAGCACCAAAAACAATGAAATCCTTCTAGATAAACATAGCAAAATATTTAGAAAACCAGACAACTATAAATCTTGTTAAAAGAAATTATATAAATGGTGAGATACAATATGCTCAGGAACAGGGAGACTGAAATTGTTATGTGTTCATACTCTAAATTGATCTGTAGCCTTAACTGAATCCCTGTTAAAATTCCAACAAGCTTTTTTCTTAAATAAATTCTAAAATGTATTTAGAAAGACCAACATATCAACTACCAGAAACAATCTTCAATACAAAGAACAAAGTTGGAAGATTACACTACTTGATTTCAAAACTTACTGTAAGACTATAATAATCGAACTAGTTTGACATTGGTATGATAGACAAATATATCATTCTAAGAGAATAAAAGGCCCAGAAATACATTCATACATATATAGGTAATTCATTTGCAATCATTATGCCAGAGTAATTCAAAGGGAAAGTAAAACATTTTTATAAATATTGCTAGAAAAATTGTGGTTGTGTTTTTGTATGAACACTGATACTTTTTCTTCCTAAAGATAAAATCCAAAATCATAAAACCTCTAAATATTGAATAAAATTGTAATTTTATATTAAGTAAAAATTTCATGGAGGGGACACAAAAGTACAAACTAAAGAATAAAAATATTACATTGGATTTTATCAAAACAAAAAAATTCTGCTTATTAAAGACGCTAGTAAGAGTATGAATAGAAAAACTACAATTTGGGAAACTACTTACAGCTAAATATAAAAAAGAACTTTTATCCAGATTATATAAAGAATCCTTACAAAGCAATAAATAACAATGCAAAAATTAATTGGCAGACTATTTATATAGATGTTTTACCAAAAGAAAAAATGATATGCAAATAGTCAATAAGCGCATGATGATACAGGGAACACAAATAAGAATCACAGTATCATGGAATGCAAATACAAATCACAAAAATATTCAATTTTACACCCACCAGAATGAATAATTTAAAAAAAAGCTGATGACAAATATTTCTCAGGATATGGTATAATTGAAACCAGTACATTGCTGATGGGGTCGAAAACAGTTCAATCATTTTGAAGAATCATGCAGAATATTCTCATGAAAGTTAAGCATAAATCTACTTTGTGAGACAGTGATTTTACTCCCAACAATTGAGTCAACCAAAAACAAAAACATACACATGCACAGAAAGATCAGTTTGAGTATGTTCTCAGCAAGTTTATTTTAAAGATCTTTAGTTATTTGTCAGAGAGAGAGTGTGAGAGAGAGAGACTGAGCACAAGCGTACAAGCAGGCAGAGGCAGAGAGAGAAGCAAGCTCCTTGCCAAGCAGGGAGCCCAGTTCGGGACTCAGTCCCAGGACCCTGGGATGCTGACCTGAGCGGAAGGCAGTGGTTTAACCAACTGTGTCACCCAGGCTTCCCAGCAAGTTTAATAGTAACAGACTAAAACTGGAAAAAAGATGTTCTTCTGTTTGTGAATGGATGAATAGTACTCTATCTGTAAAGTTGAATACTTCATAACAATTTAAAAAATCACCAAGTCAACTCAGCACATATATGAATATGAAAATATTATATTAAGTGATAATAGCTTATATCATATATGATATGATATCATCCATGTTAAATACAACCACAAGCAAAACTAATCTATGGTGATAAATGTCAGATAGTTGTGGGAGAAAGAAAATTACTATCGACTGGAAAGGAGGATGATAAAACTTTCAAGAGGGATCAGTGTTTTATTTACTATTTTTGGTAACATCTACAGAGTTTTATACAACTGACTAAATGCTAAATATGAAACGTTTAAGATCTGTGCCATTTAGTTTGCTGTATTTCAATGACATATACATATGTGCTATGACGTTGAGGACAGCCAGCTGAATCAAACACAGAAGAGGCACTAAACCCAGGTATGGAAGTGTGGAGTACCTTGGAGCAGCCCCCAGTTTACAGAGAAGCCATGGCTACTGTCAGGGAACTAAACTGGAAATGGGAAAGCCAAATTACTGAGCTAGATGTGCTTCTCTTTTTCTTTCTTTCCTTTCTCTCTCCTTCCCTGTCTTCCTCCCTCCCTCTTTCCTTCCTTCCTTCACTTCCTAACTTCCTAACTAATTTTCCTTTCCTACCCTTTCCTTCCCTTTTTTTTTTCCTTTTCTTTTCTTTTTTACTTCTACCTTTTAAATGGTTCCAGTCTATTCCCAGTTATGATGAAGGGAAATGGAGAAGGTTCTTCATCCTCACTTCATCCAGGCTCCCATGTCCATTGAAGCCTGAATGAGTTTTGGAAGATGCACCATGTGAAGAAGATCCCCAAGGGCTATGTTCTTAAAGAGTGGTTCCAGAAAAAAAAAGGTCAGTATAATCTGGGAGCTTTTCAGAAATTTAAATTCTCAATCCCCTCATAACCTAATAAGTCAGAAACTCTGGGCCCCTCATCATCTGCTTTAACCATAAGCCTTCAAGGTGATTCTACCACACACAGAGAGGTTTGATAATCAGTGCCTAAAGGGAAAGAATATTCTCAGGGAAGACACAATCATGGCCTCAGGATTCAGTGACTCCCTCTAGTGGGTTGGCTTCTTTCATGTCCCGTCCTGGAAGATTGGGATTCCATTATGTGGCTTTGGTAATGTGTGGGCATTTAGTATTTATGTTCTAAGAAATCCGAGTGGAATGTTAATGCCACTGGGGGAGAGTGGGGAACACTCCCCCTTTGATAACCGACTATTATATAATTTGATACAAAGAATGTCTTTATAGGAGGTCAGGGAATTTTCCTACAGGCGCTGACAGCTGCAGGAGACTTTGGAGAGGTAAGTTTTGAGCCACAGGATTAAGGAGATTTTTTTTTCCAAGAAATAGTAGGTAACAAGATGATTGCAAGCCTGTTAAAACCTGCATGATAAGAACTGAGAAGATGTAAATTATTCAGATGGTGGGAAAACCCATGAGAATAATAAAGAACTATACTGTTCTGATATCAAGGCACTATTGGGCATCAGTAAAAAATAATCAGTTTGTCCCTCATTTACCAGAGTACATGTGATGGCCTGTCTTCCAGTCACTTGTTTCACAAAATGACTCTAAACTCCTCTCGAATTGATTTCCTGGTGTGCCTCCATGTAAAATGATATTAATCCACATCTTGCGAATCTTTCAAGATATCACTCTAGACTCTTCATGTCTTGTGTATATATCTTGTTCTGATCTCCTCACCTGATTTCCTTTTACCAGTGAAGTTTACTTAGCGTAATACACATTTCAAAGCCATTTTACATATGTTAGCAAATTTCATTCTCACAACTGCCACTGACCTATGACTCCACTTTCCAAATCAAGAAACCGAGGCTCAGAATGCTTAGAGTTAACCTCATGGGGAAATGTTTTTGTTTTTTTTTTTTTACATTCTCGGAGGATTAATACTTTTGATTTGTCCTGGATTCAGGACTATTTTCTGGGAAATCAGTGTAAGAAAGATCATTCTTAGATACTTCTCAAAACATAACTCTCAGTGTTTGTCCCTGCCTTTTAATTTTCCCCTGCTGCCTCTTATTACTCTCCTTAGTAACTGCATTATTTAACTCTATTAAATATTTAGGAGTGCAGTATGAGAGATGTCGTACAAAATAAAGTTTTACTATCCACTGGATGCAGGTACACATGTATATTATGTGTAGAGACAGATGCACAATCCAGAGAAAGATGATGCCCAAGGGGGTCTTTTATGATCTGCCTGAGCTCATATTCTTCACCTTCTTTCTTCTCTGGCTTGGATCTCGCCTTTCCTATTTATGCTTTTTGACCTTCAAGTAGAATGGCTTCGCTTCTACTTTCTGCTAGGAGACACAGTCAGGGCTGTTGAGAGAGCTGCATCATTGGGTCCAGAGTCATAGAATCAATCTTCCAAAAGAAGTAAAGGTCAGGAATCCTTAGATGTTTCCAGTGCTATGATTACAGACTCGGTCCCTTTTTAGAGTGGTTAGCCTCTAATCCATATCCAAAATTGGAAACTGGTAACGTTAATACTAGAAGTCTACATTTCCATATCTCCGGTTGAAGTTACATAGATGTCACCCCCCCAGCTCCAGGGGTTAATTCCACCTTCTCCATTATTAAAAGTTTAATAAGGCATTCTACACAGTCATTTTTGGCCACTGGAGATGGGGTGACTCTGGACCAAGGATAGTAGACCATGCTCACTTTCTGTACATGATTTCTGTAGCAACAGCATCTGAGACACATACTTTCTGTCCTTTTGATGATCTGTCCACCTGTTTACCTTCAAATAGGTAAGAGTGAGCCCTGGCAAAGAGTTATTGTACAATAAATATTTCCTTAACTATTCATTCTGTTTCTTTTGACAAATATATATTGAATGCCATTTTTGCTTGATATTGTTTTAGCTGCTGAGAATAAACCATGAAATGAAAGAAATCAGGTTTTTACAGTCCATATCTTGGTGGAGGGGACAGATATTAATTAAATAAATGTTTTAGTGAGTGAACATTGCTGACTGCAATGACAGCATAAATGAGAAGTTTGCAACATGTCATTTATTAAATATCTAAATAAGTGACTATGACTCTGAATGAGGTAAAAAGTCTACCCTTTAAGTCTTAATAGGAATAAAAATGATAGTAAGTGGTGGTTATAAAGTCAATATGATCCCAAATAAAAGAATATGGTGGTAATATTACTGTAGTGGGCAGAATAATGGTCCCTAAAGGTGTCCAAGTTTTAATTCTTGGGTCTTGTGAATATATTATCTAACATGGCAAAAGGGACTTTGCAGATGGGATTTAAGATTAAGAGCCTTGAGATTGCAAGATTATCCCTGTTTATTTAGGCAAGCCCAATGTAAAAGCATGAATCCTGAAAAGTGGAAAAATGTTCTTGATTGTTGTCAAAATTAGAGAAGAAAAAATAGAAACAGAGTCATGGGAATGGTGTCATAAAAAGGACTCTAACTGTTGTTGCTACTTTTGAAACTGGAGAGAATTGTTCATAAGACAAGAAATGAGAGCTGTCTCTAGAACCCAGAATAGGTGAGTGAAGAGATTCTCCCTTAGAATCTTGAGGAAGGACATAGTCCAATACAACAGACACTTTGGTTTTTGTCCAGTGAGTCTGGTGTTAGATTTCTGATATTCATAACTGGAAGATAGTATATTTGTGTTGTTTCAAGCCAATATATTAGTGGTAAGTTGTTTCAGTAGCAATAAGAAATGAATGTGATCACCATAAAGGTGACTATGGGGTCAGTAGAATCACATCATTATCTCCACTTACTCCCACTGGTCTTGATTTTTCTTTCCTGGTAACACCATATTCTTTCTCTTGCAGAAGGCTTTAGCTTTGTAGACTCACAATCCTTTTGAAAATCATTGGGTTTAAGGTATCAATACCGATGTGTTGAATCTTGATGTTCCTCTTCTTGCTGGAAACAAAGTTCTTCATGAATACAAGTTGCTGCCTTGAGATTTTGATGAGCCCCTGCCAACACTTTATTTGGGGCACTGAACTGTTTGCATTTAATGTTCATCCTCTCCCATGTTTTTGGAGCATACTTATCAAATATTGAAACTTTAAGGGGCTGATACATTAATTGAACTTAGAAAAATCACATCTTATTGTAGCAGAATCACATACCCCCAAAAGTATGAAGTAGTACCGTGCTTTGTTTCACTTTGTTTCTTTCTTTATATTTTACACAACAAATTTGACCTGGGTCTTGCATAAAAAAGAAAAGAAAACTTTGTGAGATATTTTGAGTGCTTTGCATGTACTATTTATTGCTAAAACTTAACTTTTTATTGATTCTGAGATGAACACTGTAGAGTTGTCCTATTTTTTTAACTTTAATTGGGATATAGTCTTATATCAGGATACCATTTGAACCCAAAACTACCTCTAGACAATCCAGAATGTGATGGTGTGTCCCTTATATACCATATACCTTGGTAGATGAATTTATATTTTACACCTCTGAGGAAATTGATAGGCTTATTTATAACATCTCTCTGTCTCTCTCTCACACTTATTTCTTTGCATATCTATCCATCTATCTATCATACTTGGATGCCCAACACTTTGTGTACCCTTTTTCTATTTTGTTGAGAATTGCTGAGATAAATTCCTTCTCAGGGCCCTGATTTTTGGAAATAATAGATACTTTATAAGATTTCCTTTCTTTGGGCAAGAATCTTTCCTAAAGCAGTTAGAGGCTAAAGGCTTTAGTATTATTGTTGGATAGTACAAATTATTTGGAGCAATGAAATGGAGGCAGTTTTAGTTAGAGTCCCCGACTGTCTGACTCTCCTTGAGAGGCTAAGCAAACCTTCCCTGGACAGCTGGCTTACACAGTAAGATTTGGCCATCTGGTCCTGCCTGCCTGGTCACTCCAGTTAAAAAAACCTCCATGTGTGATTGTTCGGTCAAGGTTTAGGTAAATGGACAAGCAATAAGTCATAAGGAATTATGCCCTCTTGGGATACCTGAATGAAATACTGGCCTAACTTTGGCCGGAAGGAAAAAGGTCTCAGACTTCTGAAGAGTCCCTTTCTCTACCTTCAACATTTCCAAAACCTCCTGGAATGGGTGAAAACCTTACTGCTGTTCCTGGTTACTTCTCTTTCATTTTCTGTTGAGAAACAGAGGGAAGTTTTAGTGTGAATTTTTAATTTTTTTCATGATCTGTGTGTCTATAGAAATTTCATTTATCATGAAAGAAAAGTAGCTGTTTTAGTTCCATTTCTGGAAATTAGATATAGATAAATAGGTAGATAGATAAATAGATGATAGATAGATAGATAGATAGATATACACATTATATACATGCAGTATATATATATATATATATATATATATATATATATATATATATCTCCTGAAAAGATCAATAGATAATCTTAAGAAGAAAGACTATTCTTTATATATATTTTTAATGTTCTCATATTTTGTACGTAGTGTTCTCCTGCCTGATAGAGGCACAATTCTCTTATGTCCCTAGTAAATTCATAGACATCATCCAAATATCACCTTGATTTAAATACCACTGGTAAAACAGTGTCTGTCTCCCTGTGCTGAGACACTTCTTTGTGCATATATAGTACCTCCTTAGCGGCATTGTATTACTAGTGGCTTATCTGGCTTTCTTACCATCGAAGCCTCAGGAGGAGAAGGTCCCCTTCTGTGTATTCCAGGCATACAGTTTTTAAACATTTATTTATTTATGAGAGAAAGAGAGAAAGGGAGGAGGGGGAGGGACAGAAAGAAAGAATATCAAGCAAATTCCCTGCTGAGCAGAATTCAACATCACCCTCGAGATCATGACCTGAGCTGAAACCAAGAGTCAGTCATTCAACCAATGTAGCCACCCAGTCATCCCCAGGCATACAGTTTTTGACACAAAGCAGGTGCTGAACGAAAGAATGCTAACTGTTGGTGAATATAGACATGTCCCACTTTTAAACCTATAACTTTAGTCTCTCCTTCATTGTGCCAAGAATGGGTTGTCTCAGTCCTAAGGTGTTCAACAATGATTCTTCATTAAGAGCCAAAAGTTTTGTGGGAATGTGTGTGTCAATGGGGAAGTCACATTGAAGAAATAGCTGGAGTTTTGTAAATAATTTACATTTGTTAAATTGACACACAGTTGCTCATTTCTCTTTGTTGAACTTTTTTTTTTTGTTTTTAAGATGATAATATCAACATAGTCACATGTTAGCAGAACTAGATGAGTTTAAAAAATCAATCAAATTCCAACGCCTTAAAATTGTTGTTCTCAGTGATTTGGATAAATTACATCATACAGATGAAGATATATATATGCATATACATCTACATAGCTATGTTTTTGTTTTGTAAAGGGTTCACTATTTTCTTTCATTACACAAATAATGGATGTTCATTGCAAAATATTTATGAGATGGGCAAAATTATGTAAAAAAATCCACAAATCGCATTTATTTAAATGTTGAAAAGATTATCATTATTTCCATTTTGTTCTATTTCCTTTCAGACTTATTTAGATCCACAGAAAGTATTTATACACACACACACACACACACACATACGTATTCACTAGAATTTTCTTTGATTCATGAGTTCTGTTGATGAAATTATGAAATGGTAGCACCTTAGTGTTAAAATTGTTTTTTGTGGAGAGATAGGAGATTTCTCCTATCAGTCATTTAAAATTATTAGCAGTTGGGGACATCTGGGTGATTCAGTCTCATACAGACGAGATCGGGCGCGTTCAGGGTGGTATGGCCGTAGACGGTTCAGTCTCATACAGGTCATGATCTCAGGGCTTGGGAAAGAGACCTTGGGGATACCTGATCAGCAGGGAATCTGATCCTCCCTTGTCCTCTGCCCCTCTCTCACCTTGTGTTCTCTCTCACTCTCTCTCATAAATAAGTAAATGATGCCTATTAAAAAGTATTGGCAAATGCTAAACTCCTTATAAATTCTCTATAGATGTAATGTCTGAAAGCCTAGGTGAATCCAATAATTAAAGAACAGAGTGATATAGAAGATTGTTGGTGAGAATTTGGGGTATTTGCGCTAAAGATTGATGGATAAAATGCAGACATAGTGACAGAATATAGTGAATATCATGATCCTTCCTCTCACTATAGTTTACCTCCAGCAACCGACTGCGGCAATAGGCCACATTAAAGATATTAATAAGGTTAGTGACCTTGAGAAAGCTATCCTTCATTATCCTCTGGGTTGATGCATAGAATAAAAGTAAGTCCATGCCAGAACCAATGAAAGGCATCATGAGAAATCAGATTAAAGAGTAGAGGGGGACCCCATGGGTTTAAATTAAAGCGAATGTTTGAGAATGTTAATGAATGTTAACCTACCAGAGTCCTAATAGGAACTATAAGAAAACCCGATACTCAATCTTGAATAACTATTGAAGGCCAGATAGCTTTTGCAATATTCTTTCTCCTGATTTTTTTCTGTCTCCCATCAATACATCTTAAAATGCAACACAGAGTTGGAAAATCTTACTGGTTTTGCTGGTTACATAAAGGTCACATGCATCCATCCCATCCCCTTGCAACCTTTATGATACCTTTTAGAGCCCAAACATTGTGTATTTCTGGGATTAGCATATTATCTGACCATGATGAGCTGCTAATTATTTTCTTCTATATCATGAGAAGTATATGTAATATATTTTATATTGTATATATGTAATATATATATATGTGTGTGTGTGTGTAGTATATATGTGTATTATATATATGTAATATATTTTTAACCTTGCTAGTGTATTTTGATCCAGGTGGATAATAAAGGCCTTTGATATGTTCAAAGTCACTGAAGAAAATGGAGTGGTTGGTGATGTGAGAAGGTGAATCCTCTGAAAGTCCACATTTGCTTCTTCATGACTAATTTTATACTATAGAATGTGAGATATTGTTACTTTTAAGTAAAAGTTAAAAGTTCTTTTTTCTTTGCATATTTAAAATCACAAAAATAAATTATCCCTCTTCTAAGTGAAAACTACAGGTATTTGAAGACATACCATTTTCCCCAGAGACTTTCCCTGCAGGGATAAGCATCTCCAATTCCTTTAGCCTTTCTTGCTCAGACATATTATGAACATTTCTATTATCATGTTTACTAAGCCTTGAACATATTCCAATTTAACTCTATTTATTTTAAGGGGGGAAAATAGGTCATTTGAGGGAGACTCTTCTCTCATGCTCTATAAATACATCCATAATATGAACTAAAATCATAATAGCTGTAAGTGGACATCTTACAGTTATAGTATTTTGAAAAAAATATTTTCTGGTACTCTTAAATATTTTTATTTTTATATATTTGTTTATTTAAACAGACAACTCAATTATTTTTGGTGTTTTTGGTTGTTGTTGTTTTTTAAAGATATTATTTATTTATTTGACAGAGAGAAATCACAAATAGGCAGAAAGGCAGGCAGAGAGAGAGAAGGAGGGGAAGCGGGCTCCCTGCTGAGCAGAGAGCCCGATGCGGTACTTGATCCCAGGACCCTGAGATCATGACCTGAGTCAAAGGCAGAGGCTTAACCCACTGAGCCACCCAGGCGCCTGTCTTAAATATTTTTATGAAATTTAGGTTTCCCTGGGTCATCTCTCCTGGACTCTACTTCTAGAAACATGTGTAACAATATGAACTAAAAGTTACGTTGGTTTTTGGGTATACATATGACTCCATTCCGGTATAGTTTATGTATTATTGACATATATATCATTGGTATATATTGCACACACACACTTTAAATTGGAGTTCCCATGGTGCCCATATCTCCCATTTTTTTGTTGATGAAGCTGAGTTTTGGTTGCAGGTTGTTATTTCTATCTTATCCCTCATGAATGTTGTTTTACTAGATTTATCTCATTACATCAATTTTTTCAGCATCATTTAGGTTAATGCATTTCACACAATGCATTTGATGTCCCTTATATATCAATGGCATTCCCTCATTTGTTTCATGAATGACAGAACTGAAATCAGAATTGTCATTTATCACTTAAAACTTCACTATAAATCCATTAATTATTAATACTGCTGTTAATTAATACACCCAATTCTAGATTTGATTCAAACAATTATCAAAAAGATTTTCTTGGGGCACCTGGGTGGCTCAGTGGGTTAAAGCCTCTGCTTTTGGCTCAGGTCATGATCCCAGGGTCCTGGGATCGAGCCCCACATCGGGCTCTCTGCTCAGTGGGGAGCCTGCTTCCTTTCCTCTTTCTCCAGCTGCCTCTCTGCCTACCTGTGATCTCTGTCTGTCAAATAAATAAATAAAATCTTAAAAAAAAAGATTTTCTCAAATTCTGTAAAACTAAAAGATATCTCATATATATGAACTTTTTTCAAGTTCATCAGGTCAGTTGACCTTGCCAAAGGATTCACTGACATTCATTTGTTCTTCATTTGATTTTTTTCTTTGGCCCCAGTTGTGGTGATGATTGTTCCAACTTCTGAGTACTCATACATTCTCTTTGCTACCTTTTTTCTCCTATCAGCTCTCTTCTGTATTTTAATACTTTCTAAACCTACTGTTTGAATTCCTGACCCCATTTCTGTTTTTTCCTCGAATCTAATGTACAAGTCTGTATTTGCAAATTATCTTGTAACTCATCATCATCATGGTCGTCATGCTTGCAGATCTGCACACCTCCAGTATCATTTCTTTAAAAACTGAATTTTTTAAAAATATTTTATTTATTTATTTGACAGACAGAAATCACAAGTAGGCAGAGAGGCAGGCAGAGAGAGAGGAGGAAGCAGGCTCCCTGCCGAGCAGAGAGCCCGAATCAGGGCTTGATCCCAGGTCCCTGGGATCATGACCCGAGCTGAAGGCAGAGGCTTAACCCACTGAGCCACCCAGGCGCCCCAAGAACTGAATTTTTTAAGCAGTGTTAGGTTTACAGAATAATTGAGTGTGAAGTAGAGTCCCTAGATACTCACCCTTCCATTACCCCTATTATTAACACTAACATAAGTGTAGTTTATTTGCTACAGTTGAAGATATAATATTGATCTATTACTATTAACTAAAGGCCGATAGTTAATTAGGTTGTGCATGAAGGTTCATTCTTTCTGTTGTGCATTCTATGAGATTTGACAAATGTATACATGGCATATTTCTACCTTTACAGTATGATACAAAATAATTCTACTACTTTAGAATTCCTCTATGCTCCACCTGCTTAAGTCTCTCTCCCTCCTCTGGAACCCCTGGGAAATACCAATCTCTTTACTGTCTCCATGATTTTTCCTTTTCCAGAATGTCATATAGTATGTAGCCCATACAGATTGGCTTCCGTTGCTTAGACATATGCATTTAAGATTCTTGCATTTCTTTTGTGCCTTGAGAGCTCATTCTAGCATCTCTTCATCTTCTCAAGTCCTATAAAACAATGAGTTTGATTCAGTTACTTCAAAAGTACAATTTTCTTAACCTTTTGATAATTACATGAGCTAACTCCTGATGTTCGCTTTCACAATAACTCCTGAAATAAGTTTACCTTCCTCAATATTAATTCTTGATTTTTTCCCCATATTTCTTTTTCCTTTTAGAGAGCAATTAGACTGCATATTCACTGGATATTCTCAGCCACCTGTTTCTATTAGAAATTTGATTAATCTATTTCCCTCTTAGAAAACCCATTTAAAGGTTATCTGATGTTGGAGAATCTCTTTGACCTTTCCTAATAAGCTTTAACTCCTTTCCTAACAAGGGAGTTAAGGCTTTGCTGGGAATAAACAAGGCCAAAGTTCAACTTTGTTGGCCAAACAATTGCTCTAATCCCAAGGGCTTCACTGCAACAGACAGGCAGAAGCCTTTGTTTAGTCAACAGGGTGACCAAAAAAAAAAAAAAAACCCTGCCTTAATGGCTACCAGAAATGAGAGGAAGTGCACAGAGCTTCTTTAATTAATTAGAGAACAGGATGTCATTTATCCCACTGGCATCAGTGATTCTAAAAAAAACCAACATCGCCTTCTTACAGCATCAGACTATAGAAAGATGTGTTGTATGAAAGTTTTTCTCAAGAGATGTTTAAAGACAACTGTAAACAGAGCTGTTCCTTAGCATGAAAACAAAAACAAGTGATTAGATAAGCAAAACCACAAAACAGACAAGCAAAACAATTTAATAATGACATTCCTTTGCTCAGGTCTAAATTGGAGCCGGTAACAGTGATTGAACACAAAGTCAGAATGGCACCTAAGTTGTGTAATAAATGCTTCTCCTGTAATCCTTAAATAATACAGGCAACATTGTTAACATTACCTTACTTGTAGGGAAACTCATGAGAGATTGGGAATTTTTTCCTGGTCACAAGGCTTATAAATGGGGAAGCATTTATTCTTTCCATTGTATCTTCTACATTCTCCTTCTAGTTTGCTCGGATATGTTTCCTAACTGATGTCTACATATCCATTGTGCATTTCAACCATTTTTTCCCTACACTTATTAAAATTAGAATTCCTGGACTCCTACTGAAAAGTAGTAGACGTCTGCCATGACTTAGCTCTCATCTTTTAGTATCTTTATTTCCTGGAAACCAGTGCTAGGACGTTTGTTTCATATAATCTTATCAAAAATACTAAAGGATAGATATGATTAATCTCAATTTTATGGATCACATATTTGAGATTGCAAAATTAAATAGCCTGACCAAAACCCCAAGGCAAGGAAGTGGTCCAAAGCAAGAGTTAAAGCCAAATTCATCTCCTTCTTAGTGTTTTCACTACCTAACCCATACTAGTGGAGTTACGTTGTTGAATATCTCATGTACACATACCATTAAAATAATTTCCACTTACATTAAATGGCATAGTTTTACTTAGAAGGACATTTTGAGGTTGAATTCTACACTGGGAGGTTGGATTCACCTTGGATTCACCACATTTTGTGCTAGGCACAGAGGGCAGATATATGTCTGCTATTTATGCCCCAAAAGAAGTTCACCATCAAGCAGGAAATAGAGGCATGGGAATAAATTACTGAAATTAAGTGGGATAAGTGTTAGAGTGGACCCTTATTTTAAATTGTTTTATTAGGAAGGAAAGTGATAATAGTTACAGGTGAAGGTGGTGGCAATGCATTTTCTAATGCTTTTAGGGGCAATGACTTTCTACTTCCCATATGTGTTCTCATCACTAACCAAGCTGGATGACTTGGAGCTTCTTGAACAATTTATATCATAAACTCATGCCTTTAAAAAAAAACGGGCCTTTAAGCTAAACCATCTTCCTACACTGAAACCAGTTCCTTCTGAAAACCACAAAACAGAGCACCTTCTTTTTCTAGGACGAGTTCTTTGTGGACAACATCAAGCTTAGTTGAGTGTTGATTCCCTGTGCTTCTGCTATCTTCTGTAAATAACTCGAACATGACACAATGACACTACTTCAAGGATTATTTCACATGATATGGCCACCTAATAGACAGCATTAGTGCTTGGGATAAGATCCAGATGTTTGGATACCCCCTCACCTATATCAGTTCTCAGTAAATTGTTTCAGGAACCAATCACTTAATGCATTAAAACCTTTCCACTAGCTTCTTTAACTCTTTTTCAATTTTTTTCAGTTATATTTCCTCTTTACCATGCTCTTATTTTTTAAGAAATTTTTTAAACTCCAGAAAGTATATAAAATAATGTAACAAAAATCTAGAAATAAAATACTATTTTTCACATTCTTTATGGCTTTCTACTACCTCTAAATAAAAATGTTATAATTTTCATTTTTTCTTCATGTGTTATTTTTGCATGAAATAAGTATAAAATAATGGATTAAGTTAAAATTACTGTGGACTCCTACCATAAAATCTCATTCCCCAAACCAATGACTGGGGTTAATTTGGTTTGTATATTAATATCCACTTTATATATCCATGAAACACTAGAGTCAATTATACTCATTTGTTTGGTCAACACTTTACCAGCTCATCTATTCATTTATTTTTTAAAAATTGCATGCATCTAGAACATTCTTTATATTTTATCTTTGGTAAATAAATATACCACATTTAATTTATATCTCTTTCTCTTGCTGGACATTTGTGTGCACATTAAGGAAGATAGTCTTGGTTCTCCTGCTGTATTATGAACTATAAATAGCACTTAGCATAACAGAGGTTTGCTGCTGGCTCACCTAAACTGGAAGGCAGGGCTAGAAGCCTTCCCTCATCTCTTAATTCCTCAATCTGGAAGGTATTGCTTCCAAATTAACTGTGGTGGGGCAAGAAAGGGATAGAGGAAGTACAGTGGTAATTTTCATCACTTTTCTCATATTTGATGGTCAGAATTAGTCATATGAAACTCATATATTTGTAAGGGATTCTGGGAAATGTAGATATGTACATGCATTATTTGGTCTCAATTATAAGGTGTGTCTAAATTGTCATGTTACGGTGCTATGAACATTTTTGTTCTTCTACGTTTGGGCTTACATGTGAGAGTTTCTGGAATAGAAGTAGGGTTTGCTGGTAGGCTTTTATATGTTCTATTTTGCTGGAACAGACAAATTCTTTTTCTATATGGTTGTGACAAGTTATGTTCTTTCATTAGGTCCAAAGCAGCTAAGCTGGCATTTTGGCGTCCATCTATGTACAATCACTGTTACATTTCTCAGTTGTACTCAAATCAACAATGGAAGATGATTTTGTTTTATTTCGTTTTGTTTTTAGTGGGGGTTTCTAAAACTGCTTTAGTCCCCACAGATAATAATTTGGAAGGGCTACCTCTTCGTTATTTTATTGATCTATTTCTATGTCAATACTGTGATTGTTTAAATCACTATAGCTTTATAATTCTTGATCTCTTTCTGTATCCTTAATTTTCAGAATTGTTTTTTTTTTCAAGTATTCAAAATTCTTTTGGAATTGTTAATCAGTGGTGTTACATGGATTTTAGAGATTTACTTTTTAATTTCCATCTATTAATTAGTAATCTTTGGATATAGCTCTTTAATTCAGTTGAGGGTTAAATTTTTCTTAAAGTGATTTCTTAAATCATTTGTCTCTTATTTCATAATATGTATATTTAAAGAAATAAATTTACTTGAAAAAAGCAGTTTAGATATGTGGGATTATTTTTATGTGTTGATTTTATAATCATTCTGAATCGACTAATTCTATTATAAGTTCCTCATTAATATATGAAGTATTTAAAGTGGCATTATTTATTTTCCAAATATATTAGCATTTTTGTGTCTCATTTATTATTTATTTATAATTCCATTGCATTGTAGTCAACAAACGTGCTATTTTTTAATCATATTCTTGAATTACTTGAATTTGCCATTTGATAGGTTTCATGAAAGTAATTTGTATTTTTTAGACATTTTCCTTACCACAATTTTTTAAGTGTGATTATGACATTTTAAGTGTGATTATGACATGCAACTTGATATGGATTTTTGAAATTATCTTTTGTGTGTACATATGTGTGCATGCATGAACTTTCTCTGATCTATGGTGCTATAGCTTTCTTCAAATTTGGGAACTTCCATTTATTATCTTTTCATAAATAGACAGGTGTGTGGATAGATACAGATCTAGATTCAGATATAGATATAGAGAGATACAGAGCTATGTCTCATCCTGCCCTGTCTGAGGACTCTGATAAATATATATGTTAGTGTCTTAGTTCAGGATGTTATAGCAAAATGCCACAGACTGAGTGGTTTAAACAGTAGACATTTATGGCTCACAATTCTGGAGGCTGAGAAGTCCAGGACCAAAGTAGAGATAGATCCAGTGTCTGGTTGGGTCTACTTCCTAGTTTGCAGATTGTCCTCTGCTTTTGGATCCTCATATAGTGAAGGGAGGTAGCTCTGAGCACTTCATTCACCCTCAGGACCTAATTACCTTTCATAGGCCTCACCCACCTCCAAATCACAAATAACACTGGAGATTTAGACTTTGACATGTGAGTTTTGGGGGGAAACATTCAGCCCATAGCAGTTAGATAGATCACCTGTTAATGTCCTAATGTCAGTAATGTTGCCTTCTTTTTCCCTCCTCCTTCTGCCTCCCGCTCTCTTTTCTTCCTCTCGTTCTTCTTGTCTTTCTTTTACCCAGTCTTTGTTTCTCTCTGTCTGTGTCAGTACTTCGTATTGTTACCTTATGAAGTAACAGATGAGGATATTAAAAAAAAAATGAAGAAACTCAAAGTTCACTGTTCTTTTCTCCTACAGTGTCTAATTTGCTATTAATCACTTCCATTGTTTTTTTTCAGATACTATGTTTTCATCTCTAAAGTTCATTCAGTTATTTTTTACACCACTTGTTCTTCATGTTCTTTTTCCTTTACATCATCCTTCATATTCCTTTTTCTTTATATCATTGAACATATGGATCATTCTTACAGTACTGTGTTAATGTTCTTTTCTACGAACTCTATCATCTCTGTGATTTCTATTTTTTTTTAAGATATTTATTTTAGAGAGAGTGAAAACAATCACAGAGGGAGAGGAATCACAGAAGCAGAGGGAGAAGCAGACTCCTCACTGAGCAGTGAGCCTGATACAGGACTCAATCCCAGGACCCTGAGATCATGATCCTTGCCAAAGGCAAACTTCCAACCACCTGAGCCATCCAGGTGCCCCATCTTTGTGATTTCAATGTCATTTAAATTAATTTCTATAAACAAACAAACAAACAAACAAACTTCTGGTTTCAAATGATATTTTTTTGATTCTTTATTCTAGCACTTTGGCATTGAATGTTGAACATTGAGAATTTCTTGTTTTTGAATCCCGTATTATTTTGTGTTCCTCTAAAGAGTGAAAGAATGCTGCAATTTCTCTGGTAGGCAGTCAAATCATTTTTGGATTATTTTAATCCTCTTGAAGTTTGTTCTTAAACTTGCTTGGGGTAGAACTAGAATGGGCTATACTCTAGAGCTAATTTAGAGTCCCCTTTAAGGTATGAACCAAAGAACCCATATATTCAATACAATGTGGCTGAAGGAAACTCAAATAATTCCTGGCCCTGTGTGACCTTTAAGAATTGTTTCTTATCATTCTGTGTAATTATTCTTGAAATTTGTTTTGTTCAGTCTTGCAGGATTTTATGTTATGCATGTGTATACTATATTCAGGGAGAGACTCCTGGGTCCCTATGCAGATTTCTGGAGCTTTCTTTTTTTTTTTTCTTTTTCCCCATTTTATTTATTTTTTCAGCGTAACAGTATTCATTCTTTTTGCACAACACCCAGTGCTCCATGCAAAACGTGCCCTCCCCATTACCCACCACCTGTTCCCCCAACCTCCCACCCCTGACCCTTCAAAACCCTCAGGTTGCCCCAACCTCCCACCCCTGACCCTTCAAAACCCTCAGGTTGTTTTTCAGAGTCCATAGTCTCTTATGGTTCGCCTCCCCTCCCCAATGTCCATAGCCCGCTCCCCCTCTCCCAATCCCACCTCCCCCCAGCAACCCCCAGTTTGTTTTGTGAGATTAAGAGTCATTTATGGTTTGTCTCCCTCCCAATCCCATCTTGGTACATTACAAAGCAGGAGGAACTCAGATCACTTTTGGAAATCTCACTGAGTTGGGGAAACAGAGCAGTAGTATTTGCAGAAGCCAACACAGCTAGGAAGTGTTCAGAGAGGTAAAAAAGAGCTAGAGACAGAAAGCTCCAGATCTTGGTTCATTTATTCTTCCAAGATCTGGAGCTTTCTGTCTCTAGCTCTTTTTTACCTCTCTGAACACTTCCTAGCTGTGTTGGCTTCTGCAAATACTACTGCTCTGTTTCCCCAACTCAGTGAGATTTCCAAAAGTGATCTGAGTTCCTCCTGCTTTGTAATGTAGAATGGAAATTGCCTCCAGGCAGAATGTCTAGGAAGTAGTGTTGTGCATTCAGTTTGTTTCCCTTTCTTTTGTGATTTACTGTGCTACATGTGGTATAATGTCTGGAAATAGTCATTTCTTATATTTTCTCTGTTGTCTATAGTACAAGAATAGTTTTAGAACATCTTACTTCTTCATGGCTTAGGAGCTGAAACTCCCCCCCCGCAAGTGTTTTCCTTTTTCTTTTTAATCATGTTATGAATACTGTGATGTATATTTTTATTGTTTTAAAGATATTTATTTATTTATTTATTTATTTATTAGTGAGCAAGAGAGAGCCCAAGCAAGGGGAGCAGCAGGCAGAGGGAGAGGGAAGCTCGGGAGGCTCAATCTCAGGACCCTGATATCATGACCTGGGCTGAAGGCAGTTGCTTAACTAAGACAGAGCTACCCAGGTGCCCATGTTAAGTATATTTTTAAGTATTTTACTTTCGTTCTGTGTGAAGAACTCTGTAGGATTGTGTCATGCTTACTCTCCCATCTTCCTCAGGATTCCCAGACTACTCACATTAATTTTCTTCTTTTAAAGTGTCTTAAAAATACAAACTAGAGTCACACATATACTGTTTTAATGAAACAGGATGTTTCTAGTTACAACATAAAGAACAGAAAGCCAACTCAAACCATATCAAGGGAACAAATGAAAATTAATACTTATATAAGTATTTGAATTTTTTGGTTTTCAGAACTGCTGGGCTCATGGATCCTTTAAAAAATATTTTTCTCTCCATTTGTTTTGTGTATGTCTCTCTTTCTTTCACATTATTATCTTTTTTTTTTTTAAGACTTTATTTATCTATTTGACAGAGATCCCAAGTAGACAGAGAGGCAGGCAGAGAGAGGGGGAAGCAGGTTCCCCGCTGAGCAGAGAGCCCGATGCGGGCCCGATCCCAGAACCCTGGGATCATGAACTGAGCTGAAGACAGAGGCTTTAACCCACTGAGCCACCCAGGCGCCCCTACGTTATTATCTTTTGACTCTTGCTTCCCCACTTCCCTCTTTTTTAGCATCATTTCTTTTCTTCTATAATTATGCTTTCTTTGTACGACCAAGAGCAGGCTTGGTGGATAGAGAATTTCTACTATACATAGCAGTTCCACAGAAGTTATTGTATTGGATTTGCTTATTTTCTGTAGCCAATCCAGAATAAGTATTTATTTGAAAGAATGGGCATTATGAGAAGCGTGACCTGAGTCATATGATATGAATACCACATCCAAAGGATTTGGAGGCAATTGTAACAGGGGGCAAACTCTGACCACACAAGAAAAAATTGTCAGGAGCTACTTTTTATTTGTGTCACTTGGTTTAGTAATATTTGACTTTCAAAATAAAACATACACTCTTTGAAGACTCAGGCAATAACTATTAAATCAGAGAATAATCCCAAAGAAGTCTAAAATAAAAATAAGAACATTATAGTCATGGCTTCTGTTTCAGACCTTATTGTTATTATGCTTTACCAGTTGCTCAAGTTAAACAACTGTTGCAGTCAAATTGCTGTAGTCTACTGAAACATACCTCGTGCTTTCTTCTGCCTCATTTCTCAAGGCACTTTTCCCACCTGCAATGTTTCCACACCCCACATCTTCTGACAATAAAATATCCTACACAATCATAAATAGCCAGGCTTCAGATCATCTCTGTTTCTTTTTTCCTCAGTAATGTCCCAAGTGTCCATGCCATTTCTTTGGGGCCTAGCAGTGCCAAATAATTCCTTTTTATGTACATAATGCTTCTAAACTACTAGCTGAGAAACTTCTTTAGGGCAGATATTTTGTTTTATGGCTGAAGTGTGAGCAGTTGGAATAAGAAAGCTAACTGTGTAGTTAGATAATTCTGGATTTGAATTCAATAGCAACCTTTCATTCTGTGTAAGACATTCCTTTGTCATGTTACTGGGACTACATGTTTCTGATTGTCATATGGAGATGATGATACCTGTCTTTATTATGTGAAATATCCTAGGCCATATTATAGAACATTATCTGGCAATAAATCTGTTTTTCTTTTCCTTATTTGTTCTGGCAGCCATCGCTACGCCTCACACCCAGCCAGAGTTGAACAAATACTTGCTGATTGATTGATTAGTTCAGATGAAGTAAGATTCTTACTTTATATATTTGACTTCAACATTTATTTAATTTAGCACCATTAGACAAGAGATGAAAATGCCACAAAAAATCAGATTATACTCTGCTTTACTTTTCCTAATGGACAGAAAACTGGGGTTATGGGTTTTTATCAGGACAGTGGTGATGTTATTACTTTCTTTTTCTTTTTCTTTTTTTTAACAATATAAGGCCATGATGGTTTTATAATATTATTGTTAGAAATAAAATCACTAACGAAAAGTATAGTCTTAGGTTATGATTTATGATCATCTTTCCTTTGAAATTGAGAGAGAAGAAAAATATAAGTATTTTACTAAAAAGATATATGAAAGGAATGACTCCTGTTCATAAAAGCCACCATGTATTACGTTACTTTATTTACATAAATATCTCTGAAAGAGTAAGGAGTTTAGTAATTTCATTGTTCAGGTGATGTAGTTGGGGCTCAGAACTTAGATAATACAAATTAAGAGTGTTGTGGAATTGAAAGCTCAATATTTTGGATTCTGACATGTTATTCATAGCAATATCATGCTACCCCTTGACTAGCCTCAAAAGAATAGCTTAACCAAAAAGTCTGTAAACAACCCTACCCAGAAATAACTTTGACAGATTATCTATAAGATAGCCTCACAGTTTTTAACAGAGAGCTTTCCATGTCCAAATGATTTTTTGCTTATTTTTTTAATCCTCAAATTGTGCTGCGTTTTTTACTTATCTGAATTCCCCATCTTGTGTTTGCAACATCAAAATTTCTTCCTCAACAATTGTAGTGCTGTCACAAATGCAAGACTGCACAGTGAGGACTGAATGGGGCAGCAGGAGAAAATAAGCACTAAAGGAACAAAGATCTTATTTTATAGTGATTCACCATGCAGTGTATAACAAAGCATTAGGAAGGCAAAGTATATGACCCAGCCCTGTCATGTATCCCTTAAAAAATATTGTCTTATTATTGATTACTGTATGTAATGTTAGCCATTTTTTGACACCACTTAAACTATCAGTAAAGCATCTCTCATTAATGTTTTCCCTGCCTGGAAATCAAACCCTGGACAGGTATTAGTTCAAGGGCTGAAACAGTGAAGGAAAATGTTATTATATTTTTATGTGTATTTGTGACAATATTTTTGGTGAATCCTTATAGTTTAACTTCTTCTTTACACTTATATGATACAGAAATTATCTCTGCACCTGTCTTTTCCTCTCCACAGAAAGACAAATTCTTTTAACACAGAAATATTTTTTTATATAAACTGAAATTCTAATCCCAAGTATTGGCCTATAATAATCACTCACTGTGTTTGTTGGAGTGAACATAATTATATGTATTTATTTCTTTGTTCTTTTTAAGTACATTTTTATGAAATGACCTTGAACACTGACTCACTTAATATTATTTTGTTATGCAATAATTCCAAGTTGAGTCAGGTTGATTTCTAATATCTTTATTATCTATAAATAACATAAATGCAATATCAAATAGATAAAGTATTTATGTCTCCATCTTATAAAAAACTAGAACTAAGTTGTTTTAATTTCTTTTAACCAAGGGACACTATTATTTTCTTTTATAGTGAGAGTCCATAAAAAAATTACTACTGAATTCCTGATAAATTCATTTCACAACCATTTTTCTAAAATAAGTAAAAATGTATACAATGTGATTTTTTTAGTGACCGTTCTCCTCATTAAGTCGTAAAAATCCAATCAAATGAATACAAAGTTAAGTAAAAAACAAATGTTTGTGTTTCTATGGCACCCAGACAAATAGTAATGTAGACAAATTAATCAACTACCTGATTCAATCACTGAAAGAAGTCAAATCAGCTAATCCATACTATATTGACGATTGATTGATTGATTGACTGTGTGCATGTGTGTGTGTGTGTGTGTGTTAATGGTGCACGTATGAACCTAAGGAGACAGTTGGGAAAACATCAAAAAGCTAGCCAAGTGGAGTCCCTTAAGCTAACTTCTCCCCCACTAAGGTTTCATACATGCAAAGTGCAAACAAAGGCAATTTTTCTAAATGAGAAAAAAATGGAGAAAGAAGACTGTTACTAGTGTAGAGGAAGGGGTTTTAACTTGTTTGCTTCTGTATTATTTTGGGGGAATTCTCACAGTAGAATAAACTCCCAAATCTCAATAGACATGAAACTGTACTTCTTAATCACATAAGAATTCATCTCATGTATACTCCTAGTTTTGCAGTATTTCGGGAACTCATTTTCCTTCTATTCTGTGACCTGTATGCCTTATGATCTTTTGGTTTTAGAGTCTCCTGATTTATGTGGAGTTTTGGAAAGAATAAGTAGAGAAATTACACTCACTTTTAGCCAGAAAGTGACACACTATTTCCCCCACATTCCATTGACCAAAACTCAGTCATACGTCCACACTGACCACAGAGAGAGCTGGAAAATATAGTCTGGCTTTATGATCAACCAACAAACCAACCAACCAACACATAGCAAACAAACAAATAAATGAGTTAGGCAAAAATATAGTAATTCTCTAATGAAACTTAATTTTTTCTCATTCTAGAGACCTGTTATAAAAGGAAAAAAAGAGAAAAAAGATTTTAAAAAGTAAGAACAAAAAAGACAAAAGTTCTGAGAGGAGGCAGTGAAGAAATATCAGTTGGAAATTAGAGAGAATGTGGAACAGGCATATGGCTACTTTTGATTTTTGAATTCTGTATTTCTCTTTTCTTCATTCTTTCCAACAGTTCCTCTCTTTATGATAATTTCCCCACTTAATTTCCATTTCATTTCCTCACCTTGAACACTGTGTTTTTTGTTTTTATTTTTAATTTTGTTTTGACTGTCTTATCTCCCCTTGTACTCCTATGGCCACTCACCCTTCATAAAACTGGTTCTTGCACATAACTTCAGGGATATTCTGAAACAAAACAAAACACTGTCATTGCCTAATTCAGCTAAACAACTGTTAATAGATAAAATTCCAAGTCACACAGAAAGACAGGCTGCTGTTGAGGACAGCCCCTACAAATGGCCATTGCCGGCCTTTAAAGGCATCATAGGTTATGCATAAAACACAAACTTCAATATAAACTCAGAAGAATTCTGTCCATTCTTCTTTCAAATAGAACAACACTACTTCATTTAAAATGTAAGTGTCAGCTACCTATAAACTGAGAAATTAAAGCTGAATAGTACTAGACAAAAAAAAAAAAAAAAAACTTTGATTTTGTGTGTACATAAAAAAAAAAATATTCTAGGGGCGCCTGGGTGGCTCACTGGGTTAAAGCCTCTGCCTTTGGCTAAGGTCATGATCCCAGGGTTCTGGGATTGAGCTCCGCATTGGGCTCTCTGCTCAGCTGGGAGCCTGTCTCCCCCCCCCACCTCTTTGCTTGTCTCTCTGCTTACTTGTGACCTCTGTCTGTCAAATAGATAAATAAGATCTTAAAGAAATATTCGAAAACATCACACGTATGAGCACACTGAGGTACAAAAGCATGTTTTAGCTAGAATAACCTATTTGATAAGGAAGTAGTAGAAACTTGTTTGAAGTGAAAGACTGACTTTTTCCCTTGCTATGAATTGTACTGTATGCAAATATAGTGAATGGAAAAGAATTACATTTGATTTTCCTTGTTCAAGTCGATGTATTACTTAGAAGTTCATTCATAGCTGTACCTCCTTTCTATTCTTTGTCACTTTGTAGTATCTTAAATCTGCAAACCTAAATAAATTTAAGCTAGATTGCTCAGAAAGTGATGTGTATATGTATATATGTGTGTTCTTGGCAGATATAAATAATTCTTTACACAATTTGCTTACTTGATTTCTTACATATATCTACACAAGCAGGAGAATATGTTAAGTGGAATTTAGTTTGAGATTATACTTGATAAACTGTAAGAACAGAACTCAACTGTTCAGATTTTAGAGATGATCTAGGACATTCATTTCATTTTCTGAATGACAAAATTGAGACACAGAGAAGTTATTTACCCAAGGACATGTATTATGTAGCAAAACCTTTTATATTGTTTAGTACTTTCTGTACTGTATTTTATGTTTACTTAGTGTATCAGAGGTAAATTGTATACTCTAAATAAATCTTTGTGTCTATGGTAAGTTGGTATAGAAATCCTTGCTCTGATTATAGACTGTATTTTTTTCCTCAAATAGACTTTCCTGCATGGTATCTAAAGTGTAAGATACAAGGATCACAGCTCTTTTCATTTAACCAAAATACACTTAAGTTTAGTAAAGCAGAACAAAAATACATAAGGCTTCTTTTTTTAGTTGGTTTAATTATTCTATTCCATTATGTTAAAGATTGATTTTTAGATACAAACCTTCTTTTCTGTTGTTTAATTTCAAAGCATATTTATCTTTTTCTGAATATAAAATGAATAGAGACTTGTTATAGAAACTATTAAAAAAAAAACAAAAAAACAACAGAAAGAGGAAACAAAGTACTCATAATCCCGCAATGACGTGTTAATATTCTGTAGGAGGTCTTATTGCTGTTGGTATGTAATATTCCACATTTTTAAATTTAAAAATGCAATTTAGAGAACAAGGACTAGAGTTTGCAGAATAAGACACACCCTAAATCCAAAATGGAACCTCAAATATAGAAGTATAAATTTATGCTGCTGCCCAAAATATGTCATGAGATAAAGCTTTATTTCCATTACTGTAATAGTAGCTGTAATGCCTTTATACTTACATAAAATTTACATGTGAGGTGATTAATCTATTATTAGTTATCAGTGTATTAAATACTATAGAACTTATTTTAATTGCTTAACCAACAGTATCACTATAACTTCCCTTGTACTCACTATTTAAGAATCTAAAATGAATATTTCATTGAAAGAAATAGATTGTAAGCAGAGTAAGGATTTTTGTACTGTATCAGAAAATCACTTGGGTGTGTGTGTGTGTAATTTTGTTTTTCAGTGCCCTTCCTAGGTATTCTGCCTCCTTTGTTGATATATTTTATAGTATCCCTGCTATTACATGGTTCCCATATTCATATACATTTCAGTTTTGATGCAACTATCACATACATAGCCCCCACTGGATATGAGGAACTATTTTTGAACCCCACATTAATTTATTTAACCTTCACAATAGTCAAGAAACTCATGTACTGAGACATAAAATCAATTGACAAAGGTCACAAAGCTGGTAAATGGAAGACATGGGACCTGACTGTCCAGCTTCAGATCTCTGCTACAAATCTGGGTACAGTAATGTACAGCCTCTCTCATGCTAATGTAAAACATCACAGATATTTATATTTCTATCTGTTGCATAGATATATCTTATATACCTATGGAATATATGTGTGTACACACACAGAGACAGATAGATAAGATGATAGGTAGATAAGTAGATAGATAGACAATGGATATTTCAAATAATCTGACACATATTCTCACCATTTAAAACTCACAATCCTTCCTCAGATAGGTGAGGTAAATATATGAGTTTGTATTTTATCCAGATTGTCCCACATTCTTCATTTTTTTTTAATTGGCACTTCAGCTGTCCATCGCCCAAGCCAAAATATTGGAAATCACGTTGGCTTTTCTTGTCCTTTGTTGGTCCTTGTTCAATAACCCTTCAAGAAATCCTGTTTCACCACGTTCTGTCCAACAAATGGTATGTCCACTACCTTTCTGGTCCATCATCTCTTTCTTGTATTATTGCAAAAGCCTCGTGACTGATCTTCCTGTTCTATCTTTGCCCACCTTCAAACTGTCCTCAACACAACTTTCAGTGTAATACCATCAACATATAAGTCAAACCCAGGCTTTTTATCTTTCTTTCTTTTTTTTTCCCCTTGCTCAAATACTTCTGGTGCCATTTATAATAAAATGGCATCAGAACACCTTCCATGGTTCTATGTACTCTGGCTTCCAGGTGCATCTCCAACTTTATCTGTTCTATCTCTCTGTGCTTTCACTCCTCCCATAGCCACTTCTTTGCTTGCTTCAGAACATGTCAGCAAGGCCTTCGATTTTGCCATTCCTTCAGACTGGAATCCTCTTCCTAAGTTAGGCAAATATTCCACCCAGCCCTCACTTTGTTCAACATTCATTCAACACTATCTACTTAGTGAACCTGTCCCTTCTGCTCTCTCCCTTACGAACCCTCAATATCATACTTATTACCAAATTTTGAAGCTTCAGATTTTCTTTTGAGTTACTGCTATCCAACATTCAACAGATTTTCATTTTTTTCTTTATTGTGTTTCCCTTCCATTTTGAATGTATTCTCCATGATTCCAAAGGTTTGTGTCTGTTTCCTTCACTTATACATCTCTGTCAACAAGAATGGAATTGGCACCTTGTAGGTACTCAATAAACATCTATTGAGTTAATTTAAATAAGGCTCCTAAAAACCATGTATCCTTGGTTAAGAGTATACAACTAAGTATAATTCACACTTATAAGCAGAGAAATTAGGCTCTAAATGTCAGCTTTTCTACACTTATACTTTTATTTATAAAGTGTATTTGAGTAAAGTCTCAGCTTTCCATGACTATTTTAATTGACTGAAATTTATAAATGTATTGTCATATATCCAAATTATTATTTTTCTCATTTTTAAAATTATATGGAGGTGAAATTCACATTGCATAAAATTCAACATCTTGAAGCGAGCACTTTGGGAAATTTAGGACATTCTCAGTGTTGTACAACTGCTACCTGTAGCTAACTCCCAAATACTTCCATCACTCAAAACTAACATTCCTTACCCGGGAGCTGTTTCTGCATGTTATTCCTTTCCCTAAGCCTTGACAAACACTAATTTGCATTCTGTCTCTATGGATTTAGCTTTTTTGATTATTTCTTACAAATAGAATTATACAAAATGTAACCTTTTGTTTCTGGCTCTTTCGTGTTTCAGAGGTACATGAAAATTATAGGATATCTCAGTCCTTCATTTTTATTATTAAATAATATTCCTTTTATGTATATACCACAAATTATTTATCTATTCATTCATTGATGGACTTTGGGGTATTTTCTACCTTTTGGCTATTGTGTATAGTGCCGATACAAGTGTGTACATATACTTGTTTAAGTACCTCTTTTCAATTTTGGGAGGTATGTACTAGGACTGGAATTGAGGAGTCATAATGTAATTTTATATTGAACTTTTTGGAGAATTGCCAAACTGTTTTCCACAGCAGTTCCACAATTTTCATTAAATTTATGATTCTAATTTCTCCACTTACTTATGAATACTTGTTATTTTTCATTTTAAAAAATTGTAACCATCTTAGTGGATGTGAAATGCTTTTTTCATTTGTATTTGTATTTCCCTAATGTATTGTATTTCCCTAATTTGTATTTCCCTAATTGTATTTCCCTAATTTGTATTTCCCTAATGATTAATGATATTGAGCATATTTCCATGTGTTTGTTGGCCATTTTTATATCTTCTTTGGAGAATTATCTTTGAATAGAATATTCTTTTTTGTTTTTTGTTTTTTTTTTAGATTTGAGTATTCTTTGCCATTTTCAGTTGGATTTCTTTGTCTTTTGTTGAGTTGTCCAATGCATGATTTGCAAGTATTTTCAACCATTTGGTAGGGTATCTTTTACTTTCTTGATCTATCATTTCCTTCAATGTACAAAAGTGTTTAATTTTGATGAAGTCCAATTTATCCATTTTTTCTTTTGTTGTTCTCACTGCCAAATCAAAGCTTGTAAAGAGCCCATATTTTCTTCTAAGAGTTTTTTGTTGTTGGTGATGGTGGTGGTGTTTTTATTTGTTTGTTTGTTTGGTTTTTAGTTTTAACTCTATATTTAAGTTGTTTATCTATAATGAGTTTTTGTTTTGTTTTGTTTCATGTGTGCTGTAAGGTAAGGATTAAACGTCATTCTTTTGCATGTGGATATCTAGTTGCCCATGTACTATTTATTATGGAGACTATTCTTTTCTGATCTCAGAATCCTCATTAAAAATTAATTGGCTGTAGATACATGGTATTATTTTCAGACTTTCAATTCAAATCCATTGTATATATGTCTATCTGAATACAAGCACCACACTGTTTTGATTACCCTAGCTTGGAAGAAAATTTTGAAATTGTGATGTAATAGGATAATAGGGTAATTGTATTGGACTTTGTTCTTTTTCAAGATTGTTTTGGATATTTGGGACAATTCATAATTCACATGAATTCAAGAATTGGCTTTTTTATTTCTGCAAAAAACAAAGGCCATTGTAGTCTGGGTAGAAATTGTATTAAGTCTCTACATTGATTAACATCTTAACAATGTTAAATCTTCTAATCCATAATTATAAGATGTCTTTTATTTACTTGAGTATTACTTAATTTCTTTCAGCAACATTTTGTACTTTTCAGTGAGCAAGTCTATCATTTATCTATTATGGTTACATTTATTCCTTGGCTGTTTTTAATATATATTTTCTAAGATTTTATTTATTTATTTGAGAGAAAGAATGTGTGTGCACCATGCACTTGTGGGCATGCACATGTGTGGAAGCCAGAATGAGAGAGAGCAGCAGGCTCCCCGCTGACCATAGAGCCCAACATGGGGTTTGATCCCAGAACCCTGAGTTCATGGCCTGAGCAGAAGGCAGAGGCTTAACTGACTGAGCTACACAGGCACCCCGCTATTGTATGTTATTTTAATGGAATCTCCTTCTTAATTTTCAGATTGTTCATTATGAGCATAAAGAAACTCAAGTGATTTTTGCATGTGAGTGTAGTACCTTATAAATTTGCTGACTTATGTAAATTTATTTTGGATTTTCTACATACAGCATCACGATATATGTGAATAGAAATAGTTTCATGTCTTCATTTCCATTTCAAATGCCTTTTATTATTTTTTTCATGTCTAATTTCTATGGTTAAAATTGCCAGTACAATAATGAATATCATTGTGGAAGCAGGCATCCTTATCTTGTTCCTGATCTTAGAGGGATCTATTTCAGTGTTTCACCATTGAGTGTAATGTTAGCTGTGGATTTTTCATAAATGCACTTAATTATGTTGTAAAGTTTCCTTCTAATTAAGTATTTTTATCAATTAAGTATTTTTATCTAATTAAGTATTTTTATCAAAAGTGTTGACTTTTCTCAAATCATTTATCTGGATCTATTGAAATGGTCATGTCTTTTTGTTGTTGTTCTTTCTTTGACTAATGCAGTATATTACCATGATTGATTTTCTCATATTAAACCAAACTTGTATACTGTTATAAATAGTTGCTGTAGTTTTGATCTGTAAATTATTTTCTCTTGTGATATCTTTACCTGGATTTAGTTTAAGGGTAATGCAGACTTCATTGAATGAGGTAGGGAATATTCTGTCTGCTCATATGTTTTAAAAGATTTTGAAAAGGATGGATGTTAACTCTTCTTTAAATTATTAGTAGAATTCACCAGTGAAGACATCTGGACCTAAGCTCTACTTTTTTGAGATTTTGCTATTGTTGTTTTATTTTTTTCTCATTCTATCACTTCATTTGTTACAGTTTTAAGATTTTCTATTTCCTCTTGATTTAGTTTTTGTAATTTTTGTGTTTCTAAGAATTTTTCCATTCCATCTAGTTTATTTGATTTGTTAGCATACTATTGCTCATTCTCACAGATTTTTTTTTTATTCTTGTAAAGTTGGTAGTGATGTCTCCACTTTTATTTATGATTTTAATTATTGTGTCTTCTCACTTTGTTTGGTAGTCTATTGAAAGCCTCGTCATATTTGTTGATCTTTTCAGAGTTAACTTTTTGTCTTATTTATTCTCTTTTTTTGTTTTTAAATTTCTTTCAAGCCTGCTCTAATCTTTATTATTCTCTTCCTTTTGTTACCTTAAGGTTGAGTTTCCTCTTCTTTTTCTTGTTACTAACATTTAAAGTTACATTATTGATTTAAGATTTCTTTCTTCCTAAGTATAGGTGTTTACTGCTCTAAATTTCCCTCTGGCACTGACTTCACTGCATGTCATAAGTTTTAATATGTTATGTTTCCATTTTCATTCATATCTCATATTATCTAATTTCCCTTACCTTATTTGACCTATTGGTTAAAGATGTATTGTTTAAATTCTACAATTTTGTGAATTTTCTAGTTTTATTCCCTGTATTTTTTTCCCTCCTTAGGTTTATTATATTGTGGTGAGTAAAAGTACTTAGTATGATTTTACTCTTCTTAAATTTATTGAAACTTGTTTTGTTGCCTAACATCTGGTCTATCCTGGAGAATTTTCTGTGCATGAGTAGAATGTGCTGCTGTTGTTGGGTAGAGTGCTCTGTTTATGTCTTGGCATATAATGTTTAAATCCACTCTTATTTGCAGTGTAGATGTTGTAGTCTTTATTGAAATTAAGGAGGGATGGGAAGAGCAAGTAGAAATGCCACAAATATTTTTCTAGTGTTTTTAAGCTGCCTTTTCATGATTTAGGGTTTCTTATTGGCTGTAAAGTTTTGATTGTTTTCTTGATCTTTGACAGTTGCTTCTATCAATTTTGCTTGTTTTGTTTATGTTTATGTGGAAGAATGGGCATTGGGATTTACTTATAACATCATTTTTTTTTCTGATGCCACTTTCTAAATTATTTTTAAATCATTCTTTTAAAAAATATATTCTGGAAAATGTGGTTTAAGATGTCATTGTGAGCAGTAGGTCTTGCTATATACCTGCCTCATTTTATAAAGAACTATATATAGGTATATTGATTATAGATATAAATTTTTGAAGATATTTTACATCAAAAGCAGGAGCCACCAAATTCTAATCAGCCATATTCACCATGATGATTTTTAATGCTCACCACATCTGTTTATTTTCATAGCAGAAGCAGTTTGCTTTACGTGAGAACAGATGTATGTGTGATCATTTGCACTGAAACACCCAAACATTGGATTAAAACAGCAATTTACAATTTCTGCCTGAGACTTCTCTTAAGTACACAATTAGTGAACAATGAAGAACTCATTACCTCTTATATCTTTACAGTCAAGAAAACAAACAATTAAACTTGGTTGTGTGAAAACACGTGCAGATAAACTAACATACATGTAAATACACATCACACTATTTTGAATTTTCTGAAACTGGAAAACATCTGCTCTCTTATTAGAGACAATCCTATAGATGAAAATTTACCCAGAAGTTGGTTTTGTCTTGGTATCCCCTTGACTTTTTGATATCTCTTTCAATTATTTATGTAATCATTTATTCATTTTTGATAAAAGAAGGGAAAAAATAGAAGGAAAAATGTCATGAATAAACGAACATCATTCATGATCTAGTAAATCTTTGTCAGATTAATCTTTATTTAATTACCCTTCCCTTGCTGGTAATAGGATGATTATTCATGAAAAATTCCTCCAATTGAGATGTTAATCTTTCAATATCTTTATCCTTTTTTGTGCAAATAGAAGATATACATATTTATAATACTCTTCTTCAAGTTATTTATTTTACTTTAAATACCTGGACTCCATCAGCAAGCAAAACTTTTGGTGACCTATTGCAATCCTATTACATTCATGTGTTCATCAAAATCGTGCTCTCATAGGACATTTTTGATACCCTCTCTCTCAAACTTTTATCCATTTGTAGGTGATGACCTTCCTCCCTCCTTTGAGACACATGAGCCATCATAAGAGAACATCCTCTTCATCCATCCCACACAATCTCATTGATTCACATTCTGCCTTTGTTCCCATTGCTATGCATGAGCCTCCCTGTGCCTAAATCAGTTTTTTTTTTAGTTTTCATTTTAACTCTAGTTAGTTAACATACAGTGTTTTATTTTGTTTTATTATGTTATGTTAGTCACCATACAGCACATCATTAGTTTTTTACTTAGTGTTCCATAAATAATTGTTTGCACATAACACCCAGTGCTCCATACAACACGTACCCTCCTTAATACACACCACCAGGGTCACCCATACTTTTGTGTTTTCCTCAATTTCTTTTACAAGTGTTATATAGTTTCTATAGTATAGCTCCTTCACCTCTTTGGTTAGGTTTATTCCAAGATATCTTGTGGTTTTGGTGTCATTGTAAATGAAATCAATTTCCCAGTTTCTCTTTCTACAGTTACATTGTTAGTGTAGAGGAAAGTAACTGATTTCTGTGCATTGATTTTGTATCCTGTCACTTTACTGAATTGCTGCATGAGTTCTAGTAATTTAGGGGTGGAGTCTTTTGGGTTTTCCAAATAAAATATCATGTCATCTGCAAAGAAAGAGAATTTTAATTCTTCTTTGACAATTTGAATAACTTTCATTTCTTTTTCTTGTCTGATTACTATTCCTAGGACTTCTGTGTTCAGCAATGGTGGAAAGAGTGGGCATCTTGTCATGTTCCTGATCTTAGGGAAAGGCTCTCAGTTTTCCCCCATTGAAAATGATATTAACTATGGAGTTTTTATAATTGTTATTGCATAGTAGCTTTTTAAATTTCTACTGATTCACACATATATATTTTTTCTTTTTTTATATATAGACACAGATATAGATATAAGCTTCAGTGTAGTCTTTTTTTCCCTATACAATTTGTGTGTGTGTGTGTGTGTGTGTGTGTGTGTGTGTGTATGTTTGTGTGTATATATATATATATACCAGTTTTAATTTTCCTATAAGTCTTGGAAGTAGTGTTCTCCAATAAGAAGAATAAAATATACCCAGGAAAAACCTCACCCACATTAAGAGACTATAACACCCCCACCACTACCCTCAGCCCCCTCCTCGCTTTTAAGTTTATAAGTCTTATTCTTGTGTTTCATTTTGGCTGGGTTTTCTTGGTGGTGGCTTCCAATTGCTCTGAACTTTCCCTTGCATGGATTGTAGGTAATATTTTTGACTCTGTATATTCCCTCAACCAGTCCTTAACAGAATGACTAGGAGAAGAAATTCCCAACAAAGAAAATAACCAAAGGCAATGACCTGTCCTTCAGACTTAATGGATATGGATATAAGCAAGATGTCAGAAGTAGATTTCAGGGTAACAGTTATGAAGACAATAATCAGGCTGGAGAAAACCACTAATAACATGGATTCTCTAAGGGCAGAAATGAGAGCTAATCAGGCCAAACAAAAAAATCTATGAATGAGATGCAATCTAAGCTAGATACTGTAATAGCTAGGGTAAATGAGGAAGAAGTTTGACCTAGAAGACAAACTGATAGACATGAAGGAACAGGAGAAGGCCTGGAACAAAACATCTTAAAATCCATGAAACAGAATTAGAGAAATAAATGACACCATGAAACATTCCAGTGTCAGAATTATTGGATCCCTGAGGGTATATATATAGAGAGAGGACTAGAGGATATATTCGAGGAAATCATAGCTGAGAACTTCTCTAATCTGGGGAATGAAACAAACAAGCATTCTTGTCCTAGAGGCAGAGAGGACCTCACCCAAGTTCGAGGAGAACAGACCAACACCCCAGCATATAATAATAAAACTCACAAATCTTAGAACCAAGGAAACCATCTTAAGAGCAGTTAGGGTGAAGAAATTCCTTACATATGGAAGAAAGAACATCAGAATGTCAGACTTTTCCAAAGAGACCTGACAAGCCAGAAAGGGCTAGCAAAACATATTCAGGGTACTAAACGAGAAAATCATGCTGCCAAGAATACTTTATCTGGCAAGGCTGTCATTCAGAACAGAAAGAGAGATAAAGAGCTTCCAGGACCAACAGAAACTAAAAGAATATGTGCCCACTAAGCTGGCCTTGCAAGAAATATTAGGGGTGTTACTATAAAAGGAGAAGGACCCCAAGAATGATATACAACAGAAATTTACAGAATCTATGTGAATGGCTAAAATGCTCCTGTGAAATGGCACAGGGTTGAAGATGGGATAAAAAGACAGGACCCATCCATATGGTATCTATAAGAGACTCATTTTGAGCCTAAAGATACATCCAAACTGAAAGTGAAGGGATGGAGAACCATTTTTCATGCCAACAGATTCCTCAAAAGAAGCTGGGGTAGCAATTCTCATATCAGACAAATTAGATTTTGAGCTAAAGTCTGTAGTTAGAGATAGGGAAGAACACTATATAATACTTAAAGGAGGACACTATATTATCTATCCAACAAGAGGATCTAAAAATTGTAACTATCTATGACCCAACATGGGAGAAACCAACCATATAAGCTAACTGTTAACCAAAATAAGAGACATAGTGATAATAAAATGTTAGTAGTAGGAGATCTCAACACTCCACTCTCAGCAACAGGCAGATCATCTAAACAGAAAATGAACACAGAAACAAGAGCTTTGAATAACACACTGGGCAAGATGGATCTCATAGATATATACAGAGCATTCCACACTAAAACATACAATATTAGGTTAGTTTCAAGTGTACAATATAGAGATTCAACAATTCCATACAGCATCTGGTACTCATCACAATAATCTCCATCACCTACTTCACCCATTGCCCCACCAACCACCTCTGACAACCATCAGTTTTTCTATTGTTAAGACTCTGACTCTCGTTTTTTTCTCTTTTTCCCTTTACTCATTTTTTTGTTTCTTCAATTTCACATATGAGTGAAACCGTATGGTACTTGTCATTCTCTGACTGACTTATCTGATAAAAAGTTACTACCTAACATATATAAAGAATTTATACAAATCAATACCTAGAAATAAATCATCTAATTTAAAAAAAAATGGGCAGAAGACATGAATAGACATTTTCCCAAAGAAGACATCCAGATAACCAATAGGCACATGAAAAGATGCTCAACATCATTAGGGAAATTAGGAAATTCATTAGGGAATTAGGGAAATTCAAATCAAAACCACAATGGGATTTCACTTCACATCTGTCACAATGGTTAAAATCAATAACTCAAGAAATAACAGGTGTTGAGGTGTTGGGGAAAAATGAACCCTCTTGCACTGCTGGTGGGAATGAAAACGTCTTCAGCCACAGTGAAAAACAGTAGGGAGTTTCCTCATAAAGTTACAAATAGAATTAACCTATGATCCAGCAATCATACTACTGGGTATTTACCCAAAAGATACAAAAATACTAATTCAAAAGGATGCATGCCCCCCTATGTTTATACCAACCTTATTTACAAGAGCCAAATTATGGAAACAGCCAAGTGTCCATAGATGAATACATAAGGAAAATGTGGTATGTGTATATAATGGGATATTATTCAGCCAAAAAAAAAAAAAAAGAATGAAATCTTGCCATTTGTAACAACGTGGATGGAGCTGGAGAGTATAATGCTAAGCCAAATAACCTTATCAGAGAAAGGCAAATATCCACTTTCATATATAGCCCAGGACTTCCTTAAAACTCTATGCTCACATATGCAACTGCCTTCTCATCATCTCCGTCCAAAAGAAAACTAGGTACCTCAAATACGATTTTAAAAATTTTATTAGATTAAAACAAATATTTAAAGTATATAAAATATCACTGTGTGGGGCGTGTGGGTGATTCACTGAGTTAAGCCACTGCTTTCAGCTCAGGTCATGATCTCAGGGTCCTGGGATCAAGCCCCGCATCAGGCTTTCTTCTCAGCAGGGAGCCTGCTTCCTTCTCTCTCTCTCTCTCTCTCTCTCTGCCAGTCTCTCTGCCTGCTTGTGATCTCTCTCTATCAAATAAATAAATAAAATATTTTAAAAATATCATTATACAGTTCAATGAATTTCTAAAAAGATAATACAGTGTTTATCAGCATCACAGAAGTCATTCTTTTGTCCTTTGCTAAAAGGTTGCAACCCCCGTTACCAATATCCTAATTTCTAATACTATAAGGCAGTTTGTGTGTTTTTATACTTTTTATAATGGAATCATGCAGTGTGTACTTTTTTGTATCTCTTTTGTCTTAATATTTGATGAATTCTTTTTTTTTATTTATTTATTTTCAGTGTAACAGGGTTCATTGTTTTTGCACCACACCCAGTGCTCCATGCAGTACGTGCCCTATTACCCACCACCTGGTTCCTCAACCTCCCACCCCGCCCCCCCGCCCCTTCAAAACCCTCTGGATGTTTTTCAGAGTCCTTAGTCTCTCATGGTTCATCTCCCCTTCCAGTTTCCCTCAACTCCCTTCTCCTCTCCATCTCCCCATGTCCACCGTGTTCTTTGTTATGGTCCACAAATAAATGACACCATATGATACTTGACTCTCTCTGCTTGACTTATTTCACACAGCATAATCTCTTCCAGTCCCATCCATGTTGCTACAAATGTTGGGTATTCATCCTTTCTGATGGAGGCATAATACTCCATTGTGTATATGTACCACATCTTCCTTATCCATTCGTCCATTGAAGGGCATCTTGGTTCTTTTTTTTTTTTTTTTCTACCATCTGTTTTGTTTATTTTTTTTTAATTTGTTTATTTTCAGGGTAACAGTGCTCATTGTTTTTGCACCACACCCAGTGCTCCATGCAGTACGAGCCCTCCCTATTACCCACAACCTGGTTCCTCAACCACCCACACCCCCGCCCCTTCAAAACCCTCTGGTTGTTTTTCAGAGTCCATAGTCTATCATGGTCCATCTCCCCTTCCAGTTTCTCTCAACTCCCTCTCCTCTCCATCTCCCCATGTCCTCCGTGTTCTTTGTTATGCTCCACAAATAAGTGAGACCATATGATACTTGACTCTCTCTGCTTGACTTATTTTGCTCAGCATAATCTCTTCCAGTCCTGTCCATGTTGCTATAAAAGTTGGGTATTCATCCTTTCTGATGGAGGCATAATACTCCATCGTGTATATGGACCACATCTTCCTTATCCATTCATGCGTTGAAGGACATCTTGGTTCTTTCCACAGTTTGGCGACCGTAGCCATTGCTGCAATAAACATTGGGGTACAGATGGCCCTTCTTTTCACTACATCTGTATCTTTGGGGTAAATACCCAGTAGTGCAATTGCAGGGTCATAGGGAAGCTCTATTCTTAATTTCTTCAGGGATCTCCACACTGTTCTCCAAAGTGGCTGCACTAACTTGCACTCCCACCAACAGTGTAAGAGGGTTCCCCTTTCTCCACATCCTCTCCAACACACATTGTTTCCTGTCTTGCTAATTTTGGCCATTCTAACTGCTGTCAGGTGGTATCTCAATGTAGTTTTAATATGAATCTCCCTGATGGCTAGTGATGATGAACATTTTTTCATGTGTCTGATAGCCATTTGTATGTCTTCTTTGGAGAAGTGTCTGTTCATATCTTCTGCCCATTTTTTGATATGATTATCTGTTTTGTGTGTGTTGAGTTTGACGAGTTCTTCATAGATCATGGATATCAACCTTTTGTCTGTACTGTCATTTGCAAATATCTTCTCCCATTCCATGGGTTGCCTTTTTGTTCTGTTGACTGTTTCCTTTGCTGTGCAGAAGCATTTGATCTTGATGAAGTCCCAAAAGTTCATTTTCGCTTTTGTTTCCTTTGTCTTTGGAGGCATATCTTGAAAGAAGTTGCTGTGGCTGATATCGAAGAGGTTACTGCCTATGTTCTCCTCTAGGATTTTGATGGATTCCTGTCTCACGTTGAGGTCTTTTATCCATTTCAAGTTTATCTTTGTGTACGGTGTAAGAGAATGGTCGAGTTTCATTCTTCTTTTAATGCCATTCTGATCAAAATTCCACCGGTATTTTTCAAAGAGCTGGAGCAAATAATCTTAAAATTTGTATGGAATCAGAAGAGACCCCGAATTGCTAAGGAAATGTTGAAAAACAAAAACAAAACTGGCGGCATCACGTTACCCAATTTCAAGCTTTACTACAAAGCTGTGATCACCAAGACAGCATGGTACTGGCATAAAAACAGACACATAGACCAGTGGAACAGAGTAGAGAGCCCAGATATGGACCCTCAACTCTATGGTCAAATAATCTTCGACAAAACAGGAAAAAATATACAATGGAAAAAAGACAGTCTCTTCAATATTTGATGAATTCTTGATGTTGCACGTAGCTACACTGCAATATAATACTATTTTGGTAGAAATATGTCAAAAGTTGTCATTGATAATAAGCTTTTTAATGATTTTATTTATTTATTTGACAGAGAGAGAGAGTATAAGCAGAAGGAGAGGGAGGCTGAGGGAGAGAGAGAAGCAGTTTCCATGCTGAGCAGAGAACCTCTGCCTAACCAACTGAGCCACTCAGGTGCTCAATCACTGGCAATTGTCTAGTGTGCTACAAGTTTTGGGGTACTCTAGTGGTGCTGCTGTGAAAATTCTTTTACATATCTTTTGGTGTAATTTGTATGTGCCTTTATTCGGTCTCTATCTCAGAGTGGAATTCCTGGATGTGTGCACATTTTACTTCCATTAGACACTTCTATACAGTTTTCCAGTGGCACCAATTTATACCTCTTCAGCAATTTTTGAGAGTAATATTGAGGGTAATATATCCAAAACCATACTCCTTTTGCCTCACACAAACCAGTTTCTTTTACAGTTATCCACTATGTGAGTTAGCAACAAATTTAATTTTCTGATTGATCCCTTATACCAAAACACAATCTTGACAACATTCTCCATGCTTATTTTCTCTGTTCTGTATTTCCAAACCATCAACAAATTCTGAAGCTTCTCTTTACAAAAGCATAAAAATATATTCATATCAATGGTAAAAGATATATATATATATATATGTATATATATATATACACACACACACAATTTTATATAATATATACATTCATTTGCATATATTAATGTGGTCACTTGGTTTATGCTGCCATTATTTCTTGTCTGGTTGTTAATTGTCTATGTATTTCCATTCCATCTTTCACAGTCAATTCGCCATTGAGCAACCAGAGTGATTAAAAAGCATAAGCCATATCTTGTGCTCATTGCTGCCCCACCTCACTCATAGTAAAAGACTTATAACTTACAATGGTCTATAAACCTGTCTGTACCTTGCACCTTGTTTTCTATCTTGTCATCTCCTGCCATGTTCCCCATGGTCCACTACACCCTGCCACACTGCCCCCCTTGCTCTTGCTCAAGTATTCCTTATTCCTAGTGTTTATTTCTAGTTCTTGATGAATGCTCTTATTCCCACACAGGCGTTCTTCCCCTAGTAGCCAAGGTCTTTCCACATGTCACCTCATTAAAACATAAATATTTGTCCCCACAGTCCCTAAGCAGTCCCTTTTCCCATACTTTCATTTGCCTTTGTAGCAGTTATTGAAATTTTAACTATTTATTTATAAACCTAATAACACAAGAAAATATTTATGGTGAGAGTATTACTTTGTTTTATTTAATCTGTTTCTTAATTATACTCAACAATGCTTGGTATAGAACAGGGGCTGAAATGTAAATTTGTGAAAAAGTAAATGGATTTCTTAGCAAGCTGAGAAAATAATTTTCAAAATAGTGACAACTCAAAGACATCTTTAAGAATTGAAAATCATTTAAAATATTATTTAGTCCATGGGGCTCCTGGTTGGCTCAGCGCATTAGAGACTCTGTCTTTGACTCAGGTCATGATCCCAGGGTCCTGGGATAGACCCCACATCAAGCTCTCTGCTCTGTGGGGAGCCTGCTTCCTCCTCTCTCTCTGCCTGCCTCTCTGCCTACTTGTCATCTCTGTCAAATAAATAAAAAAATAAAATCTTTAAAGAAAGATTATTTAGTCCAAATTTGTCTGTTCAAATGGAAAAATCACAAGAAAGATACTCAAAGATACTAAGCAATATAGAAGCATTAATTAATGTAGAATAACTAAAAGATTTTCTTCAGGACCAAAACATGTATTTTTTTAAATGTTAATTTACAAATGAAATAGTGTAAATTTCTGATTGTTTATAAAACTAGGCTTAGTGTGATTCAATATTTCTCAATATTCATTGGTTATTACAGATTGCCATTAGACATAAAAGAATGATTGCTTTATGCTGCAACCACTCTGGAAAACAGCATGGAGGATCCTCAAAATGTTGAAAATAGAACTACCCTATGACCCAGCAATTGCACTACTGGGTATTTACCCTAAAGATACAAACGTAGTGATCCGAAGGGGCACGTGCACCCGAATGTTTATAGCAGCAATGTTTACAATAGCCAAACTATGGAAAGAACCTAGATTTCCATCAACAGATGAATGGCTAAAGAAGATGTGATATATATACACATTGGAATACTATACAGCCATCAAAAGAAATGAAATCTTGCCATTTGTGATGACGTGGATGGAACTAGATGGTATCATGCTTAGTGAAATAAGTGAATTGGAGAAAGACAACTATCCTCTGATCTCCCTGATATGAGGAAGTGGAGTTGCAACAGGGGGGGTTAGGGGGATAGGAGAAGAATAAATGAAACAAGATGGGATTGGGAGGGAGACAAACCATAAGTGACTCTTAATCTCACAAAACAAAGTGAGCGTTGCTGGGGGAAGGGGGGATCGGTAGAGGGTGGTGGGGTTATGGACATTGGGGAGGATATGTGCTATGGTGAGTGTTGTGAAGTGTGTAAACCTGGTGATTCACAGACCTGTACCCCTGGGGATTAAAACACATTATATGTTTATAAAAAAAAATTTAAAAATTAAAAAATTTAAAAAAAAAGAATGAGGGGAGGAGTCAAGATGGCGGAGAAGTAGCAGGCTGTGACTACATCAGGTAGCAGGAGATCAGCTAGATAGCTTATCTAAACATTGCAAACACCTACAAATCCAATGGGAGATCAAAGAGAAGAACAGCAATTCTAGAAACAGAAAATCAACCACTTTCTGAAAGATAGGACTGGCGGAGAAGTGAATCCAAAGTGTCAGGAAGGTAGTCCGCTGGGCGAGGGTCCAGCTCCCAGCAAGTGGCAGAGCAATGGAGCACAAAATCAGGACTTTTAGCAGGCTGTTCCACTGAGGGACATTGCTCCAGAGGCTAAACCGGGGTGAAGCACACACGGGGTCGGCGTGGCCCCAGGTCCTGCAGGGTCACAGAAGGATAGAGGGTGTCAGAGTGTCATGGAGCTTGCAGGTATTAGGATGGGGAAGACAGCTACAGAGACAAAGCTGAGGAGTGAGCTCTCAGCTCAGGGTTACCTTGAAACGGTCGCAGGCTGGGTGAGCTCGGAGCACGGCCGGAGGCCGGGGATACGGGAGTGATTGGACGCTGTTCTCTGGGGGCGCACTGAGGAGTGGAGCCCCGGGCTCTGAGCTCCTCCTTGCCGGAGACTGGGAGGCCGCCATTTTCATTTCCGTCCTCCAGAACTCTAAGGAAAGCATTTAGGGAAAAAAGCTCCCGAAAGGAACCAGAGCGGATTACTTAGCCCAGCCCCTGGTAAGGGCGGTGCAATTCTGCCTCGAGCAAAGACACTTGAGAATCACTACAACAGGCCCCTCCCCCAGAAGAGCAACAAGAAATCCAGCCAGGACCAAGTTCACCAACCAAGGAGAGCAGGTTCAATGCCAAGGACAGCAGCGAAATTCCAGAGGAAGAGAAAGCAAAGCACAGAACTCATGGCTTTCTCCCCATGAATCTTTAGTCTAGCTGTTAATTTAATTTTTTTTCAATTTTTTTTCTTCTGCTGCTAATTTTTTTTAACTTTTACCCTTTCCTTTTTTAACATTTTTAACTCGTTTATCTAATATATATGTATATATTTTTCTTTTTTATATTTTTTCTTTATTTGTTTTATTTTTTTAATTTTTTTTTTCTGAACCTCATTTTATTCCGTTTCACTCCCCCATGGTTTGGGGTCTCTTCTGATTTGGTTAAAGTGCATATTCCTGGGATCTTTGCCAAACTTTTAGTATTTTACTTGCTCCTTCATATACTCTTATCTGGACAAAATGAAAAGGCAGAAAAGTTCACCACAAAAAGAACAAGAGGCAGTAGAGAAGGCTAGGACCCTAATCAATACAGACATCCATAATATGTCAGATCTAGAGTTCAGAATGATGATTCTCAAGGTTCTAGCCAGGCTCAAAAAAGGCATGGAAGATATTAGAGAAACCCTTCCTGGAGATATAAAAGCCCTTTATTTCTTGAGAAATAAAAGAACTAAAATCTAAACAAGTTGAAATAAAAAAAGGTTTAATGAGGTGCAATCAAAAATGGAGGCTCTCACTGCTAGGATAAATGAGGCAGAAGAAAGAATTAGTGATTAGAAGACCAAATGACAGAGAATAAAGAAGCTGAGCAAAAGAGGGACAAACAGCTACTAGGCAACGAGGGGAGAATTCGAGAGAAAAGTGACACCATAAGACAAAACAACATTAGAATAATTGGGATTCCAGAAGAAGAAGAGAGAGGGGAGCAGAAGGTCTACTGGAGAGAATTATTGGAGAGAATTTCCCTAATATGGCAAAGGAAACAAGCATCAAAATCCAGGAGGTGCAGAGAACCCCCCTCAAAGTCAAAAAGAATAGGTCCACACCCCGTCACCTAATAGTAAAATTTACAAGTCTTAGTGAGAAAGAGAAAATCCTGAAAGCAGCCCGGGAAAAGAAGTCTGTAACATACAATGGTAAAAATATTGGATTGGCAGCAGACTTATCCACAGAGACCTGGCTGGCCAGAAAGAGCTGGCATGATATATTCCAAGAACTAAACGAGAAAAACATGCATCCAAGAATACTCTATCCTGCTAGGCTATCATTGAAAATAGATGGAGAGATAAAAAGCTTCCAGGACAAACAAAAACTGAAAGAATTTGCAAACACCAAACCAGCTCTACAGGAAATATTGAAAGGGGTCCTCCAGGCAAAGAGAGAGCCTAAAATTACTAGATCAGAAAGGAACAGAGACAATATACATATTGTCACCTTACAGGCAATAGAATGGCACTAAATTCATATCTCTCAATAGTTACCCTGAATGTTAATGGACTAAATGCCCCAATCAAAAGACACAGGGTATCAGAATGGATAAAAAAACAAAACCCATCTATATGTTGCCTAAAAGAAACTCATTTTAGACGTGAAGACACCTCCAGATTTAAAGTGAGGGGGTGGAAAACAATTTACCATGCTAATGGGCATCAGAAGAAAGCTGGGGTGGCAATCCTTATATCAGATCAGTTAGACTTTAAGCCAAAGGCTATAATAAGAGATGAGGAAGGAAACTATGTCATATTCAAAGGGTCTGTCCAACAAGAAGATCTAACAATTTTAAATATCTATGCCCCTAATGTGGGAGCAGCCAACTATATAAACCAAATAATAACAAAATCAAAGAAACACATCAATAAATATACAATAATAGTAGGGGACTTTAACATTCCCCTCACTGAAATAGACAGATCATCCAAGCAAAAGATCAACAAGGAAATAAAGTCCTTAAATGACACACTGGACCAGATGGACATCACAGATATATTCAGAACATTTCATCCCAAAGCAACAGAAAACACATTCTTCTCTAATGCACATCGAACATTCTCCAGAATAGATCACATCCTGCATCATAAATCCAGTCTCAACTGGTATTAAAAGATTGGGATCATTCCCTGCATATTTTCAGACCACAATGCTCTGAAGCTAGAACTCAATCACAAGAGGAAATTTGGAAAGAATCCAAATACATGGAGACTAAACAGCATTCTTCTAGAGAATGAATGGATCAACCTGGAAATTAAAGAAGAATTGAAAAAATTCATGGAAACAAATGATATTGAAAACACAACAGTTCAAAATCTGTGGGACACAGCAAAGGCAGTCCTGAGAGAAAAATATATAGCAGTACAAGCCTTTCTCAAGAAACAAGAAAGGTCTCAAGTACACAACCTAACCTTACACCTAAAGGAGCTGTAGAAAGAACAAGAAAGAAACCCTAAACCCAGCAGGAGAAGAGAAATCATAAAGATTAGAGCAGAAATCAATGAAATAGAAACCAAAAAGTGCAATAGAACAAATCAACGAAACTAGGAGCTGGTTCTTTGAAAGAATTAATAAGATTGATAAGCCCCTGGCCAGACTTATCAAAAAGAAAAGAGAAAGGACCCAAATATATCAAATCATGAATGAAAGAGAGAGATCACAACTAACACCAAAGAAATACAGACAATTATAAGAACATACTATGAGCAACTCTATGCCAACAAATTTGACAATCTGGAAGAAATGGATGCATTCCTAGAGACATAGAAACTACCGCAACTGAACCAGGAAGAAATAGAAAACCTAAGCAGACCTATAACCCATAAGGAGATTGAAGCAGTCATCAAAAATCTCCAAATGAACAAAAGCCCAGGGCCAGACGGCTTCCCAGGGGAATTCTACCAAACATTTAAAGAAGAATTAATTCCTATTCTCCTGAAACTGTTCCAAAAAAGGAAATGGAAGGAAAACTTCCAAACTCATTTTATGAGGCCAGCATCACCTTGAACCCAAAACCAGACAAAGATCCCACCAAAAAAGAGAACTACAGACCAATATCCTTGATGAACACAGATGCAAAAATTCTCACCAAAATACTAGCCAATAGAATACAACAGTACATTTAAAGGATTATTCACCATGACTAAGTGGGATTTATTCCAGGGCGGCAAGGTTGGTTCAACATCCACAAATCAATCAATGTGATACAACACATTAATTTAAAAAAGAACAAGAACCATATGATACTCTCAAAAGATGCTGAAAAAGCAATTGACAAAGTACATCATCTCTTCCTGATCAAAACTCTTCAAAGTGTAGGGATAGAGGACACATACCTCAATATTATCAAAGCCATCTATGAAAAAGCCACCGCAAATATCATTCTCAATGGAGAAAAACAAAATTTTCCGCTAAGGTCAGGAACACGGCAGGGATGTCCATTATCACCACTGCTATTCAACATAGTACTAGAAGTCCTAGCCTCAGCAATCAGACAACAAAAGGAAATTAAAGGCATCCAAATCAGCAAAGAAGAAGTCAAACTCTCACTCTTCGCAGACAATATGATACTATATGTGGAAAACCCAAAAGCCTCCACTCCAAAACTGCTAGAACTTGTACAGGAATTCAATAAAGTGTCAGGATATAAAATCAATGCACAGAAATCAGTTGCATTTCTCTACACAAATAACAAGAGAGAAGAAAGAGAAATTAAGGAGTCATCCCCATTTACAATTGCACCTAAAACCATAAGATGTCCAGGAATAAAACTAACCAAAGAGGCTAAGAATCTGTATGCAGAAAACTATAAAGTACTCATGAAAGAAATTGAGGAAGACACAAAGAAATGGAAAAATGTTCCATGCTCCTGAATTGGAAGAATAAATATTGTGAAAATATCTATGCTACCTAAAGCAATCTACACATTTAATGCAATCCCATCCATTTTTTACAAAGAAATGGAAAAAATAATCCTAAATTTTATATGGAACCAGAAAAGATCTCGAATAGCCAAAGGAATATTGAAAAAGAAAGCCAAAGTTGGTGGCATCACAATTCCGGACTTCAAGCTCTATTACAAAGCTGTCATCATCAAGACAGCATGATACTGGCACAAAAACAGACACATAGATCAATGGAACAGAATAGAGAGCCCAGAAATAGACCCTCAACTCTATGGTCAACTAATCTTCGACAAAGTAGGAAAAAATGTCCAATGGAAAAAAGACAGCCTCTTCAATAAATGGTGCTGGGAAAATTGGACAGCCACTTGCAGAAAAATGAAATTGGACCATTTTCTTACACCACACATGAAAATAGACTCTAAATGGATGAAGGACCTCAATGTGAGAAAGGAATCCATCAAAATCCTTGAGGAGAGCACATGCAGCAACATCTTCGACCTCAGCCGCAGCAACATCTTCTTAGGAACATTGCCAAAGGCAAGGGAAGCAATGGCTAAAATGAACTACTGGGATTTCATCAAGATCAAAAGATTTTGCACAGCAAAGGAAACAGTTAACAAAACAAGACAACTGACATAATGGGAGAAAATATTTGCAAACGACATATCAGATAAAGTGCTAGTGTCCAAAATCTTTAAGGAACTTAGCAAACTCAACACCCAAAGAACAAATAACCCAATCAAGAAATGGACAGAAGACATGAACAGACATTTCTGCAAAGAAGACATCCAGATGGCCAGCAGACATATGAAAAAGTGCTCCACATCACTTGACATCAGGGAAATACAAATGAAAACCACAATGAGATATCACCTCAAACCAGTCAGAATGGCTAAAATTAACAAGTCATTAAATGACAGATGCTGGTGAGGATGCAGAGAAAGGGGAACCCTCTTACACTGTTGTTGGGAATGCAAGCTGGTGCAACCACTCTGGAAAACAGCATGGAGGTTCCTCAAATGTTAAAAATAGAACTACCCTATGACCCAGCAATTGCACTACTGGGTATTTACTCTAAAGATACAAACATAGTGATCCGAAGGGGCACGTGCACCCGAATGTTTATAGCAGCAATGTCCACAATAGCCAAACTATGGATAGAACCTAGATGTCCATCAACATGTGAATGGATAAAGAAGATGTGGTATATATCCACAATGGAATACTATGCAGCCATCAAAAGAAATGAAATCTTGCCATTTGCGATGACGTGGATGGAACTAGAGGCTATCATGCTTAGTGAAATAAGTGAATTTGGGAAGACAACTATCCTCTAATCTCCCTGATATGAGAAAGTGGAGATGCAACATGGGGTGTTAAGGGGAGTAGGAGAAGAATAAATGAAACAAGATGGGATTGGAGGGAGACAAACCATAAGTGACTCTTAATCTCACAAAACTCAAAAACTGAGGGTTACTGGGGGGAGGGGAGAGGAGCGGGGGAGTGGGTTTATGGATGTTGGGGAGGGTATGTGCTATGGTGAGTCCTGTGAAGTGTCTAAACCTGGTGATTCACAGACCCTGTACCCCTCGGGATAAAAATACATTATATGTTTAGAAAAAAATAAAAAATTAATAAAAATTAAAAAAAAGAAGAAGAAAAAAGAATGATTGCTTTAAACTATGATAAAATTATGGACTCCAAGAATTTATATTTGCATGGATCAATGCCACGATGTTGGTGATCAGAGATTTCTGAAATAATATGGATGCCTCAATTATGTAATTTTTAAAAATTCTCAAAATGACACACAGTAGCAAATTAAGTTTTAAAATATTCAGTTCAACATTTGGTATCAATAAGTAAAATCATTAGAGATCAAATGTTATTTCTGGGAGCACCTCGGTGGCTCAGCGTTCAACTGAGGTCATAATCACAGGGTCCAAGGATTGAGCTCTGCATCAGGCTCTCTGCTCAGCCTGCCCTCTATCTCTGCCTGCCTCTCTGTCTTGTGATCTCTGTCTGTCAAATAAATAAATAAAATCTTTAAACACAAATAAATAAATAAATGTGATTTCTGCAAGGTTATCTTTAATAAATATTCATGTTAAATGGTCTTTCACAAGCTGCAAAACTGGTTTGAGAGAATCGAGATGTTTTCTTCCAATTCCCTCCTTTACTGATTTTCTAATCCAGGATATTGCATTTTTAGTAATGAATTTCTATCTTCCCTTGCTAACAAATGCACATATGAAATTATAAGGAGTATATATTAGTCTCAGAACCCAGTTCCTGACAAAGGGTCCCTAAACCCCTTGTAAATTCTAAGTGGTAAGAACACGAGGTCATCTTTTATTCTACTGAGTTAAGTTTATGTGGGCTTCTATATGTCTCCTACATACAGACTGGTAACTAGAAAGACAAAGGCATGATTGAAAGCTTAAAATTTTAGAGGTGCCTAGGTGGTGCATTCCACTGAGCATACAACTCTTGGTTTTGGCTCAGGTCCTGATCCCAGGGTCTCTCTTTTTTTTATGATTTTATTTATTTATTTGACAGACAGAGATCACAAGTAGGCAGAGTGGCAGGCAGAGAGAGAGGAGGAAACAGGCTCCCAGCTGAGCAGAGAGCCCCATGTGGGGCTCGATCCCAGGACCCTGGAATCATGACCTGAGGTGAAGGCAGAGGCTTTAACACACTGAGCCACCCAGGTGCCCCCGATCCCAAGGTCTTAAGATCAGCCCCATATCAGGCTTGAAGGGAGCTAGCTTAATATACTCCCATTGCCATCATATCAGACTTTAGCAGGGAGCTAGCTTAATACACTCCCATTGCCACACCCTCCACTTTCTTTCTCTCTCTCTCTGATACAAATAAATAAATCTTTTTGGTAAGGTATTATTTATTTATTTTTTATTTATTTGAGAGAGAGAGAGAGAGCACAGGGAGAGAGAGCGAGTGAGTGCATGTGCCCATGCGCGCGCATGCACAGGAGTGGGGGAGGGGCAGAGAGAGAGGAAAAAGCAGACTTCCCTCTGAGCAGGGAGCCTGATGCTGGACTTGATCCCAAGGCCCCAGCATCATGAAGTGAGCCCAAGGCAGATGCTTAACTGATTAAGCCACACAGAGACCCAATAAATAAATCTCTAAAAAAAATTTTCAATCCATCCGTCATTCTCCAGAGAGGGGAGAGGGGATAGAAATTTAATTAATTAATTATGCCTACTTGAGGAAGATTCCAAAAATCCCAATAGTACAGAGTTTAGGGCACTTCCAGACTGTGAACACAACCACATACAAGAAAGAAGATGACCTTAATTTCACAGGAACAAAAACTCCTGTATTCAGGACTCCCAGATCTCACCTTGTGTATTTCTTCATCTAGTTGTTCATTTATATCCTTTATAATATTCTTTAAAAAATTGGTAGAGGGCGCCTGGGTGGCTCAGTGGGTTAAGCTGCTGCCTTCAGCTCAGGTCATGATCTCAGGGTCCTGGGATCGAGTCCCACATCGGGCTCTCTGCTCAGTGGAGAGCCTGCTTCCCTTCCTCTCTCTCTGCCTGCCTCTTGTGATTTCTCTCTGTCAAATAAATAAATAAATAAATCTTTAAAAAAATTGGTAGATATAAGTTAAGCATTTCACTGAGTTCTGTGAGCTGTTCCAGCAAATTATTGACTCCAGCGGGGAGGAAGTCATGGGTACCTCTGATTTGTAGCCATTTGGACAGAAGTTGTGGATAACTGGGGACCTACCAATTGCAACTGACATCTTAAGTGTGTGTAGGGGGAAGTCTTATGGGACTGAACCCTTAACCTGTGGGTTTGGATGCTATCTCTAGGTAGATAGTGTCAAAAAAGAGTTAAATTGTAGGATACTAAGCTGGTGTCATAGAATTGATCAGGGTGAGTGTCATCCCACCCCTGCATATTTGCTGGCCAGAGTGTCAGAAGTGGTGTTCTATGTGAAAATAAAGGAAAAAGGCACAAGAGGACAACTGTAGGTTTTTCTAACACAACACACTAAAAAGTGATGATATTAAATCCTATTCTGAGCTCAAGCTTTAATCGGTAAGTAGGACAGAATCCTGGTCTGTCATTGTGAGAGAAGAACATTTATGGGAAGGGTAGGATATCATAGAGACCGGGATATTTGAAGGAGAAAGATATGGAAAAGATATGTTTTCTGCAGGTAGTTTAATGAAAGGAAGGATGGTATAATTCAAAGTGGTCATTAGGTATGCTGAACTGACTCATAATCAGCATTGTCTCCATCATTTCTGAACACATTGACTTTGAACAAGTTACATCATCTCTGTAACTTAGAATCCTTCATCTATAAGGATAATGATTCTTATTTTGTACTGGGATGAAATTGATAATGTATTAAAGCTCTGGCTACATGATTTACATTAAATAAATAAGAGCCTTCTGTTTATCTTCTATAGAAGTTCTTAGAAACAAGTGCTGTGATGTGTTTCTGAGTATTGTGGGGAGGAGGTGCATTGTTGTTCCAAAATCAAAATGTTCAGTATCAAGCAGACATAGCTTAGTATGCTATTCCTCCTCTTTCATGACATTTAACAGAATAGTGAAGGACATGGGAGTAAAACAATAACTTTACATATTAAAGTTACTTTGGACTCTGAAGATGAATAACCTGGTTGAAATTCTAGGTATCACTCACCAGTTGGATGAAAATGGACATATGTGAATGTATTGATCAACTCCACCTAAATTTAAAACATCAAAAATCCATTGAACCATTAAGAACATTTACAAATGCATTTTCACTTACTTTTTTTTTTTTTCTAAGCAAAGATAATTTAAAGAAAAAAACTGAGCTCTGTAGAGGCCAATCCAAGATGGTGGCAAAGGAATATGCTGAACTGACCTCCTGCCATGGACCCACCAAATCTATAGCTACATATGGATTATTTTCTTCTGAAAATTAGATTAACTACTCTCCATTACAAAGGATAAAAGGACCACATTGGGACAGGTAAGAGTGGTAGAGAAAATGTCTTTCAAAAACCACCCACTCTGTTCAGTGACCCAATTATGAGGGATCTCACCAGATAAGTGGTCCTTCTGGAGGAGTGAGGGGCTGGTACCCCAAACTGGTGCCCCAGTCCCTGTGATTTATACTAGAGAGATGAGCCAGAGTATCTGGCTTAGGAAACCAATGGGACTGATTTTGAGGGGAGGGTCCAAAAGTGCTATAGGAAACTGAGAGTCTCTTCTTGGAAGGTTTGCATATGGCCTCACTGCAAGACCCAGAGGAAACAGCAGTTTGAAAAACACCCAGACTATGTGTGAGGGAGATTCATTTGCTGATCTGGGGGTAATAGTTGGAGGAGCGGGCTGTTGAGTTACTGGCAGATGACATTGTGTTGCAAAATTGCACCATCCAAGCCTGCTAGCACAGATGGGTGAACTCAGACATGGCATCCACTCTCTACATTGCTGGTATTGACAAGGGTGAGTGGTCAAAGCACTTACTGAGGCCAGAAAGCATGGGTGGTTGCAGCACTTTTTGGGTCCTTGGAGAGGGCTGCTGAGCATTAACAAACAGTAACAGAGTTCTTCCACTTCCAGCTAAAGTCTATGAGTTCTGGCAGTTGTTACCTTTGCCTACCCCCTGGCTGAGGCTGGAGGGCATGAAAGTCATGGCATTTTCCCAGCCCTGGTCAAAAGCCAGTACATGCACACAAAGCAATCTTCTGTTGCATTGCTGAAGCAAGCTGGTGTGTGCAATTCACACAGGAACATTGCTTGATTGCCTGGCCCTGGTGGTCAAGAGGGCTGGAGTTCAGAGTTACAGGGGACTGTAACAATTGGGAAGACAGTTATTGGCAGGCTATTATTCACAGAACATTGCACAGACAGCAGATTGAAACAAAACCCAACTTTTCCTGTGAAAAAAAGCCTATTTACTTAGCCTGCTGCTTCAGCCAGTGGGACGGGCTTTGGGTTTCCCACACATCTAGAGGTTAAGAAGGTCCTTGCAGAGAACACAAGCAGGGAAACACCATTTTTGTGCACACCTTTGGTTCACAGTTCAATGAGACTTTCCATAAAGGAGCTATATATACTTGTCTGGAGCCCTGATTTTTGCACTAGTAGCCCAAAGGCCATCTCCAGAATTCCTGGTCTGGAAGTCAGCAGAAATTATAATTGCAGCCCCATAGACTGTATATATTTGCATACTTTAAAAACTACTGTCTGAGGGTCTGGTTTCCACTTAGCCTGAAACAAGGTGCTAAATAAGATTTCTTCCCTTGGATCACTGACAGGTCTTGGCACACATTCAACAAGAGGGCATATCAAGAATAAATTGGGCAGTTTGGATGATCACAAAGGTTTGAGAGACAACCAAGGAGTAGTGTAAAGCTAAACAAAGATTACCCCCTATACAGGCCATTCCTTCAGGACTGGGAGAAGCAGCTGTTTTGCTTAATACATAGAAACAAACACAGAGAGTCAGGCTAAATGATGAAACAGAAATATATTCCAAACAAAAGAACAAGACAGAACCACAGAAGAAGACCTCAATGATACAGAAGTAAGTAATCTACCTTGTAGATTACTAATCTGAACATATTCTTCGAGTAATCTATCTAAATAAAATAGATTTATTCAATCTCTCTTTGAATAACTAACTTAATGTAGTGGTCACAAAGATGCTCACTGAACTTAAGAGAATGGATGAGCATAGGATTTTAACAAAGAGCTAGAAAATATACAATGCTAGAACTGAAAAATACCATTGAGAGGTTTAACAACACATGCGATGAAGCAGAATAGACCAAAGAGCTTGCAGCACCAAAGGAGGGGAACTCACCCAGGCAGGGTTGCAGAGAGGAAAAAAAAAAAATGGAAAACAAAAAACAAAAAAACAAAACAAAACAAACCCACAAAGATAATATAAAGGACCTCTGAAATATCTTCCAGCTTACTGACATTTACATTATAAGGGCCCCATTGGAGAAGAAAGAAGAGAGAGTAGAAAGCTTAAAGGAATAATGGCTGAAAACTTCCCTAACTGAAGGAAGGAAACAGACCCTCACACAGAGGGAGGATCTGGAGTCATTTTGAAAATGTGGGTTTCAGCTTTTTTTCCAACAAAAAAGCACCATTTTACATCAATATCAAAATTCATTTTTTTTTCTTTGAGAATTAAATAACTCCATGATGATAGAAAATATAACAACCAAGTTTAACGGTATTCATTCATCTAATAACAATATGTGCTAATATACTGAAGCATAAATATATAGCCTTCAAAAGAGATGAAAAGGCATATTTCTAAAGACTTTTTTTTTTTTTTTAATAAAGTAAGCTGCCGGAATACAGAATTCAGTGTTCTCTGATGCTGAGGAGTAAAATGGACAGTGAATGATCACAGTGGTGAAATTCAGTAACTAATCTTTCTAGTCCCTAATGTCATTGGTGGAAATAAGGAGACCAAATTCCCACAACAGTGTTTTTATCACTGAATGAATTACTGGTTAGTTGTAGAAATGATACATTGGCAGAAATAAGGAGACTATTGAACAAGGTGTTTGGCCTCGTGGGAAGGATCTGGTTTGGGCCTGAAATGAAATGTCAGTTCTTTCTCTTCATACCTGTAGGGGTTGGGTATATAATGAATCTAATCCATATTTTCTTCACAACATAAGGATGGTACACACCTCACAAGGTAAAAGCAGAGCCCTGGTTGAAAAATCTCTCAATGTTTGCCACAGGAATATATTCAGTGAAGGACAGTGAGAATAAATACATAGAACATAGCCTCAGAATATTTTCTAGAAACCAGATAATAATAATAATACATACATATATATATATATATATATATGTATGTATGTATTGCTTTAATTAGACAAAGAAAAGTACCAGGATATGTAAATGTTGTAAACTTTATTTGGGAAAAAATAGAAATATTATGAAAAGATTCTCTCTCTATATATATAGAGAGAGAGAGTATACATATGTGTATATATACTATATCATTGGTCTTAATGAGGATCAGTTCAAGAAAGTCACATGAGATTTTAAAAGTTTGGTAATATTCCAAATTTGGGTAGAGGGTGGTAACATAGAATCTATCAACATTATTGGTAGGAATAGGTGTAAAAAATTTCATTTATTTATTCAATTATGCCTACTGTGTTCTAATAATTATGCTAAAATCTAGGGATACAAAAGTAAATAAGTAAAATCTTTGAGCACACTTTATTGAGAACAGTTAGGAAATATCTTCTGAGATCAGAAATAAACATATTCTTCAACATAGCAATTCTATTAATAGAATTTAACTCAATTGTCTCAATATAATTAGAGAAAGATGTCCAGTATAGCATTATTTATAACATAAAAAATAAAATAAAATTAGTTTCGTGCTTATCCACAGTAGTGGATGCTTTAACTACCTTAATGTTACAACTATGAAGACAGAATATTCTATGCAGAATCACAAGAATTAGGTAGGTTTTAGTATGGAAACAAAATAATGAACTCTCTATTGTTATCCTATAATTCAAATATTTGTGTGTGTGTGTCTGCTGCACGTATATTCTTTTATCCAAAAATTTATATAAGAAACTTAATAATTCAGGACGTTAGATATATAGGTCCAAGTAGGGAGACTTTTATTTATCACAGCCTTACTGCCATGTGTTAAAAACTATACTCCTGCATAAGAACGATTTTTAAAAATAAATGAACATCAACGGGGTGCCTGGGTGGCTCAGAGGGTTAAGCCTCTGCCTTTGGCTCCAGTCATGACCTCAGGGTCCTGGGGTTGAGCCCCATATCGGGCTCTCTGCTCAGCGGAGAACCTGTTTCCCCCTCTCTCTCTGCCTACTTGTGGTCTTTCTCTCTGTGTCAAATAAATAAATAAAATCTTAAGAAAAATAAAAAAAGAAGAAGGTCCTGAGGCAGCCCAGGGAGGGAGGGAGGAAGTAGAATGGAGGTCAGAGGTGTCAGGGGCCCAGTGTTCAAGATTCTAAGGCCTGGTGGGGAGTGCGGACTTTAATCTCAGCCCAGGAGGAGCTTCGGGAGGCATCTAGTGGTAACCAGGAAGTTTTCAGGAGGAAGAACTGATCAACAGCACTGTTTTTGAGAGACAGTCATAAGGAAACTTAAAAAAAAATGAACATCAAAAAAGACAAAAGATTAATGTTTCAGGACTTCAAACCTTGCCCGTTATTTTACCGTATGTGCTACTTATTAGAATAGGAGCCAAGTGATCAGTCTCTTCTAGAATCTGCATGATATAAAACATGAGGACAAACCATGTGTTTGTGACTGTCTTTGACTTCATGTGTCCTGTTGAAATGGTCAAATCCACCTGAGCAAGAAACCTTCCTACCAATGCTAGAAACAGACAAGCTCCTCACAATCATTTAACAGGAAATAGCAGAGATCAGGATGGCGAAAGTATTGGAGGCTTATTTACCTAACAGCCACCATACCCCAAACTTATGTGAGAACAATTTGCAGGTTTCTTTCCATCTTTGTCTCCATACACGTAATTCACCTATGCTCTCTTGCACTAACATTTTCTGAGTTAAATGTGTCTGTCAGAAAGAAGAATTCCAAATTTTTTGACTTCGTGAGATTTTTTATTTTGACCTCAATACAGAAATTTAGATTCAAGTACATAGTTAAACCACAGCAGAATAAACATAGGGCTTATGTCTTTCAAATAAATAAAAGAGTGAAGGGAGACATGATTGATAATGCTGAAAGGGGAAAATTGCAAGAAAATGTAATAAGCAGAGAATAGAAAAATATAGAAAAATAACACTAACATATGAGTTTTTCATTTCATAAGATATATTTATCTATATATGCATGATCTTGTAAAAAATCTTGCTCAATCTTGTTTATGAATGTAGATGTAAATTCTGAAATAAAATATCACCAAATCTAATACAGTATGTCATGATCAATTATAGTGGCATATGGAAATGTAATTTCCTTCTGAAAAACATGAAATTTATTAATGTAACCCATAATGTTAATATATTAAAAAAAAATAAGCCGGATCGGTGTTTCTCAACAGGGACACAAATCGTAGTTGAACTGGTTGTTGCTATGCACTACAGAACCTTTCACATTTCAGGTTTCTCCGCAGTAAGTGCCAGTACCATTTTATAGTTATTGGAACAGCCAAAAATGCTGACTATCCCTTTTCACACCATGGTAAAATGTGTCTAGGACAACTCTACTGTCTCCAGTTGAGTATTGTCTAGATAGAAGCTAACAAACTTCCATAAGATCTAAAATTCCTTCAATTTTTTTTTCTTTTTCTTGTTAAAGTCTTAATAAAACAGGAATAGTTAAGCTTGGAAAGCCACAACTATCCTTCTTAAATGTGAAATGGTAAAACCCATTGCATTCAAGTCAGAAGCAAAAAAAGCTGATATCACCATCATTACTCATTGTTGTCTACATCAGCATAAATGAAAGGGGGAAAAGAGAAATAATTCTTAATGGTCATAGATGTAATTCTGTCCCTGACAAATGAAAGAGACATAGAAATATTAAAGATAAATAAATAATCACATAAGTGTGTAAATGTGCACCTGTGATCTAAGGAGACAAGGTAGTTAAATAGAGCCTTGTAAACAGATCATGGTTGTGTGGGGATCAGCAGTAAATAATTTCAAATGCAGTGAAAAGGAAAGTGCCAATTGCAGTAACAGAATCCATTGAATATGGGAAACAATGTTGAGACCTGCATGAAGAAAATATTAAACTCAACTCATGGACATAAAGAAAATTATGGGGGAAAAAAGGAGAAACATAAGATGTTATTGAATTATCTCCCAAATTAATCAAGAAATGTAAGCAGAACTCCTGCAGATGGAAATATAATATACAATAAAATGGCTATTTGAATTCAGTCATGATGGGACATAGAATTAAAGAAAGGGTTTTATGGCCAATTCTCAGGAATTTTGATGTTGCTTGATATTTTGACAAAAATGACTCCAAAATTCACCAGGAAGCACAAAATTTGTAAAGCTGACACAATAATTTTAAAAGAAAAATAATAGGCAGTATTTCCCTAGGCAATTCTGTTATGTTATAAAGATTTATTAATTATATCAGTGTGATACTGATACAAGGAAAGGACAGATTATAAAACTAAGAATTAGATTCAACTAAAAAGAATTTAGAATGTGATAAAGATACAATTTTAAGTAAGTAGAAAAGGATATATTATTTAAAAATATTTAGGTCATAGATGGAACTGAAGGGGATTATACTAAATGAAATAAATCAAGCAGAAAAAGACAATTATCATATGGTTTTACTCATATGTGGAACATAAGGAATGATGCAGAGAACCATGGGGAAGGGGAGGAAAACTGAATGGGAAGAAGTTAGAGAGACTCTGGACTCTGGAAAACAAACAGGGTTACAGAAGAGAGGGGGGTGGAGGGATGTGGTAACTGGGTAATGGGTACTGAGGAGGGCACATGTAATGAGGACTGGGTGTTACACGCAACTAATGAATCATGGAACACTATATCAAAAACTAATGATGTACTATATGTTGGCTCACTGAGCATAATAAAAGCTCTTTAGGTATACATTTTGAAAACAAATAAGAGTTCTATGCCTATTTTATAATTTTCACCAAAATGAACTGTAGAGGAATACATATTTAAAACTATTACATCATGTTCCACATCTACTAGGGTAATATTTAGAGTGGAAAAACATGAAGACGCACACACACACAAATTCAGGTTATCAGAGAAGTTTCCCTTAAAATGAAAGTAAAGTAAAAAGCACAAAGGAGAAAGAAAAAAAAAAAAAAAACAGACTGATAGCTATAGCTGTCTATAAAGGTGATACTTCTTTCCTTTTTTTTAAAGATTTTATTTATTTATTTATTTATTTATTTGATAGACAGAGATCACAAGTAGGCAGAGAGGCAGGCAGAGAGAGTGAGGGAAGCAGGCTCCCTGCTGAGCAGAAAGCCCAATGCGGGGCTTGATCCCAGGATCCTGGGATCATGACCTGAGCCGAAGGCAGAGGCTTTAACCCACTGTGCCACCCAGGCGCCCCAAAAGGTGATATTTTTTTTTTAAAGATTTTATTTATTTATTTGACAGAGAGAGATCACAAGTAGACAGACAGGCAGGCAGAGAGAGAGAGAGGGAAGCAGGCTCACTGCTGAGCAGAAAGCCCAATGTGGGACTCGATCCCAGGACCCTGAGATCATGACCTGAGCCGAAGGCAGTGGCTTAACCCACTGAGCCACCCAGGCGCCCCAAAAAAAGGTGATATTTCTTAATAGGAAGCATAGACAACAAAATAAAGACCAAAATGTGAACTATAATAGATAATTGATTCATGTAATTTAATAAATCAATAAGAAAATAAACTAATAGTTGTAAAAGTTGTCTGAGAGTATTAATAGACTAATTACAAAAATGAAATATAAAAGACATAAATGAGAAGACATTCATTTTCACAAGCAAAGAAATGCAAATTCCATGATCTTCTTTTGCAATAAGAGTAGGTAGATAGATAGATAGATAGATAATTTGTATTAACAGGTATTTATGAAAATAATAGAAAAAACTTTCATGTGCTTCTCTTTTTATGAAAGTTTAAACTGTATGCCTCTGTCCAGAAATTTTTGTCTCTGGTAGACTATTCTGAGGAAACACTAGGAGGAAAAGAGAAATACACACACATACACTCACACACACACACACACACACACACACACATAGAGTTGTTTATGGAAACACTTAAAAAAGAGGGAGCAAATTCTTTCCCTCCCTGTGTACACACACACACACACACACACACCACATGTGCACACAAATACTATTGTCTAATCAATTAATATATATATACAAAAATGCTATGCTATTATTAAAATGATGATTGGATATTTTTATTAATTGATAATAAAAAATGCCCATGACATATTGTTATAAGCAAAAGATACTTTCAAAACACTGCGAATATAATTAACCCAGTCTTCATAAAAAGGGATATATAGAAACAATTTTAAAGATAAAACATATACCCCCATATTAATGTTTAGTATCTCTGGATTTTGATATGAGTGTCTTTCACTTCCTTTTTAATAATATTCTATATTGTAAGCTTTAAGATGAAAATGCCTTACTTTTGTCATTATTAACCAGTAAATTATTGATAATTATAATTGTTTTTCTCATTAGGAAAAACAATAAAGCAATTTCCCTAATCCTCTACAAATGTGTACTGTGCTCATCTAGAAGATATTTTTATGCTTTTCCATTCATATTATGAGTCATATTTTCCTTTTTTGTTGAAGCTGACAAGAAACTCAGAGGCAATTGTCATTTTTAAATAGAAAAAATATTTTAGTCTTCATGTTTTGTTTCTGCCTTTTGTTAAAAATTTGATATCTTTAAATTTTTATTATCTTTTTTACTTTTAACATTAATTTAATCACCTTGCTTAATATATATTTTATTATAGTTCTTTTACTATAAGTCAAATTCTATTGGGAAGGCATCAGAATTTAGGGTACAGATAAGCAGTGAAATAGGAAATGGTATACACTTTATATTATTCCACACACATCATCTCATGATTGAATTTCACCTTCTTTGTACTCCTCCCCAATAAATAAATAGATAAATAAATGAAAATAAGGGAAACAGAGTCATGTTAGCCAGAAAACTAAGAGAGAGAAATTCATTGTTTGGACACAAACAAGTTTGCGTTTACCAGCCATGCATTAGTGTTTCAAAGATGTAGTTCCCAAAAAGTGAAATGGTATGAGAAGAAAAAGGAATAACATATACTATGAGAGGGAAGGTAGATTTTTAGAATTCTGCAAAGGTGGTATTCACTCTATCCAAGTGTTCCTCCCCATCTTTTCTGATGATGTATATTGCCTACATCATACTTATTTTATATGTCTTATGACAATTAATAATGCTTAAAATGTTTTCACCTTTTTAAAAATTAATATACTCAAAATCCCTATGAGGTAGTCACTGTTATACCCATTTTATGCATTAGGGAAGAGAGACTCAGGCAGGTCATGTAACTTGCCCAAGGTCAAACAGCTGGTAAAACTGGCATAACTTGGTTTTGATTTCAGTTTTCTGAACGTTTTTAACTGCAACCCACTTGCCATCTCTCATGACTCATCAGCTCATTGTCAGTGAGCAGGCTTTATGAGTTTTAAAAAGTTCCTAACATGGCATGGTTCTAACTATATTTCCAAGTCCTAAAGGATCATGAGGCACATGTTATTAGCTCATATTTACAGTCTAAGCTGACACAATTTCAAATGACTCAATGCAGGATTATTCTCAAAGACGAAGTCTTTTAGTCTGCCTCCTAATTTTTTCCCTCTGTCAGATCTTTATTTCTACTTACTCTTTGTGATTTCTTAAGATCAGTGAATTCCTCACCAAATTTCTTTGTGGCATTTGTCATATGTTAAGGGTCATTTAGGAGATCTACTTATTTTAAGTAAAATACACTAAATGAAAACTTTTCTACAACAAATTTATATAAATGCCATACAGACTTTGAGGACACAGATACCTCGGTTAATATTCTATTTTAAACAATTAGTATCTCCTTTTATGTGGATAAATATCATATCTCAGTTTCCTTATCTATGAAATGGAGAATATTCCCATTCACACAGCTGTCATCTGGATCTAATGAGGCAATGCATATAATGCCTTTAATCTAGTATCTGGTGCATGGTTGGTACAAAACAGTTGCTAATTTTAAAAAATCTAGGTAACTTTGATAAGAAAATTTGATAGAAATATTTTATCTGCATCAAGTCATCCTTCCTCTACTTATTTGTGATAGAGTTTGACCCTGCTATGGAATAATATGATGAGAGAGTTGAAGATTCTACAGGTCAGGATTCCAGGTAGAAAGAGATGGTCCACCTAAAAGGGACACTCAAAGGTTTAATAAGAGGACTATTTACAAAGATGTGCACAGAAGTAAGAAAACCCAGAAGAGGAAGTGAAGCATCTCTCCACTACATAAAGTCATTGCTACCGATGTCTGAGGGAACAAGAAAGCACATCGTTACCACTAAGAAGTGCTGCTGAAAGAGAGTTTTCCCAGCAGGAGTTGTGACATTGATTGAGCCCTGAAAACCTATACCCAGAGGGAGGAAGATAAGGATGATCTCTCCATTTTGTCCTATGATCTGGATGAAACAAACTGGAACTGAGACAGCAAGGCAGATAGGATGTATAGGTCCTTATAGGACAACTTTCTGGACACCAAACAAGGGGAAAAAAATGAATCTTAGGAGTGAAATGGATAATACCATCAAGGCCTAAAAAAATACTTAAGTAAAAATAAGGCATAGATTAGAGTTTGAAAGGAGGAAGAAACATTGCTTACATGCCCGTCTCTGTGCGGTGTTGCCTAGGAAAGCTTTTGGAGTAGAAAAGGTAAAGAATCATAAGAGGAATATAAAAAATGGAACCATACATTATGGGGAAAAAAGCATCTTAATGGGGATTTCAACAATGAGGAGAATGAAGACACAGAGCAAGTGAAAAGAGAATTAAAAATTTTCAGAGAAGGGCTGCAGAACAGAGAAACAAAAGAAAAAGATGATAGGGCATCTAATAGCACTGAAAAAAAGGATAGATTTGGGATGAATTGCTGTGCTGGGAAAACCCAAGTTAGAATTACAACTAACTTAATTTTTGGTCCATATTCCTCTAATGTATTCCCTGTCAACACCCTTGTATCCAATTCACCTTCTTCAGGTTTGGGCCAATGATTTTCATCCCAGTGTATTCTGTTCTGATCACTGTTCCAAATTTCACTGCTGAAACACTATACTTTGTTTAACTTTTGTCATTATATAACTACCTATATAATTTATTTCTTCATAGATATTGCTCACAGTCTATTGAGCCAAGTAAAGGTAAGCTTGGAAGAGCCAAAGTATTTGTTGTTTTATTCATGGATGTATCTTAAAGGTCTGTTACAGTGCCAGGTACATAATAGATGCTTAATAAAATTTTTTAAATGGATGAATAGTCACATGAATGACTTACAGAGACTATCCTTATAGCAGCACAATGTAAGTTCTGTTTCTCCAAATGTTCCCATTTTGCAAATTGATTGGCTTATTTTCCTTCCGATGGAGTGTCCATAAGAAAGAATATTCCCCACTTCCTTGGATAGGATTTTTTTATTGTGAACCATGTGGCCAGCTATAACTGATGCTGGTTAGATACTCAAAACTTTGGGTAAGTCATGTAGAAACTCTACGCATCTGGAAAAATAAAATAATAATTCTTTGGGGGATTAAGAAGGACACCACAAACAGTATGAAATGCCTTTCATTTACTTTCATGCTCTTGCTTCAAGTGTATCACAGCTTGAAAAAATTATGAAATCCTTTTTGCCGTAAATGAAACAAATTTTGGAAACACTCTTGAAGGCAACATCTACCCAAGAAATTTTCCTCTCAACTTTGCAACTTTGATATATGAAAACTTTGGCAAAGCATCAGACATGCAGCCATGGGTTTAGATACTTATCCAAAATTACCTCCTGAACATTCTGAAATTTTCTAATTGCTAATTGCCAATCAAGAGTTGTTTTGTAAGACTTAATTCCTGCCCGGCTCCCACAAATGTCAGTAGACTTTCAATTTCAACCCGGAAAGGCAAAACAGTCTCATTTTTGGTCTGAGATCAGTCTTTAACACTTGCCACTTTGTTACTTATTTTCACAATATATTTTAGATGCAGGAAAGTTTGGTCCAGTTCATTTTGGTCCCTCTTGTTCATTCATTCTCTAGTGGATGCCAACTTTTCAGATTCATTTTGGCTTTATCATCATCTTTGTGTAGACCAAACAAATGAAAAAAGTGAAGTCTTCAAAATTGTGAAGTCTTAGGTCAAAATAAATTTAAGTCTTTGTGTCCAAGGAAAAAGATTAACAACTATATTATTCATTACCCAATGAAGAAAGCAGCACTGACTTTAAATTAATCACTCAAGAGATGGTGAACTTATCAAATGGCAAGAAGTAGTCTCTGGTTTCTATTCTGGACATACAATTCAAAAATAACACAATAAAAAATAAAAACAAATGCAAAAATACATAAAAGTATCTTTTTCAAACTTTTTAAAGGAGAAAACAAAGATTTAAAATCTTAGTTAAGGACTAAGTAAGTTGCATGAGTATTTAGTTAATAAATTCCAGACACAATATCTGAAGTCGTCGTGTCTGATTCAAAACATCTATTCTTAAGTATTTCTTTGTCTACTGAACTATCCAAACAAAACATAAAACCTTGTGACTCTTATAGAACATCACTCTCTTGCTTAGCTGTGATATTATAGAGGAAAGAGTGTTGCAAATGCAGTGAGGATCTCCAATCAGTTAGCTTTGAAGAAAGAATATTTGGGGTAGGACTGGCCTGATCAAAAAAGCCCTAAAATGAAGGGTCTAGAAGCCTAAAAGTCTTTCCAGCTCTTCTAGAAAAAGCTAATTCCCATAATTTCTATAATTACAAGAGAAGTAATTGGCCAATAACCACATGATTTTGGAAGAAAAACCCTAAAGTTCAGATAAGACCATAGTCCTGGCTACCATGTTCATCTCAATCTTCATGAGACCCTGTGTAGAGGACTCAGCTAAACTGTGATACACCCTTAACCTATGAAAACTGGGAGATAAAATGAATATGTATAAGATAAATTAAAAATACTATTATTGGATACATCACACAGAAGCAAAGCTTTATGTTTATTGGATCTACAGTGTTTTGAACATGTTCTTTCCACCCTCTGAGCTCTTCTCACTACAGAAATGAGAGACAATTTATTTCTTTACTTTTTCTTCCTGGTTATTTGCTTACAATTCAATATATCTGATAATGGAAGCTTTATATCTTGAATTGATGAAATATAAAGAACATTTTCTTCTAATATCTTAAAGCTCAGGATTAAAAGGATTTTCTCCACTTCAGAGTTGCCTCATTGTTACTTCGCTTTGCTTCCTCTAGTTTCATGCCCTCATTTAAAACAAGCCTCCACAAATGCTATAGTATATGATGACTATTGCTTTAGGAGGCCTAAACTTACAGCTAAGATACAAATGCAGTACTTCCCTTTTTATAAGGTAACTGTATCCATTAATAACTTCAAAAATTACAGAAGTATAACTAGAATCAATTAAAGCAAGTAATACACTCAAAACACCTGGGGAGAATGACCTCAATTCCAAGAACTGTAAACTTAAGAAGAAAACAATGTGGTGTGAGCTCATTTTCAAATTATCCTGGGTGAGTGCTCAAATGCCCAATAAGTTTTTATACATACTAACTAAATTATAACTTGTCTTAGATTGGGATTTAATGTTCCCCTTCCCCCTTGATTTCTGTTGTTTTCCTAGATCCAAGAACATACAGAAACTCCAAATGGTTAAAGAGGACATTTGATAATAAGGACACACATCAGAAGGAGAGAAGTTACTGTTTTAGCACAATTATGCGCTGAGGATGCCAATACTGACAGTGTAAAAACACCAGTTTACTGGCACCTACATCAAAAATAACATATAAGTGTTTATATTTTAGTGATATTCTGATTGCAGTATAAGGATTATACAGAAGTGGACAGGCCTAGAAAGGACCAGTTAAGGAAATTTTTCAATGGTCCTTAATAAATATCATGGTGAATTAAACAGAATTAAACCAAGAGCATTAGGGGCAGGAAAAGACATATAATTCAAAGGGCACCAGACAGGTCAGACTGACAGGGCTTGGGACTGATTAATGAAGAATGAGAGAGAGGAAGAGTGGGGCACAAGTTTCTCTCTCTAAAAGAAAAAAAAAAAAAAAAGAGGAAAAAAAAAGACAAAAAACCTCAGAAGGCAGTCCAGTTAGTGATGTGGAAAGGAGATGACCATGATTTCTTTATTAAAAAAAAAAAAAAATGGGATCGCCTGTGGAACTCCCTAGATTTGTTTTCTAGATAATTGAAGAGATGCATCTAAAACTCAGGAGGGATATCTGAGTTGAGGAATACTTGAAACTCATCAGGATTTGGACAAGAATTGAAATTAAAGAAGTTGATTGGATTTTCCAGGGAAAATGGGTTATATGAGAAAGGAATGCTAGGACTAGAATCCAACATCTGATGGAAGGGCAGAGGAAGAGGAGCCTGCCAAGGCCCCAAAACAGGAAGAGTGCAGTGTCATGTGACAGAAGTCAAGAGAAGGAAAAGCTTTCCAGGGAAAAAGGAAAGGTTGAAAGTTTCAAGTACAGCTGAAGGACTTAGCAAGGGCATAAAATGTTGTTGCATTTGGCACTGGACTTATTTTCAGCTTTTGCTGTGATAAATGTTGTTATAATACATATGTACATTATCACCTATCAGTACCTCTCTGACTTGTGTGACAGAGCTGTCTAGCTCCTACCTGAATTGGTCTTCTCTGTTTTATGGACATAGCTAGAAAATGCATTCAAGGTGAAAATAAAGCCAAGTCTCAGATGAAATTAGCAAGGCCCAGTTACGTGTGGGTTAGGGCTCTAAGAACCCATCCGCCATCACTAGTTTCAATAGACTTTCACAGATGTTTGAAAGAAGGGTGAGGCTTATTGTGTGACACTCATTTTTTGCATCGGCTTCTATAATAAAATGCCACAGACTGGGTGGCTTAAACCATAGACATTTATTTCTCACAGTTCTAGAGGAGAAGAAACCCAAAATCACAGTGCTGGCAGGTTTGATGTCTGGTGAGGGCCCTCTTCTGGGTTTGTAGCCAGTTGCCTTCTCACTTTGTGCTCACATGGACAATTCTCAGTGTTCTTGGAGAGAGGAAGAGAGAACAAGCTCTCTCTTTCTTTCTCTCTCTCTCCCACTGTCTCTCTCATTTTGGTCCTTTTTTTTTTTTTTAAGTTGAACTGTAGTTGACATACAATATTACATTAGTTTCAGGTATAGGACACAGTAATTCCACCAGTCTACACTTATATGTTATGCTTGGTTGCAAAGTGTTAGCAATTCCTTTGAGGGGGGATTTCAAAAGAAGAAAGTGTTGTTTTGTTTAAAAGACAAGTAGTTCTCTGTGGCTGATTATTTCCTGGATGGAATAAAGATCTATGTGCTGGTTTTCTGCAGGCAAACTCTCATGATGATCCTCAAGGAGGGGTGTTAGCTTGTAGGATAGGCAAGTTCTTAGTTCTAACCAATAACAGAACATGAACTAAAATAAAGTACTGTTTAAAGGTTGGCTCATGAACTCTCCCAGACATGTTCCTCCATGTTCTTTTGTTTGTCTTTGCTTGTGCATCATTTCCTTGAAATTACAGTGCAAGATAGGTCCAGTTGGGTCTCTGAATCGACACTTGGAAGAAAGCCCAATTAGTAATATCATTTTGAGATTTCCATTAAAGAGATACAAGTTCTCTTTGTCTTTCAGGCCTGGGTAAATTTTCATCAGGTAAATTTTAGTTAAATATTTTATAGTGTTTTCCCTTGTCTTTAGTTTTTCATCAGGTAAATTTTAGTTAAATATTTTATAGTGTTTTCCCTTGTCTTTAGTTTTTCTTTACTTTTAAAATTTCTACAGTACACATGTATTTTATAATGAGGAAAAATAGTTTATAAAATCTGAAAACTGCTCACACGGAGACATTTATTAAGTTTTAATTTCTCCATCTTTCATCTCTTAAAATGAGGACATTTTATGTGATGTCTTTTATTTTTCTCTCTAAAATAGTGCATGAATTATAAGACCAGTTACCAGAATCAAGGTGTAGTGTGAGTAGCGGCTGGTAAATCCATCCATGAATGAGCTGAAACTTATTTTTTTTTTAATATACTAATAATATTTATTTTTTTTTTTCAGCGTAACAGTATTCATTCTTTTTGCACAACACCCAGTTGAGCTGAAACTTATTTGATTTTTCAAGATGACTGTAGAGGTTAAATGAAAAGATGTGAAAGAGAGTGTGTCAAATGGAAAATGCTGTACAAGGAGTTGCTGTTGTGTTGACTGACGGTATTACGTTTCCCTTTCTCAGTGACTAATCAGTCCCTCTGCCTTGGGTAGAGTTATCTGGAAAAAAAATCAGTGTAAGGGGTTAATTGCTGCCTTTGTTCTGCATGCCAGACTTCCATTTTCACTCTTCCTAAGTTTTGGGAGCAGCAAGCCATTTGATTTTTATTGCGATAAATTGCAGATTACTAGGTAACAGTATCTCTCATATTTTTCCTTGCATCTTTTAAAACATCTGGCATATTTCCATAAATACATGAGTCTCTTAATGAACCTTGTCCAAATAATTTGAATTGAAACATATCTATGACTCAGGGACAGTTTTCAGTTGCTAAAAAAATTTACATAAATCATCCATAACTAAATTATCAATCTTCCTGTTCTGAGATTAAATTCTGGAAATCCCATTTATCTCTCCAAACATTTCAGTGGGCATTATACTGGTCATGAGAATTTATCATAACAATAAATTGTACAAGTCATACAATGTTAGTGGTCATAAAGAGAGCCTCTACTACTTGTTAATTAAGTAAAGTTTCTAGGATACATCAAAAGCACTATTATGGAAACGGGGATTATAACAATGAACAAAAATGACCAAAGTGTGACCCCTACCCCACTTAACTTGAAATGCGTGGGAGCAATATTTGCTGCCTGAATGATACCAGCAAACCTTTCATACTGTGAAGAAGGTATCACCCTCTGGGTAGGACATGTAAATATACCAAGGCTTAGAGAAGTGACATAACTTGCTCAGTGCCACCAGCTAAAGGACGGAGTCGTGAGTCCATCCCAGGCATACCCTAGTTTCAGAGTCAGAGCTCTCTGTAATATGTTTATTGTCTACACACAAAGCTGACTGAAAGTTAGAAAGAAAATTCAAACAAAAGATAAAGTATTATGTTCCAGATTAGTGGGCAATATTCACTGATGATGAATGCCCTCATCACATGGAAACTACTGTTTCCTGGTTTCATAGGTGTATAGGTCTATACTGCTGGCTACAGTTACCATCTCCATTCATTTCTTGGGATTCTTCCTAAGACATTCTTGTTTTTTCACTCTATACACCTTCTTCCCGATGAGAGTCATCTCCCTATACAGCATTGATCACTATGTGTAGTATCCATGTTCCTGAATTTTAGAACCATGTTTTGAAAAAAACAAACAAACAACAACAACAAAAAAAAAAACTACTGGATATCACTATCTATATCTTCCTGAGAAACATCTAACATATTTCATTAAAAAAGACTTGTCACAAAAAAAAAAAAAGACTTGCCACAACTCACTAGTCTCATTCCCCTGCCACATAAAAAACATGGCCTTTTCTACATTCTCTAAGAGAATGCCATCATTATCCATCCAGTTATTGAAGGCAAAAACAAATTATAATGTGGCAATAATTTTCCTTTCCACTAGCCATTTCATTTCTAAGTCATGTCAATATTAAACATTCCTCAAACATACTCACTCTCTCCAACCCCAGTCTTACTTCATACTTATTGTCCCAAGACTATAGAGCTATAGGCAAAGACTTGCTCTAGACTTTCAGTGACTCTAACCTTCATTTGGAGGGTGTTGATTTCACTGTGTTTTCCCCAGATGTCTGCAATGGTCAGACAATATCTGAATCTGATCTGTGACTGTGTTTGCAGTCAGATTTGATGAGGCTCTCATGTGGCAAAGGGGGCTGACAGACTGAGGCCAACAGGAACTGATAAATAGCTCAACAATTCTGGTACCAGGAGGTTCTTAATGAGGTGTGCCAGGGTGGGGAGATGTTCAGTCACCAAAAACATCTTAATTAATGATCGCAAAGTGGAAGCAAATAAAACATCTAGAAATTTGTTGAAGATAATAAATTGAGGAATATCGTGCATGCTATTATGAGCCTAACATTTAAATAGGATTTATATGATTAGGTAAAAATTTAAAAAGTAATTCAACTTTCATATTTGCAATGAAATACAGTTCTGAGAGGCTGTCTATATTGTAATATTATGTAATGCAGATTCCCAAGGTGAGATGACAATAACAGTGGCCCAGGTAGCTAAATTAAAGTTATAGGTATTCAGTGACAGAGTGACTAAATATTTTAGTGACTAAAATATTGGCTGCTTAATTAATGATTGGCATTATTACACATCATTACAAATCCAGAGGGAACAACTTAGAAAAGACCCAGAAGCCCAATATTGACAACAATTTTCACCTCATATTTTGCTTGACTTTTGCATAGAGTATGAGTACTGTACATTCAGAGTTTCAGATGACCTCCTTTTTTCTGGACAGCTCAGGTACAATGAGTTTTTGGGTGATCATAAGAGAACCACATGAATTCAACTGGAGGAATAATGACCTCACCAAAAATACCCACATCCAAATCCCCAGAAGCTGTGAATATGTTAAGTTATATAGCAATAGGGACTTCACAGATGGGATTAAGGTTATAGAATTTAAGATGAGAAGGTTATTCTGGATTATTCAGGCGGATCCAGCAGAATCATCTGGGCACTTAAAGACAGAGAACTTTTTCAACCTGCAGTAAGACAAGTGCAGACAAGAAGAATGGGGACATATGTCCGCATCATGGCTAGGGGCTACAAGCCAAGGAATGTGGGTAGCCTCTAGAAGTTGGTTATGATACCCAGGTTACAGCAAACCCATAAAAAGAAAACTAAATAGTGTCAGCAACCTGACTGAACCTGAAAGTAGTCTCTCTCCCAGAGTCTCTGGCAAAGAACACAGACCTGCACTGCAGCTATATTTTACCTCAGGAGACTCTCCATGAAAGAGGCAGCCCAAGCCAGGCTGTATGTGGATTTGGAACATACACAACCTCAAGATCATAAATGGGTGCATTTTTAGTCACTAAGTTCATCCTAATTGTTATAACAATATTAAGTGACTATAACATGGAACCAAAGAAATAAGAAAATAAATGAAAATTTGTACATAGAAGAATTGCTACATAGTCACCCACATAGGGGTTAGAAACCTGCAGATGGGGGAGTCAAGATGGCGGGGAAGTAGGAGGAGGCACCTTTTCAACCTGTACCCTAAAGTGAGCTGATTACCTACCAAAGAACTCCGACCACCCATGAAATCAGCCTGAGATCAGAATTATACATGTCTGGATCTCTACAGGAGCAGAAGATGCCAGTGGGCAGGTAAAACAGAGTGGAGAACGTTGGACTGATATCGGAAGATAAACAAAAGGGGGAGGGAGCCACCAGAGGTGAATGATTGGAAAGTAATACCCCAATAAGAGAGTGCCCTGCATCTAGGGACCAGCATTAGCTTTCAGTCTGGTTGAAACCACTCAAAAAAAAAAAAAAAAAAAAAGAACAAAGGATCGCGGGGGGTAATAGTGGGAATCAGGGCGGTTAGGGACAGGGGCTTAAGTCCCCGGACCCAGGACAGCCTCCCCTGGAGCTAAGGCAGAGAGAGTGTGGCAGAGAAACCAGGTCTTGGTCCCTGAGCCGCCAGAGCGCCTGAGCCACCAGCGTGCCCGAGAAAGCCTGGGGTCTGGCTCCCGTGAGCCTGGCCAGATGGCAATCCTGAAACACATGCTCCCCACACCCTCCCCTGGGAGAGGTGCTCACAGGTGCTAGCCTGGAGCTCTGGCATCCGGAAAAATCAGGCACTCCCAGACCAGGACAGCGGGAATATCTGAGTGTGAGATCCCTGCTTGGAACATCTCTTGCAGTCTGGAGCTGCCCAGACAGCCACCGCTACCATAGTTTTGGGTACAAGGAGGAGATCCTGCATCCCCAGGGACCGTGACTCAGAACTGACTCTGCCAGCAGCTCTGCACAGCATTCTGAGGCTTCTCTCTGAGAGGGAGGTCGGGGTGCAGTTTGCTCTCCTCTAAACCTCCAAAAACCATGAAAAGCTGTCAAGGCGAGAGAAAACAGATGAAAGAGTATAAAAATCTCCAGAGAACAAAGGCCTGGAAAAAAACGGTTTCCTCAGAGCTCACCCCCTTGAGGGGGGCGGGAGGACTTAACTCAGGGAACATAATTGTCTGAAAACCCACGTGGCAGGCCCCTCCCCCAGAAAACCAACCAGGAAGGAAGAAAAAAAAAAAGAAGACGACAAGAGAACAACCACCACTACTTCACAGATACAACTTTTATTTTTAACTCTTTATCACTATTCTGGTTCCTTTTTTTTATACATATAGATAATTTTTTTAACCTATTTACCATCACAGTGAGATGTCCAGTACATCAAATTCCTTAATAACCTTCTAACCTGAACTTTTTATTACATACACCCGTGTTTTTCTTTTTCTTTTCTATTGTTTTAATTTTTTTAATTTTAATTTAGTTTAGTCTAGTTTATTCTTTTTTAATTTTTATTTTCTAATATACATATAGAGTTAAACTTCAAGGTAATCCCCTTTCCCCAATCAATGCTACCCCTATAGGTAAACAAATTTATAATCCCCCTGTATCTTAGGAAAGTTGAGTCCCTTAACAGAAACATCAAGATACATCCAGGAAGAATCAAAATAACCTTCCTCGCCCACACTGAGAATTTATAACCACTCTCCCATCTTTTCCTTCCACCAGTGTTTCTGTGTATTTGTGTTTGTCCTGATAGTATATAAATATTATACTGGGGGTTCTTTCTGATGAGGTTCTTCCTTTTTTTTTTTGCTTTTATATATATATATATATTTTTTTTTTCTCTTGTCATACACTTTTATCAGTCTTTTTGTTTGTCTATTTTTGTTAGTATACTTCATAAATCTTACCTTGGGGCCCATTTGGGCTGAGCCTTTTCTTTTATCTTCCCTTTTTTCCCTGTCTCTCTCTCTCTCTCTTTTTTTCTCTTTTCTTTTCATTTTTTTTTTTTGCCACTTTCTTCTCTATTTCTTTTTCTTTTCTTTTTTCTCTCATTTGGGTGGGGAATCCTGATTTCACAGAAGCGTTCCAGGGTGCACCTTGACCGCACCACAATCGATACATCCAGCTGCATCCGTTCAGTCATCTCTTACCAAAATGACTAGGAGGAAGAATGCCCAGAAGAAAAATACAGAGGATGGACCTTCTGCAACAGAGCTAATGGCTATCGACATAGACAATATGTTGGAAAAGGAATTCAGGCTAACAATTATCCAGGTAATAGCTAGGTTGGAGAAAGCCATGGATGACCAAACAGAATTGATTAGGGCAGAATTGAAAGCCATCAGGGATGATGTTCACAATGTTAGGGCAGAACTGAAAGCCACCAGGGATGATGTTCAAAATGCTCTCAATGAATTCCAATCTAATCTAAATTCTCTAAAAGCTAGGGTAACTGAGACAGAAGATAGAATTAGTGATCTGGAGGACAAACAAATAGAAAGAAAGGATCAGGAGGAAGCCTGGAACAAACAACTCAGAAGCCACGAAAACAGAATCAGGGAAAAAAATGATGCCATGAAACATTACAATGTCAGAATTATTGGAATCCCTGAAGGGGAGGAAAAAGAAAGAAGTCTAGAAGATACAGTGGGACAAGTTGTCTATGAAAATTTTCCCAATCTCACGAATGGAAACAAATCCATGTACTAGAGGCAGAGCAGTTTCCCCCCAAGATTTTAGATTCTCGAAAGTCCTCACGACACTGATAGTTAGAATGAAGAATTATGCTCTAGACAGACCCTCTTAAAAGCAGCTAGGACAAAGAGGCTCCTTACATACAGAGAAAAGCCCATTAGACTAATATCAGACCTGTCCACAGAGACCTGATAAGCCAGGAAGGGCTGGCAAAATATATTCAGAGTACTAAATGAGAAGAACATGCAGCCAAGAATACATTATCCAGCAAGACTGACATTCAAAATGGATGGGGAGATAAAGAGTTTCCAAGACCAGCAAGGCTTAAAAGACTATGCAACCACCAAGCCGACACTACAGGAAATATTAAGGGAGGGTCCTATAAATGGGAAAAAATCCTAAGAATATCATTGAACAGAAATATAGAGGCAATCTACAGACAGAAAGACTTCAAAGGTAACACTATGTCAATCAAAACCTATCTATCAATAATCACTCTCAATGTGAACGGCCTAAACATGCCCATAAAATGACACAGGGTTGCAGATTGGATAAAACGACAGGACCCATCCATATGTTGTCTACAAGGACCCATTTTGAACCTAAGGATACACACAGACTGAAAGTGAAGGGTTAGAGAAGCATCTTTCATGCCAATGGGCCTCAGAAGAAGGCCAGGGTAGCGATTCTCAAATCAGATAAATTAGATTTTAAACTAAAGACTGTAGTCAGAGATACAGAAGGACACTACATAATTCTTAAAGGGATTATCCACCAAGATGATCTAACAATTGTAAATATCTAGCCCCCAATATGAGAGCAGCCAATTACATAAGAAAACTATTAATTAAGATAAAGAGTCATATTGATATGAATACATTGATAGTAGGAGATCTCTCAGTAATAGACAGATCATCCAAGCAGAAAATCAATAAAGAAAAAAGAGCATTGAATGACACATTGGATGAGATGGACCTCATAGACATATACAGAACATTCCACTCTAAAACAACAGAATACTCATTCTTCTCAAGTGCACATGGAACCTTCTCCAGAATAGACCACACACTCGGTCACAAAGCAGGACTCAACTGATACCAAAAGACTGACATTATTCCCTGCATATTCTCAGATCACAATGCTTTGAAACTGGAGCTCAATCACAAGGAAAAAGTTTGGAAGGAACTCAAATACCTGGAAGCTAAAGACTACCTTTCTTAAGAATGCTTGGATCAACCAGGAAATCAAAGATGAACTTATGCAATTCATGGAAACCAACGAGAATGAAGACACTTCAGTCCAAAACCTATGGGACACAGCAAAGGTGGTTCTAAGGGGGAAATACATAGCCATCCAAGCCTCCCTCAAAAAAATTGAAAAATCCAGAATACACCAGCTGTCTCTACACCTTAAAGAACCGGAGAATCAACAACAAATCAAACCAACTCCACACATAAGAAGGGAAATAATCCAGATTAGAGCAGAGATCAATGAGGTAGAAACCAGAGATACAGTAGAATGTATCAATGAAACTAGAAGCTGGTTTTTTAAAAGAGTCAATAAGATCGATAAACCATTGGCTACACTAATCCAAAAGAAAAGAGAGAAAGCCCAAATTAATAAAATTATGAATGAAAACAGAGAGATCACAACTAGCACCAAGGAAATAGAAACAATCATCAGAAATTATTACTAACAGTTATATGCCAATAAGCTAAGCAACCTAGATGAAATGGATGCATTCCTGGAAAACTATAAACTCCCAAAATTGATCCAGGAAGAAACTGTCAACGTGAATAGACCAATATCCAGCAATGAGATTGAAGCAGTGATCAAAAACCTCCCCAAAAACAAGAGCCCAGGACCTGACGGATTCCTGGGGAATTCTACCAAACTTTCAAAGAAGAAATAACACCAATTCTCCTGAAGCTGTTCCAAAAAATTGAAGCAGAAGGAAAACTTCCAGACTCTTTTTATGAAGCTAGCATTACCCTGATCCCCAAACCAGGTAAACACCTCACCAAAAAGGAGAATTTCAGACCAATATTACTGATGAATATGGATGCTAAGATTCTCAACAAGATCCTAGCAAACAGGATCCAGCAGCACATTAAGAAGATTATCTACCATGACCAGATGGGATTCATCTCTGGGTTACCAGGTGGGTTCAACATTCGCAAATCAATCAATGTGATAGAAGAAATCAATAAGAGAGGAGAGAAGAACCACATGGTCCTCTCAATTGATGCAGAAAAAGCATTTGACAAAATCCAGCATCCATTCCTGATTAAAACGCTTCAAAGTATAGGGATAGTGGGAACATTCCTGAACTTCATAAAATCTATCTATGAAAGACCCACAGCAAATATCATCCTCAATGGGAAAAAGCTTGCAGCCTTCCCGTTGAGATCAGGAAATGACAAGGATGCCCACTCTCACCACTCTTGTTCAACATAGTATTAGAAGTCTTAGCAATGGCAATCAGACAACAAAGAGAAATTAAAGGTATCCAAATTGGCAAGGAAGAAGTCAAACTCTCTCTCTTCAAAGCTGACATGATTCTTTATATGGAAAACCCCAAAGACTCCACCCCCAAACTACTAGAACTCATACAGCAATTCAGTAATGTAGCAGGATACAAAGTCAATGTACAGAAATCAGTGGCTTTCTTATACACTAACAATGAAAATACAGAAAGGGAAATTAGAGAATCGATTCCATTTACTATAGCACCAAGAACCATAAGATACCTGGGCATAAACCTAACCAAAGAGGTGAAAGATCTGTACTCAAGGAACTACAGAACACTCATGAAAGAAATTGAAGAAGACACAAAAAGATGGAAGACCATTCCATGCTCTTGGATTGGAAGAATAAACATTGTTAAAATGTCTATACTGCCTAGAGCAATCTATACTTTTAATGCCATTCCGATCAAATTTCCACCAGTATTTTTCAAAGAGCTGGAGCAAATAATCCTAAAATTTGTATGGAATCGGAAGAGACCCCGAATTGCTAAGGAAATGTTGAAAAACAAAAACAAAACTGGCGGCATCACGTTACCTGATTTCAAGTTTTATTACAAAGCCGTGATCACCAAACAGCATGGTACTGGCATAAAAATAGACACATAGACCAGTGGAACAGAGTGGAGAGCTCAGATATGGACCCTCAACTCTATGGTCAAATAATCTTCGACAAAACAGGAAAAAATATACAATGGGATAAAGACAGTCTCTTCAATAAATGGTGCTGGGAAAACTGGACAGTGATATGTAGAAGAATGAAACTTGACAATTCTCTTACACCGTACACAAAGATAAACTCGAAATGGATAAAAGACCTCAACGTGAGACAGGAATCCATCAGAATCCTAGAGGAGAATATAGGCAGTAACCTCTTCGATATCAGCCACAGCAACTTCTTTCAAGATATGTCTCCAAAGGCAAAGGAAACAAAAGTGAAAATGAACTTTTGGGACTTCATCAAGATCAAAAGCTTCTGCACAGCAAAGGAAACAGTCAACAAAACAAAAAGGCAACCCACAGAATGGGAGAAGATATTTGCAAATGACAGTACAGACAAAATATTGATATCCATGATCTATGAAGAACTCGTCAAACTCAACACACACAAAACAGATAATCATATCAAAAAATGGGCAGAAGATATGAACAGACACTTCTCCAATGAAGACATACAAATGGCTATCAGACACATGAAAAAAATGTTCATCATCACTAGCCATCAGGGAGATTCAAATTAAAACCACATTGAGATATCAACTTACTCAAGTTACAATGGCCAAAATTAGCAAGACAGGAAACAACGTGTGTTGGAGAGGTTGTGGAGAAAGGGGAACCCTCTTATACTGTTGGTGGGAATGCAAGTTGGTGCAGCCACTTTGGAGAACAGTGTGGAGATTCCTCAAGAAATTAAAAATAGAGTTTCCCTATGACCCTGCAATTGCACTACTGGGTATTTACCCCAAAGATACAGATGTAGTGAAAAGAAGAGTCATCTGTACCCCAATGTTTATAGCAGCAATCGCCACGGTCGCCAAACTGTGGAAAGAACAAAGATGCCCTTCAATGGACAAATGGATAGGGAAGATGTGGTCCATATACACGATGGAGTATTATGCCTCCATCAGAAAGGATGAATACCCTACTTTTGTAGCAACATGGACGGGACTGGAAGAGGTTATGCTAAGTGAAATAAGTCAAGCAGAGAGAGTCAAGTATCATATGGTTTCACATATTTGTGGAGCATAACGAAGAACATGGAGGACATGGGGAAATGGAGAGGAGAACGGAGTTGAGGGAAAATGGAAGGGGAGATGAACCATGAGAGATTAAGTACTCCGAAAAAACAACCTGAGGGTTTTGAAGGGCAGGGGATAGGAGGTTGGGCAACCAGGTGGTGGGTAATAGAGTGGGCACGTATTGCATGGAACACTGTGAAACCTTCAGATGCTTGAAAAAATGTCCACAATTGATTGTTTCACTTGAAGCTACATAGTGCTCTAAGTTATTCATGTTCAATTTTTTTAAAGACTGAAGATGGTAATTTATTCCAGGTACTTTCCTACATAGTTATATCTCTAGCTTCTTTTGTTTATTCATTTGATAGATAATATATTATCATAGTAAATATTCAGAAAAAATATGAAAAAAACATCACTCCCACATCTGTCCCTATGTGACTATTCACTGCAACATGGGGAATCACATGTTTATATTCATGTGTGTTCATCTAAGGATTTTAGGCAGATAGAAGTAAACACTAATGATATGTTTAACTTCTTTTTTACTCAGTTTTAAACATCCTATTCTTATTATTTGTACTTTGCCTTTTACTTAAAATACATATTTTGGGGAATTTTCCCATCATCATGTATAACTTGTAATTCAAGCAATATGATTGAGTAACTACTATCTTCAGAACAATTTCTGTGCACAGAGAAAATTATAAATGTATATAAAGCATTTGTCTTTTAAAAATCATCTTTTTCATCAACAAGCATTGAGTATATATGAGTATACCTCATATATTTAAGAGCTACCTCTTCAAATAGTTCTGATAGACCCCACAAGGTGACTGTACACACTAAGAAGGTGTAGGAGATCTTAAAGGGGAATGGTCACTTCCAAAGAGAAAGTTTTTGTATAAGTTCAACACGCAATTTATGGTGGTGAAGAAAACAGAAGTCTTCTAAAGACCCTTGGTATATCAGAGTTGGTGACTTTTGAGTAGAGACCTAAGCTATATCAAATCCCATGGAAGAGCATTCCAGGCAGATTGTGTTGATTGTGGCAAGATGGAATAGAAAGGCCAATGTGGCTGAAATACAGGGAGCAGGAAGAAGAAAGAAACAAGGTGAGGTGGAGAGCAGAAGAGAGGCTAGCTCCCATGGGTCATGTCTGCCAGGGTAAGGAATGTGCATTTAAGAACACATGGAATGGAAATCCGCTGGCATGCCTTAGAGTAACTATGACACATATAATGAAGTTAGCGCTGTGTTTGGCTCATGGCTAGTGTAAAAGAACGATGACTACTATTCCTTTATTTATCCTAGATAGTAGGGTTGGCCTGGGAGACTTTCTTCTAGTGGATTATTTTCATGAGATCTTGATAAATAAGGATGGATAAGTAAGGATAGATTACAAATTGTTTTATGGCATGTGATATGCAAACCAAGTTTAAAATCTGGTTAGTTTAGCTGTTGGTTGTACTAGAATATCACTTCTAACCTCAGCTGATGAGCTGTCTCAGTAAAATATGTATCAGACATAAAGAGTGATGGTGCAAGAGTCTAGCATCTCACTGTGGCTCCATTATTCTCTCAGGAAATGTATAGAAGAGATGTAAGTTAACTGTGAACCAGAAGTACCTCCATGTAAGTGGATGAGAAAAGAAGGGTGGGTTATGAAGGTGAACTATAAGACCTGGATCCCAACATGGAAAGGACTAGATCACACAGGGCCCTGCAGGCCATTGTAGAGTTTAGGACCTTTACTCTGAGTAAGAAGGGAATTCACTGAAGGCTTTGAATTGAGGAGTGAAATGGATTCACTTACATTTTTAAAAACTCACTCTGGTTTCTCTGTGGGGGGAGAGGTGAAAGGAGACCAATTAAGAAGCTACTAAAATCATCCAAGAGAATGATGATGATTAAACAGACCAGGGTGGTGGTTGTAGAGTGTTGCTAATTGATTTGACTCTGGAAATATGCCAGTAGAAAACTGATGAGATTTGCTAATAGATTGGTTGAGTACTGTGAGAGGAAACAAAGAGTCAAGGATATGCTGTATAAAATCACACATTACGTCTGTGTCTTCCTCCCCAAGACCCATAATCACCCCTGTCTAATCAGGAGAAAAACATCAGACAAATTCTAATAGAGAGACATCCTACAATATACTTAACCATGACTCTTCAAAACTGTCAGTTATCAAAAAACAAGGTAAGTCTGAGAAACAGACATAGTCAAGAAGAGCAGGAGAAGGCAGGACAAGTAAATACATTGTAGTTTCCTGGATGAGATCCTGCAACAGAAAAGGGTCAGTACTTAAAAGATGAGGAATGCTGAATAAAGAATGGACTTTAGTTAGTATAAGTCAGTATTGGTTCATTAATTGTTACAAATTGACCATACTGATGTAACATGTTAAAGCTGAGTACAGGGCATATGGGAAAACCCTGTACTGTTCTTCACAGTTTTTTGTTTTGTTCTGTTTTTACAAATGTAAAACACTCTGAAAAATAAAATCTATTAAAATAAAAAAGAGTCAAAGATGATTTCAACTTTTATCCCCAAACAACTGACTGAAGAATGCAGTTGCCATTCCAAAGGAAGAGATGTGAGGTTCCCTGAAGTAATAAATGTGAATTTCTCCGTTCTTCCTGGCTGGATCCTTAAGGCTTACAAACACAGGATTTATTGTCACATGAGTGACCTAGGCAACACCTGCTGAGCTAAGGTGAGTGTAAATTTCCTGGGAAGACTTCCTGGAAGAAGTGGGGCTCCAGAAAGTCTTTGAAGATAGGATAACATTTGCAAATATCTTGAAGATAATCCTATACTTCAAGGGTCTTATCTCCTTCTTTTGTAATGCCCACATTTCTATTCCACATACTTCCTTGCCTCTTTAATTGATATCTTTTGCCACTTAGTAAAGTTGTTTTGATGAACTTCTTGCCCTTATTCACATATATTTACTTTCATTTTTCTCAAAGCATGTTTATTATTAAGTAGTGGATAGCCCTTTGGGGACACATTAATTTTCTTAGGAATCCATTCCCATGCTACCCTGGTGTCCTTTATCACCTCGTTCTATTTGGCTGCAGTCAGCACTTTCTCCTGTCTCATGAAACATCTGATAAATTTCATAACCCTTATTGGTATTATTACAAATAGGAGATGTGACTCCCCACCATCTGCAATAACAGTGTTTCCGGAGACACATTAGCTGTATTTAAAACAGCTCTTTCATGGGATTCTAAATAATTTCTTTGACTCAAAAGTAGAGGTGAATACTGAGGTCACTCATCCCCATCTATATTTTATTTAAGCAACACTGAACTAAATAAACTAAAAACTAGAGGTATATGCACATGTAATATATATTCTTATAATTTCTTAGTCAGTTTCTCTCTTAGTATCCATATGGAATAACTTGAAAGAAAGCAATTTGAAAACAAATATTTTATAATTGTAATTATGATTTAATTTTATGTGGGCTGATTCTTTCTTCTTTAAATTTCCCTATTCTATCAATTGCTAATGATAGTGGGGAAAAAATCCATTCTCTCTTTACCAATTTTACATATCAATAATAAATTTCGTCTTTTCCTCCCACCACCAGATTTCCCCCAATAGGTAGGGCTAGGCAATTTGCTAAACACATGTTAATGATGAGGGAACAGAAGGCTGGCTGAGGACAAAGCAAAAGCTGACACCCTCCAACCTTGCCCCACCCCCACTCCTGGGTAGGACATCTCTGACATTCTTTAGGAATCCCCCACCCATCTTAATGTTAATACCTTGCTAGAGGGCAAAAGGACCTTGGCAGTGGCAAGGCCTCTGGCATCCAGTATCTTGTAGGTCCTTTTTAGCATATGAAAGTTCTATTGAAACCTCCCTTTTCCTCACCTCCCTCCAAATCCATGGTATATAACCTGCCACCCCTCACAAGTCCAGGGCAGCAGCTCTTCCTGCCCATGGGTCCTGTCCCTGTGCTTTAATAAACCACCATTTTGCACCAAAGATGTCTCAAGAATCCTTTCTTGGTCATCGGCTCTGGACCTCACCCTACTGAACTTCACCCATATTCTAGAACTTCATCACTATCACATAAGGAGGAAAGTGATCAAATGAGTAAAAGTCCTCATTATAAGGTCAAGTTGCTGTTTAGCCTTAACTTGATGTTTCTCCCTTTTCTAAAGAATTTGACTGTCATTGTCCATGAAAGAATAAAGAAAGAAAGAAAGAAAGAAAGAAAGACAGACAGGCAGGCAGGCAGGCAAACCAAGTCATGTTCAGAATTGTCAAAGAGATGAGTTTATTCAGGAATAATAGGAATTGCAATTCAGGACACAGAAAATATTGTGAGCTACAAGAGAGTCTATTGAGGGTTTCGAGCAGGTCATTTTCATGGTCAGGGAATGAAAAAGGAGAAAGTTTAGTTACAGTTTGTTAAAATCAAAAATAAAAAGATACCAACCCTGAAAATTCCCCAAGCAGACAAAACTGTCCAGTCACAATTATAAAGCTCAATTCAGTCTATTTGCCAGATCAGCTTGACCTGGATCAATCCTTGTTTTTATCTCTAGAAACCATAAGCAAAAATTTCCTAACATTGTTATGAGGCAACCCCTGACTGACTCCCTATCATTTAAGGAGATTTCAACATTATCAGATTTCTATAAATCAGAAATTTGTGGGAAATCAGTCTCTCAGTTCTTAAATTTTATTTTCCTGAGGGTACATGCATAAGATCTTCCATTTTATGTCTTCTGGTTCCATTTTAGATGGAAATTTTTTCACATTATTTAAATATCAACTCAAGTTGTAATGGCAAGAGGTTTCCCTTAGATTATACACCAATTCTGGATTTTACCTTTTGGGTTATGTCTAATAATAGAGATCTGGTACCTTTCTATAAGTAAGGTTTCTTTTTTTAAAATTTCCTCCTTGTTGAGATATATTTGGTATATAAAATCGTAAGACATTTAAGGTGTACATGGTGGCCATTTGATACACGTATATAACTGTAAAAGAATTCTCTTCATTTTAGTTCTACTCTTTTAGGAAATTTATATCATATGAGACAAAAATGTTATCCACAGTAGTCACCAAATTTACAGTAGATTTTCAGAACTTTTTCATTTTATACATGATTATTATATCTTTTTATCATGCTTTCCTTGTTTCCTCCACAAAATAAACCCTGAAGACCACTTTTCTAACCTCTGTTTCTATGAGTTTGACCTTCTTTTTTTAAGATCCCAATATGAGTGTTGCCATATACCATTTGACTCCATCTGGCTTGTTCTGCTTAGCATAATGTTCCAGCTTTTTTACTGCTGCCTCCTGCCCACCTTGGAGCAAATAGATGGGGAAAATATGGCATCCAGTTGGGTCTTCTCACAACCTAGTCCAACTTTGCTCTGGATGCACAATAATGGAGGGGAATAGATGGAAATACTACATACAACCTGTGAGTATAGGGGGCTGATCATTCTTGTTCACTCAGAGACTACACTTTTGTCTGGAGGTCCTAAGTGGAAGTATGGTGGCAAGGCTACAGGTGGTCCATTTGCTTGAAAAAGAAACTGGAGGGTTCTTGCTTAAAGAGAGCTGAATGGATGTATTTGTGGTCTACACTGTAGAATCCAGGCTGCTCCAGATGTTAGTACAATATCCACATCAATGAAGACATTAAATTCCCATCTCAAAACTGCAGCATCATCACACTCTCTTACCCATACAACAGAAGCCACACTGCAGAGTGAATTACTCTTAGAAAGATGGGGCCAAGAGGGTCTGCAGCAATTTTTCTTCAGTTGTCATCTCTATCAACCATTCAATAAAAATAAATGCAATAGCTGACTTTAGAAACAGCATCAAAGCTCATGTGCATTCTCAAATGTAAGTGAAACATATTTGAAAGGATCACAGGAAGAGGGGAGTCTGTGGTTTCTAAGAAATATAAAAGAAGAAAATTCCCAAAGTAGAATGGGTGCAGGTATATATATGTGACACAGCTTCAAACACTAGCTATCTTATACTGGGGAGTGGTGACAAGATTTTAGCTAGAGTCTGAAGTCATTCAGCATGTTTTTGAAATCAATTTCTATGGCCAGTATCTGCATACTTGTAAAACAGGTCTATCTAATAAGATTAAAAACAACAACAACAACAAAGAACACTCAACGAGTTTCTGCTAACTTTGCCTGCAAGAGAAACTGAGAGCATTTGCTATTTCAAGACCATAACAGGATAGAATTTTCTTTCTTCAAAGAAGTAACAAACTACATCTGAGTATGAGAGATGCAAGGGATATCGTCCATGGTGGGAACCTCCCAAAAAACCACAGAAAGTTGGTATTTTGAACTACATGCCTAAATATTGGTAGTGGTGAGAAACTTCAGAGCAGAGAATCAAGAGGTATGTCTAGAAAAAGTAGAAGATAATATTTTGTGGTGCCTAGAAATACTTGAACCCTGACTATGACATTCAGGGAATTGGACTATGAGGCTGGCTGAGTGTTTTACCATTTCATAACTGAGAACCAAACCAGAATGCTTATAGTTTATGACCACTATTGAAGTTTCATTTTATACCACAGGTTACTGTGAGTGAAAGAAACATGAATTATTTAAACAGCTGAAGGTTACTAAATGGTCATCCCTGACCTAGTCATTGTTAAGGATACAAGTAAAGCCAAAAGCTTAGTCTCTTAATTTTTCCTTACATTTTTTTTATATTCACTGAGATATAATTGACATACAGATATTGCATTAGTCTTATGTGTACAATGCAGTGATTCAACATTTGTGTATATTGCAAAACGGTGCCACAGTAAATGTAGTTGCCATCTGTCATCTTAAAAAAAAAAAAAGTACATTGGAGCGCCTGGGTGGTTCAGTGTGTTAAGCCTCTGCCTTCAGCTCAGGTCATGATCTCAGGGTCCTGGGATCCAGCCCCACATCAGGCTCTCTGATCAGCAGAGAGCCTGCTTCCTCCTCTCTCTCTGCCTACCTCTCTTCCTACTTGTGGTCTCTGTCAAATAAATAAATAAAATCTTTAAAAAAATTAGTACAACATTATGACAATATTCTCCATGCTATATATTATATCCCCACGACTTATTTATTTTATAACTGGATGTTTGTACTTCTTGACCCATTTCACCCTTTCTGTCACTCATCCCAACCCCTCTTCCCTCTGGCAACTACCAATCTGTCCTCTATATCTATGGTTTGGTTTGGTTTTGTTTTGGTTTGTTTTGTTTGTGATTTTTTTACTGTGCAGAAACTTTTTAGTTTGATGTGGTCCCATTGTTTTATTTGGTTTTGTCTTTTCTGCCTTTGGAGTCACATCCAAAAATATATCACTAAGACCTATGTCAAGGAGCTAACCCTCTATAGGTCTTGGGGTGAGTGAAACTACATGCAAGTCTTCCAAGAAGGAAATCTCACTTTCCTGTAGCATTTTGGGACTCCTGAATATCAGCCCTTTTGGCTTTCCAAGCTAGTTATTCCAGGGTCTAAAATCTCTGGTGCAAATCCCAGGGCTCTGGGGTATCCAGTGTTGGACACAAACTTCTTGATCCTCTGGGAGAAATACCTGTCCAGTGAGATCACTTTCTATTTTTTGTCACTCTGTCAGGTTGGGTTTTTATTGAGATTATGTCTCTACCTCTCTTACTCATCTTGAATGACCCTTTTGTCCTCTGTTTTGGGGAACAGTTCATCTAGCTTTCAGATTTTTTTCTGACACAAATGATTTTAAGAAGCTGTATATTGGGTGTGTCAATGGAAGGACCTGAGCTGAAGATCTTCATACGTTGCCAATTTGTACTTCTTTCCTTCCTTTTGTTCTTATTTTAGGTACTTGAATCATGGAGTGTCTGTCCATAGCTGTGAATCTGGGTTTGAGTTCTACTGCATTCACTTACTAGTTTTGTAGCCTTGTCAGTTTCACCTGGCCTTGTCAATTTCAGTTTTTTCTAATCTGTAAAATGAGGACAATATTTTATGCAATATATATAGATACAGAGTAGATGTATTAGATATAAACATAGATATAATTACCTATATATAGTATAGATAAAACATATCTATATAGACATATACAGTACATATACATATGCAGATATATATCTATAGGCATCTATATCTATATACATCAAAAAAGTTTTAAACCAGTGCTAATGAATTGTTTAGTTCTCAAGGGAACCTAATGGTTAAGGTTACTGTTTTCCCTAGTGATGGCAATAAGGTAGCAATGACCTCACACATATAGCCTCATACAGTGACTTCCTTATGTGTCTTTTTTTTTAAATTTAATTTTATTTTTTCAGTGTTCCAAGATTCATTGTTTTTGCATCACACCCAGTGTTCCATGCAATATATACCCTCCATAACACCCACCACCAGGCTTACCTATTCTCCCACCACACCTCAAAAGTCTCAGATTGTTTCTGAGTCCACAGTCTCTCATGGTTTGTTTCCCCCTCAGATTTACCTCAATTCACTTTTCCTTTCCTTCTCATAATGTCCTCCATGTCATTTCTTGTGCTCCACAAGTAAGTGAAACCATAATTGACATTCTCTGCTTGACTCTTTTCACTCAGCATAATCTCCTCCAGTCCTGTCCATGTTGATATAAAAGTTGGGTATTCATCCTTCCTGATGGAGGTTCAATATTCCATTGTATATATGGACCTTATCTTCAGTATCCATTCATCGGTTGAAAGGCATCTCGGCTCTTTCCACCATTTGATGATTGTGTCTTTAAGCATCCCCATGATTTCTGCTATCATAACACATAACCTCTAGTCTAGAATCTGCTTTTGTAGATGTCTCCCCACTAGACTTCAAACTCCTAGAGAAAATAAGTGGTATCCTAGTTACCTTATATATTCACTACCTGGCACAGTTCTTGGAACCTCATGAGAGCTAAGAAAGCGTAACAGAAATATATAAGTTAGGTCATATGCTATGACAATTTCAGTTATAAGGATTTTAAATGGTGTCTTACAAGTCAGTGTACCTTTTATGATCACAACCTGAAAAAATGCAAATTTCCTCAAATTACAAATTCATCAAGAATAGCATCATTGCAAAGTAAATTATTACAAGTGTATTCATTACCATCAGTTTGGCTGTGTTTTAGAAACATGCTGTGAGACTCTAAATTCAAAGTCCGTATGGTCTACTTAGCAAGGCCAATGTTCCTTGGAAGAGCTTCAGTTACAATTTGTGACTCCCTCCCCTGACCCTGGCCCTGGCCCCAAGCACCTTTAGACTGCCCAAATCTTTGGTCAGAGACCCTCAGTCACCACTTCCTGCCTTGCTTTTCAGATTCTATGCCACCTACTACGAGTCAGCTTCTTCCCGAGAAAAAATGCTGTACCAAATTCTGGGCTCACTTCTTTACCTTTCTTTTCTGTTTAGTACTCTGCATCCTTAAGTTGTAGCTCAGTTGCTCTGAATTCTAATTTTTTTTAATTTTATTTTTTTTTAAAGATTTTATTTATTTATCCGAGAGAGAGATCACAAGCAGGCAGAGAGGCAGGCAGAGAGAGAGGAGGAAGCAGGCTCCCCGCAGAGCAGAGAGCCCGATGTGGGGCTCAATCCCAGGACCCTGAGATCATGACCTGAGCCGAAGGCAGCGGCTTAATCCACTCAGCCACCCAGGCGCCCCTGAATTCTAATTTTTGTACCCCCAGAATTGTAACTTGGTTACCAACTTTGCAGAGTTTTCATTCTTATTTTAAAGATTTATTTATTTTATTTTTTAGATTTTATTTATTTATTTGACAGAGAGAGAGAGATCACAAGTAGGCAGAGAGGTAGGCAGAGAGAAAGGGGGAAGCAGGCTCCCCAGTGAGCAGAGAGTCAGATGTGGGGCTTGATCCCAGGACCCTGAGATCATGTCCTGAGCCGAAGGCAGAGGCTTAACTCACTGAGCCACCCAGGTGCCCCAAAGATTTATTTATTTTAGAGAGAGACAGAGAGAGCCCTCAAGTGCAAGCACAGAGCAAGGGGAGGGGAAGAGGTAGAGGGAGAGAGTCTTGAGCAGAACCAACACAGGGCTCCATCTCACAACCCCGAGATAAAGACCTGAGCTGAAACTAAAGAGTCTGCTGCTTAACAAACTTCACCACACTGGGTTTCCTGTTTTTTCAGCTTTTAAATGCTACTTTATTTCAACTCCTCAACCTCTGGAGCCTAAAAATCTGCAAATGGCTTGTGGAGGAAAATGAACAGAATAGAAGACAAATGGCTGGATATTTCCTTTCTACCAGGATCCTTGTTTCTAAATACCCTATAATTTTGATAGCTTTCCAGCGTCCAAAAAGAGATTTTAAAAGATGTATCTGTTTTGCATTCTTCTAAGTTTTAGAGACCTTAAATCAGTGGTTTTTGTTGCTGTTGTTTTTGGTTTGTTTGTTTTGTTTTCTGTTTGTTTTGTTTTTCCTTCAATATATTCTATCCCATTTTCTGGTAAGAATCTAATCTATTGGTTCAAATTCCTATCTAGGGCTACTCATGTCCTGCAAAATTCTTTTCAATTATGGTTCTCAAATACCCTTTATTGTTTTCTTCCTCCCCACCTGCTCACACAGTGCTCACTCCCTTAGTGATGCGACAGGGAGACCTGAGTGAGAAAATCATATTTTTACTCTGATTGTTGCCCTGGGTTGTTTTATCCAAAAATTTACCACATTTACAAACCTTTTAAATATCCTTCACTGAGCATGAAACCTGTGACATATTTCAGGCTAATTTTTTAACAGTACTCCCCCTGCAGAGTTAATTTCTGTAGAAGTCACAGTAATTAACATGAACTACCACAAGGCACAGACCCTGAATCTTCAGGATACTGATATTATAAAGGCTAAATTCTTGCTCACCTTATATTCCTAGGGGACTGGGAAACTATGCTGGGCTGTTCTGTTCTACACAGTACCCCAAAGATTGAGGCTGCTTCCCTCCTTGGTCATGCCTTCTAAAATCTAGGACCTTTCATGTCTTGACAGAAAAAGTGAGAGCTAGAGGATCCTTTGGTTTATTCTTAAAGGTAGTGATTTATGCAACTTTCTTCTATAAACTACTGTCCAGAATCACTCACACGACTTAACTAGGTACATGAAAGCTGGGGAATGAGGGGAACACATTTTTCACTATAGACAGACCATGCAATAAAGAAGTACATGAACACAAAACCTGGAAAGAGCATTTACTTTTATGGAAAAGTGCATTACAACTGAAAGAGGGCTTAAAAATATTTTCGAGCTTTATAATTTTGTCTTTTCACTAACCTCTGTCTTCCAATTGGCATGAGATTTTACTGAAAGTCATTGAGTCCAAGTAAAACAATCGATATTATTAGAAGAATCTGAAATTCCAACAATTGATAGATTGTTCAACTCTGGTTTTATTTTTGGTGTGTATTAATGCAAAACATCTAATTTGTGCTGATGCATTTCCCATAATTAAACACTTAATTTCCTCAGGTTTTTCAATATTACATTCAGACCTTGAATAATTATCAGAAACATAACAAGCTGAAAAATTCTATGTGCTTGATGAATATGTTTAAGGATTCATAAATGAGAACTGGATCTTTTACTCTATAACATAATTAGTAATAGTTGAAAAAAATGGATATGATTAATACACATTTTTGACCAGATGGTTAATTATTTAAAACAAATGATTAGACCAACTTGCTATCAATGTATTTGTAGTGACCAGATTCCCCTCAGGGCACATAGCTTTCAGCCTAAGAATTTAGAGTATGACTTTTACCTATTGTGACACACTAACTCTTATATATCAAAGTTCAGTTTTCATGTGCATGTTAATGTTATTCCACATTTCTAATTAGAGAACATAATTGGGAGATTAACTTAATATTTTATCTAGTGCACATTTATTCTCTCTTTTTTCCCCTTCATGTAGTGCTCCCTCTGTGTCTATTCAACCTGAAAATATCAGTTTAGTTCCTTACTGCTTTGTCTTTGGAGCGTGTCCATGTTGTACTTCCTCTATCAGTGAATTTTTATATAGTTTCCCTCATGGGCACTTCACATTGAGGCTTGTTCCTAGTTTTTTTAGCTTCAAGAGTATGAGTATTTGACTCACAATATATATTTCTATCTCTATATCATCTATCTATTTATCTGTTATATATCTATCATGTATTTATCATCTATCTATCATCTATCTATTATATATCTATCATCTATCTACCTATCATCTATCTATCTATCTATATCATCTATCTATCCACACAGACAAATACAGTCAAATGTCAGCCAAGAATGAATTCACTGAAAATTAAGATAAATAGATGTTTATTCAGGCAATCAGAATTGCAGTTTGGGAGATACGAATTGAAGTAGAACCTCAAACTGTGTTCAGAAGAAGACAAAGAGAGGGCAGAATTATTAAAAAAAAAAAAAAAGGGTTACAACGTTCTCATTTAGGTCCTCTATGCAAAACAGAGATTGTAATTAGGTTAACTGGGATTGGTTGGTTATTATGCAAATGAGGTATTGAAGCTTATCAAACTAGATTGGCTCCTTTTGAAGTGGGTTGTGAGTTGTCATGGTGGGGAGAACATTAGTCCAGGTTGGGGACTTCAGGCTGGCTTAAAAGCTCAAAAAGTTCACAGTTCCTCCTATGAAGATGTACATAAACTCCTTCTCCTTTATGATCTTCCAACCCCATTTTAAGAAACTCTTTGCATGACCAGTTTCCTCCCTTTTGAAATCTTATTTTACGTAAGAAATATGCTATACTTCGAAAAGAGAGAGAGACTGATAACTTTTTCTTCACATATGTTTCTCTTTTCCTGTTAATCTGGAATGTGAGGACATCATGGTCATGGATAATGATTGCCAGTGGTAGAATTGTGCAGGAAGAAGAAAGAGTGTAGGCTAGAATGAGTAATGTACTATGCAACTGGCAGAAACTGCTATCTCTGGCTACCCTTATTAGAACTGTATTGAGGGAGGAGGCTGAGGGGGATTGAGGCTTAGTTTAAATGTGGAAGAGCAAGAAGGAATCTACAAAAAAGCTAAACTCTCCACCTATAAAACTAAAACTAAAAAGATTCATGTTTTTCCTCTGGGTACTCACTGCTTTTACGGTTTGTGGAGAAAAACTAAGAAACAATGAGGAGAGAGAGCAGCATTTCATATAGCTGTGTCTCCCTCAGTCTTCCATTGCCAAGTTCTTTCTTCATTATTTGGGAAGCTGCACCATATCTGTTTTCTTCTCACTAAAGCGTACCAGAATAAATGATAGGGGTGATGTAATTACTAAAGTGCATGCAATTTTATTCTGCTTATTACATGTCCTGAATTTCATAATGTCAAATTGGTTTGATCTATATTTCTCTTTGTGGCAAATCTATCCATGTGATATATTTGAGCAAACACCTTGGAAGGATCTTAGCATAGACTAAGTTTCAGGAAGTTAGTTTGAGTGATAAGTTAAGAAAGAATACTATTTGGTTGGTTCTAATAACATCTGGACACACAGAATTCTATATTTGAAAGGCAGCCTTTCCTAAGGTCCTGTTTTTATTGTTTCTGATAGCTTTTTTGTAAAGTCCATTAATGCCTATCAAAACAAGGAGGGACAAGGTCCTGAAAGAGGAAGGAGTATTAGGCCAGGTGCCTAAGTTGTCAAGAGAGTCAGAAGAAACAAACCAAAGAAATATGGTGTGGTTCAGGTAATTAAGACTAACCTCTGTATAAGCAAATTGAAGACTCGGGACAGTTCTTTATCTATAGAAGAAGACACTCCTGCTCCAGAAACAATCTGGGTACTAATATGATATTCCTAGGATCTTTCTTTTTTAATTTTATTATTTAAGTAACCTCTACACTGACAATCTGGGTACTAATATGATATTCCTAGGATCTTTCTTTTTTTAATTTTATTTATTTAAGTAACCTCTACACTGACATGAGGCCTAAACTCATGACCCTGAAATTAAGAGCCAAATGTTCTACCAACTGAGTCAGCCAGGTGCCCCTAGGATCTCTTCTTAGATATCAAAAAGAGTTATGCTCCCAAGTGGCTTTTATATGATGTCCAAATTAAGTGCTCCCTATCACACTGAAAGAGTTTAAAAATATCTTGGAAGGAGTGACTTCCCTTGGTTAGAGTAAATGATCTACTGTAAACATTAAAGAAGAAGAAAAGAAAAGAAAAATCAAGACCCCCAAATTGAGTAGATTAAGTAGAAGTTTATTTCACAAAGCAATCCCGGGTCCCAATTTCCTCCTTCTATCTTTTTGCTGCAAAAGCCTCCATGTTCTCCTACTCATTTGCATGGTGGAAGGTCAATGATTTCCATGTCTATGTTTCAGATCATGGGAAGGGGAACAAAGTCCAAGGAGAGAGGTCTTTTTTTTTTTTTTTTTTAAGCTTGAGATGCCTGGGAAGTTGCTTGTGTTTTTTCCCCCTCACTTTTCATTGTTCAAACCTAATTGCAGGATAAATGGGTAAAAGATCACTATGCATCTTAGAATGGATAAATATTTTTTGAGGGATGCTAGCCTACTGCTACAGCACTGCATCTATGTATTATTTCCCCATCTCCAATCTCTTTCATCCCATCTAAATGTCTATCATCTGAGATATATACTCAGCACTAATGGTCTCAAATGCATGGATTAATTTACAAGGAAACTGTAGGACCACAGAGTTCTTATCCCCCTCTGTAGGTCCAGTGCCTAGAATCAGTGAGAGTGTTAACTTTTCTTCCCTCATCAAAGCAAATAAATCTATAAAATAGCAGCACAAAATTGTAGCCAAAGACAAAACACATCTTTCTAAAGTAAGAGTTTGCATTACTATCAAGCAATAGGACGTGGAACGCTGTCATAACTGCAGAGAGTTGTGGGCTTGAAGGCTAATATCAGGCTTTAGACACTGAGCTGTATTTCAAAATTCACAGTATAATTGACTTAAACACAGAATTCTTGAATAAAATAATAAACCAAGTGTTTAAAAAGATTAATGACAAATAAAAACTCTAAAACTACTCATGCAGCAAGCCAAATAGCTCAATTTGTATCAAATTCTTGTCAGAAATTGTGATGTGATCATTTTTACTAAAAATGTCCCTGTAAATTGCCATGTGATTAAACCAGAATCATTTATTTACAAATTCCAATTTGGAAGACATCTAACATATGTTTTCCAGTCTATTTAATTTCCCTAAGTACTCTCTTGGACGTTTTAGTATTAACAAGGCTTTTTTTTTTTTTTTCATTATATCTTATAGCCTTGAATAATTTGGCCGTAATAAAAATGATTAATGAGTCCAAACGGAAATTGTGTGCATATGTCCTGTATGAGTATCACCTACTCAGGAGCTGTTTTTCACCCAAGATAAAGACTTCCCCAAAGAACAGCGAGATTTCCTGCAGAGCTTACTTGAAAAGTCAAAGCAGCATTAATGTGTGTCCATTGAGCTCTGTGTGAGGATATACAGTATATTAAATATCCCGTGAAGAATATCTCAACCAGTCTCTCCTTACTCACATATGTCTTCCTAGCTGTCAGAAAAATCTTTTGATGGCTTGCCAGTCTTTTTCTTATGGTCCCTAGGTAACCAGAACAAATAATGATAAAATACTTGTGTCAGGCACTGAAGTCAGCTCTGTCTTATAGTCGTTGCCAAGTCAAGCCTGTAAAACCTCCCTCCGTAAACATCCCTGGTTTGGCTTCCTCCTCTGTGGACCCGCTGTCTCATCCGGCTGATGAGTCAGTCAACTATCCCAGGGAAATGACAGCTTTAGAAAGGACGGGTGGGGGGAGGAAGCATTGAAGTTTATCTGCTGTAGGATCTCACTGGTCTGTGTGCTTTGTGACTGCTTGGCTGGTCCAGAGAAAATTTGATGTGGAAGTAGGGAAACATGACTTTATAGGGAAGAGGTGGGCAGGGTATAAAAAGAAACTTGTCACTTTAAGTATGACTCATTGAGCTTTATTTTATTATTCTTCTTATTATTTTATGAATTAAGCTCTTGGTTTGGAGTTAGATTAATAATATAACTGCAGGAATTAAACCACGAGAAAAAGCAAATAATCTGACAGTAAAATAATTTCTGTATTGAGTCACATTCTGTTATTTTGGTTAGTGGTAAGATACAGGAACAGAATTACCAAGATCATCTTTAGTGCTATTACACCAAGTATTTCCATATTTCCTCCTTTCAGGCACATGGCAGGTTTGTACTTCTTTTCTCTTCAAATTTAGCAAGTCCAACATGACTTGCTTTGGTCAATGAAAGAAGCCAAGGCATGGGATGCTCTGATATCAAATGTTTAAAAGATTCCTTGTTTATGTCCATGTTTACTTAGAAGCTTTTTATTTCCTTCCTGCTCTGTTTCTGTAGACAAAAGGGCCAGAACCTAAGCTCCCCTTCTCTCATAAATCCCTGAGAGACCCATGCACCTGCCTGAAATTCTTCCTTACTTTTTTCAGTTGCCAACCCCCCTCACTGCCCCATCTCTCGAGTATTAGAGCATTGGTGACTCAGAGAGCAACTCAGTTGGTATACCCCAGGTTCTGCAGATAAAGGTAAAAGACATTCACTTCAGTCAAAGTTGTAAATGTTGCATATGCACATGACACTTGGTGTCCTGTGACTTAGAGTGTGATTCTCTGCAAATAAATGGTCATGATTCCAATTTGAGCCTTATGGCCATTCCAAAGGGGAAGGAGAAATAAAGTAGACTGAGGAGATACACAGAAAAATGTAGGCACCTGGTCCATAAGAGAATAAATTGGAATGCAAAATGTGCAAATTCATCAAATAATTAAAAAGAGTAGGCAACAAATGACACAGATAGGATATATCATAAGAGGTCAGGACATGAGGGTGGTGTAGGTGTCCAGAGAGTGGCATGTAAAAGCATAGAGTGTGATTACTTAGATGTGACGGCCATTACAGAGAATTAGAAAGTGTCTTCTAGCATATGTATAGCATGAAAGTCATATAATTCTTAATTTTTTTTGTCAAGAAAGGGCTGACAAGATATTTAATAAGTTTTCTAATTTTAAGGTCAAATATAACAGATCATGCCACAAAGTTCCAGAATGTCTTCAAAAAGGATATGAATTTCCTTGGTTCTTGAAGGACAGAAAGGCTGATATAGGCAAAAATAAAAATAAAAAGGTAGAGTGATCAAGTGGTGGTAGTTGAAAAGGACAAAAATTATTTGTGGTAAAATAATAATAACTAGCTTTGACTGAGTGCTTTCCATGTGTGGAACAAGGCTGGAAGTGTTTTTCATGGATTAATCCACTTGTTTCTCAAGTCAATAAGGTAAGTTCTCTTCTCTCATTCTATAGATTTGAAAACTAAGACAGGGCTTAAGTAATGTGAGTAGAGGTGGAATTGTAACTGGAATTCCCAACTTACCTACAGTGTTATAGTTTCTTTGATAAACTTAACTGAAGGAAAGCTTCTTGTAAACAACCCAGAGAGAAGGATGGAAAGCTAGAATGAAGTCAGCATGTGGAAAAATCTCACATGCCAGATTAAAGGGTTTGGGTAAATTCAAAAGTGTTGAATATACTTTCAAAGACAAGTATATTCTTACTGAGAGAGGTTAGCACTATATGTTACAAAGACAGCGTGAAGCAGAAGACATTTTGTGTACAAGCATAAGTATACAGACCAACTTGAAGTTGAATTAAAGACACGCTACCCGAGCTTTAGAAGTTCTGAAATTTTGAAATGAATTATTCTAGACTCTAAATTTGTTACAAATACCTGGGGAAGTTTATTTCTGAATGCAAAGAGAATACACCAAATTCACTCTGGCAGCATTTAGATGTTACTTTCTCAATGTTCCACTGGCTGGTTTGGATAAGATATATTAAATTTGAGTGTTTGCCCATACTTAGATTATCCCCTTTCTGATCTTAATTTTTTTTCTACTTATTGGAAGAAACTAGGTTTATATCTAGGTGTGGCAAAGAGATAACTGCATGCAATAAAAAAAAAATGCAATCCTATTTCCTGGTTGCTCAAAATCTCAAGCTTAAGAGCAAATAGACTTTGTGGATCACCTTTATAGAATATGATCTTCAGTATTTGGAGCCTTCCATGCAACCATACTAAAGATAACACTTCACTTCACTTTTCTTAAAGACATGGGACAGGATGGTGAAGCATCTTATTTGATCTTGTTTTTTTATTCTGAAAGTTTGCATTTCATCCCTATGATATAAAAGAATGGGAGATCCTCCAGCCTCGGTTTCCTTCTGTTCATTTGCTTTTAGGACAGCCTTCTCTCATATCCACATATACTGACCATGTACAGGTCAGTCTTTCTTGCAGGAAGTCTGTAATAGTATTTTTTTGTTTAAGATTTCATTTATTCATTTGTCACAGAGAGAGAGCACAAGCAGGGGGAGAAGCTGGCAGAGGCAGTCACAGAGGGAGAAGCAGTCTCCCCACAAAACAAGAAGATCAACAAGGGACTGGATCCCAGGACCCTGGGATCATGACCTGAGCCAAAGGCAGAGGCTTGCCCGACGAAGCCACACAGTTATCCCAAGTGATAGTAGTTCTTAAATTGGGCTGAGAGGGGCAAATAATTCCTCTCTGCATGGCTATTCCTAAGGGGGAGTATGGTAGTGTCTGCCTTCTATGGATTTTTTGTTTTGTTGTTGGCTTTTTTAAATCCCCTGTGGCACCTTGAGAAAAAAACAAAAAAAAACAAAAAGCAGCCTCTAACTTATTGAATTTTAGAAACTCAAAATAGTATGGTGAGAAGATTCGTAATTATACCTATCTCTCCGGGCATAATGACTTAATTAATATGCCCTTCATGAGTCTTTGCACTGTGGGAAACTCACAGCTGCACAGACTGATGGAAATTAAGGTGTTGTGAAGTGCAGAAACCTGAGTGTTTTGATTGTATGTGTGTTTTAAATGTTTAAAACAGATTTTTTTTAAATTTTGGATTAATTTGTGTGCAGACTTCAGCTCCTGTCTTTCTTCAGTCTGTAGATGATACGTGTGGAGGAGGGCAAAAGTAAGTAAGATTGAACCTCCTAAAGTTGATAATGACAAAAATCAATCTTGGCTGGATATCCCCGTCTCAAGGTGATTTCAAAACATGCATTTTATTACATTTGCTGTATTTTTCTCAGCTATTAACTTAAGAGTATTTCAAAATGGTTTGGGGTGAGTGTTTTATTTTTAGTCTCACCACCTGCATGGACTCTTAGGGACCATGTATTTCATTTTTTAAGTCCCTTAGAACTCATGTGAATTTATACTTCCCCTCTTAAAAAAAATTAATGTATCACATTGCATCACTAAGTGCCTTTCGTTTATTAGAAGTGAGAGTTGAATTTGTTTGAATCATTTGAGCTCCTTCCTAAAAACACTCAAATGTCAGTGAAGCTCAATCAGGCCCCTGAGCATTTCTTATGGAGGGAAATTGGGTATGGAGCCTAACATTTGAGCATAGGCCAAGTGTTCAAGGTCTCTCTCTCTCTCTCTCCCCTTCTTTCTCTCCCTCTCCATGCCACCCCACCCCCAAGCTTCCACAGCCCTTGAGCTTGTCATATTTCTCTCTCTCTTTTTCATGCAAACCTTGGGAAAGAAGGAATCATATATTTTTGTGTGAATGCTTTTGCCTATTAGGCTGAATTTTTATGCTGGGAACCTGGGTGAAAAAAGCCAGGAATATCCCAATCTAATAATTTGGTAAAACTGAAAGAAGAGTGGTCAAATAATCAGAAAATACACGTGCATGCCACGTTCCCACTCTAATGTAAGAAGTTCCCATGAATTTGGAAAAGTAAATAAAGCAGAGAAATTTCAAGTTATAGTTCTGTAACCTCAGGCACATCCAAGCCAGCTGCAATGCAGACACTGTACCAAAATGCAAAACCTTAATAGAGCTGTTAAGTTTAATATCAATTTCTGAAATTTGGGAATCCTAATGCTCACAAAATAGAACCTACTACTAGACACAGTTTAATAACTCAGGTAGTTGGCAAAAACAATATTTTCTTCTCCTTTTTATGACCAATTCCCCATAATTTTTAATCATACATCTCTGTGTACCTTCTGTCCAAAGATATCTCAAATAATATGAAAATCTAAGTAAACAGACTTTAGTCCATTCTGTGCAGTGATGATAAGTGTCTATGTATATTGGGAAATAAATATTTATTCGTGGCACTTACCTAGATACTCTAAAGAACCCACTATATTTAGAGCCAATAAATATATATTAAATGAAACTTAGAAGAATTATAGAGTATACAATATTTTGGTTTACTAAAATAAATAGGCAGAGTAGTGCAGTGGTAATAAATGCAATGCTTTACACTTAAACATACCTTTATTTGAGGATTCCTCCATGTACTTTCAGAATGGGCTTGAGCATATCACTTTTGTAACCTCATCATATATAATGCTTGAAGTGTTGATGGATATATCATAGGACTTTTCTGAAATTAAATTAGATAACAGTTATTATCTTAAGTTTTTATTTTATTTTTAAAGATTTATTTACTTATCTGAGAGAGAGAGAGAGTAAGGGAAGGAAGGTGGAGAGGGAGAGAGAAAGAGAATCTCAAGCAGACTCCCTGCTGAGTGTGAAGTCCAGTGTGGGGCTCAATCCCACAACCCTGAGATCATGACCTGAACCAAAACCAAGAGTCAAATGCTCAACTGACTGAGCCACCCAGGTGCCTCTAGTTATCATCTTTAATACTCACTATATAGTATATAAATTATTATATACTGGTTATATGATCATATGTATAAAGTATAAAATAAAATATTAAAATCATAAGTACTAATTTATAACCACTAACTATCCAGCTTATAGTACAAAGAAGTCTTTCCTAAAGAAGTTTAAAACATATTTGAAAAGATAAGATATACATATCTAAAATAATATTTCTTATTTTAAAATTCCTATGAGTGATGAAGGTCATTCAACACATTTCCATGACTATCGGTCTTGTTGTGGGAGAACCCAGGTATGCTGGGGAAGAAGTGACATGTAATAGGTCTCCTAACTTCAGTAGTAAACATATTTGCTATCGAAATTGCTTTGGTGTGTTAGGAGTCCAGGAAACTGTGTGGAGAACTGCACTAGCTCTGAAGATTAAATGAGAAACCAAGATTCTGCTTCTCAGCAGGGGATATGCCCTTGGAACTGGTTTTGGTAGACTATGAGTATCCAAATGTCTACAAAAGAGAATTACAAGTTGAAATAGGTTCGTTTGGCACATGGCCTTACAGAGGTATGTTGGCTAGGAGATACTGACTGGTTGGGTAGCAAGGCAACCTGTGAAGTGGTAGCTCCCATGGTGAAATCTACCATCTGTTGGCCCACAGCCCTCCAGGTTCTGGCACTCAGAACTATCAGCACCCTGTTTGGTGGAACTTCCAGATGCCAGCTGATGCTAACAAAGCTCATATGACCAATATTTAAAACTAGGGTGCCAACTAAATAATTCACAATAAACAGAAAGAACTGCAAAATATGCTTGAATCTTGCATAGAAGACACTAAAACATTCTCTCCCTACTGGCAGATTATATTAATGGGAAGAAAAATGGTATTTCAATACCCATTCTCCCTATGTCTTTATATAGGGGGACAGAACCTCAAGTTGAAGTTGGTCATATGACCATCTGACTAAAGACTTCCATGCAGTTTGGATTGGTCATGTAATCAAGTTCTTACCAATGTGTTATGGATGAACATGATGAGTTACTCCTAAAGAAGGAGTTATAACATGTAATGCCTGCTGGGCTGAAAGTGTGGTGGCAGAAGCCAGAACACTTATTTTACTCCAAAAGTTGAAGGTCACACACTGAGACAGGCAGAGCAATGCATTTGAAGAGTTATGGAATCCCAACACATGGAGTCTCCTTGTTAGCACTATCTCTTTATGTTGGAATTCTTTGATTGAGAGAAAATAAGAGTCTATCCTTAAACTACTAATTTTGTTTTGTTTTCTTTTTCTTTTTAAAAAATTTTTTATTTATTTATGACAGAGAGAGAGAGAGTGAGAGAGGGAACACAAGTACAGGGGAGCTAGAGAGGGAGAAGCAGGCTCCCCACTGAGCAAGCAGGGAGTCTCATATGGAAGTTGATCTCAGGACCCTGGGATCACGTTCTGAGCCGAAGGCAGATGTTTAATGGCTGAGCCACCCAGGCATCCCAAACTACTAATGTTTTGCCCATTGTTTCAAACAACAAAGTCCATTCCCTAACTAATAACCATGCTGACACCATTCCATTTTCTTAAGGTGATTACCTCTTGCCCAATCTATGTAGCATCTGCATCAATTTAAGTGTTATGGAAGTTGAGAGAAGTTTGCAGCCAATGAGTTTTGGAGGGATCAGAGAGTTGTATGTAGAAAGATTTGGCAAGAGAGGGCCATGCTGAGTAGAGGTCAAAGAGGGAATAAACATAGCATAGAGAGAGCAGTGTGGAGCCTATTGTGCCTGAAGCAATGAAGTTAATTTGACAAATAAAGTCAGATAAATGAGTGAGGAACACACTAATTATTAGCTAGATGATTTTATGAACTAAAGTATTCTGCTTTTGCATAATTCTGAGACATTTCTGGAAGCATATGCAATGAAGAAATTGAGAAATCTATTACAGATCTGCATATTCTTGTGACCTATTTCATCTATCTGTTATCCTGTTTAACTATTTTGATGCTTCTACAAAATAAGCCCAGAAAGAACATGTAGAAGCACAAAGAACAATGACAGGAGTACCCTATAATAGGTCATTTCTTTTAAGCTTCAAAGTGAAAAGCTGTTATATAAACACACACACACACATGCACACACACACACAAGTACATGTGTGAGCTTCCTGCTCAACATTTGATAATGATTCATAACTTCAGATAACTTTAGCCTGCCAATTGTCTAAAATAAAATTCTGTTACCCCACTGATGATTAATCATTTCCAAAAATAAGAGAGCATAAAGCAGAGGGTAAAAATAGGAAGAGGAAATGAAGAACGAAAGGATCATAGATGAAAATGTAATTTTTGTAGAAGAATAAGCTATCTTCCCTGTTGGGATTTTTAAAGCTGTTCTCTAAAGCAAATACATCTGGGTTAGAAAGATTTAGTATTTCTTTGTCTCTACATTTTTAAAGCTGGTACCTTGTGACATGGTTAGTCATGGCCACTCAAGCCTCCATTTATTCGGCTTGTGCCAGACAGAGAATGGTGACCTTGGGAAGAGAAGGTTTATTCTTTCTCTTCTCACTTTATCTTATTTCTGTTACTTTGCTTCAAGATCATCTCTTAATGAAAACACTGTCTCTGTTTTATAAATGTAAGGTTTAGTGCACTTGATAGTAATTAAAAAGAGCTTAATGGGAACCAAATATTTCTTTTACCATGTGGTAGACTTGTACAATTTACTTTAACTTGTACTAATGGTCTTGCCTTATCTTACTCCATTCTTGTGAGATGCTATTTTCATATCAAGTTATTGACCCAGGATATCCCAGCTGGAATGTGATACTGCTAGACGACATTGCCATGTGTCTGGCCTCAAAACTATGTTCCTCAATTCTATTAAGTTTAGAGTCTAGCATCCTTGTATTTCCATTTTCTTCCACTTCAACATATGTCACTGTTAGGTAATAATCTGCAGTTATCTGATTAAGGATATTATATATGACTCCTCCCCAATCCCAACTTACAAAAACATACATAATGTCTCTTTATGTTAGCATCAGTGAATGAAAGGGTAGGCACTGGAGGATTTTGAGGTTGAATGATATCACCTAAACTTTATTTAAATAGGATCACTCTAACTGCTGGCAAGAGAATAGACTTGAGGGAAATAAGGAAATGGCAAGTTTTTCTTTCTTTAAAATTTTGGGAGGCAACTTCTTCTAACAGACCAAAACACACCCAGATTCTAGTATGTGTCTCTGTTCTTTTCACCAGCCTAATGATATTCTTTTTTTTTTCTTTCTTTTATCCCAGTTTCAGGTCTCTTCTGATTTGTTTAGTGTATATTTTTCTGGGGTGTTTGTTAGATTTTAGCACTTTGTTCTTTAATTCATTTATTCTTCTGTAGATGAAAGGACAAAATGGAAAAGCACCTCAATAAAAGGACAAGAGGCAGTACCAACTGCCAGGGACCTAATGAATATGGACACTAGTAGATGTCAGAACTAGAGTTCAGAATGACAATTATATACTAACTGGGCTTGAAAAAAACATAGAAGACACTAGATAATTCCTTTCTGGAGAAATAAAAGAACTAAAATTTAGCCAAGTTGAAATGAAAGAAAAGCTATTAATGAGGTGCAATAAAAAATGGAGGCTCTAACTGCTATGGCAAATGAGGTAGAAGAGAGAATTAGTTATATAGAAGACCAGTTGATGGAGAATAAAGAAGCTGAGAAAAAGAAAGATAAACAACAAATATATCATGAGGGGATAGTTCAAGAGATAAGTGATAACATAAGACAAAACAATATTAGAATAACTGAGATCCCAGAGAAAGAAGAGAGAGAGGAAGAAGACATATTGGAGCAAATTATAGCTGCAACCTTTCCTAATCTGGGAGAGGAAACAGGCATCAAAATCCAGGAGGCACAGAGAATCCCCTGCAAAATCAACAAAATTAGGTCAACTACCCATCATCTGATAGTAAAACTTACAAATCTCAGAGACAAAGAGAAAATGGGACAAGAGGTCTGTACTCTACAATGATAGAACTTATTGGCAGGAGACCTATCTGCAGAGACCTGGCAGGCCATAAAGGACAGACATGATATATTCAGAGCACTAAATGAGAAAAATATGCAGCCAAGAATACTGTATACAGCTAGGTTGTCATTGAAAAATAGAAGGAGGGCTAAACAAACAAAATTGAAAGAATTTGCAAACACCAAATCACCCTACAAGAAATATTGAAAGGGGTCCTCTAAGCAAAGAGAGAGCTTAAAACTAACAGACTGGAAATGAACAGAGACAATATACAGTAACAGTCAACTTACAGGCAACACAATGGTACTAAACTCATATCTTTCAAAAGATACCTTGAATGTAAACGGGCTAAATGCCCCAATCAAAAGACACAAAGTACAAGACTGGATTAAAAAAAAAAAAAACCCATCAATATGTTGCCTGCAAGAAACTCATTTTAAACCCAAAATCACCTCCATATTTAAAGTGAGGTGATGGAAAACCATTTAACATGCTAATGGACATCAAAAGAAAGCTGGAGTGGCAATCCTTATATCAAATAAATTAGATATAAAATAAAAACTATAATAAAGAATGAGGAAAGACACTATATCATTCTTAAAAGGTCTATTCCACAAGAAGATAAAAGAATTTTAAATATCTATGCCCCTAACATGGGAGCAGCCAGTTATATAAGCCAATTAATAACAAAATCAAAGAAACACATCAACAATAACACAATAATCAGGGACCTTAACACCCCCTCACTGAAATGGGCAGATCATCTAAGCAAAAGAGCAACAAGGAAATAAAGGCTCTAAATGACACACTGGACCAGATGGACATCACAGATATATCAGAACATTCCATCCCAAAGCAACAGAATACAAATTCTTATCTATTGCACATAGAGCATAATCCATAACAGAGCACATCCTGGGTCACAAATCAGTTCTCAACCAGTACAAAAAGATTGGGATCATTCCCTGCATATTTTCAGACTGCAATGATCTAAAGCTAGAATCAATCACAAGAGAACAGTTGGGAAGAACTCAAATACATGGAGGCTAAAGAGCATTCCACTAAGAATTAATGTGTCAACCAGGAAATTAAAGAAGAATTTAAAAAAATCATGACAACAAACGATAATGAAAGTAAAACTGTTCAAAATCTGTGGGACACGACAAAGGCGGTCCTGAGAGGAAAGCATATAACAGTACAAGCCTTTCTCAAGAAACAAGAATGGTGTCAAACACAAACCCTAACCATACACATAAAGGAGCTGGAGAAAGAAACCAAATAAAGCCTAAACCCAGCAGGAGACGAGAAAAAGAACAGAGAAGAAATGAAATAGAAACCAAAAGAACAGTAGAAGCAATCAATGAAAGGAGGAGCTGGTTCTTTGTAAGAATAAGATTGATAAAGCCCTGGCCAGACTTACAAAAAAGAAAAGAGAAAGGACCCAAATTAATAAAATCATGAATGAAAGAGGAGAGATCAAAACCAACACCAAAGAAATACAAACAATTATAAGAACATATTACAAACAACTATACGTCAGCAAATTTGACATTCTGGAAGAAATAGATGCATTCCTAGAGACTTATAAACTACCAAACTGAACCAGGAAGAAATAGAAAACCTGAACAGACCCACAACCAGTAAGAAAATTGAAGCAGTAATAAAAAAGCTCCCCACAAACAAGAGCCCAAGACCAGATGGCTTCCCAGGGGGAGTCTACCAAACATATAAAGAAGAATTCATTCTTCTCCTGAAATTGTTCCATAAAATGAAAATGGAAAGAAAACTTCCAAACTCAGTCATGAGGCCAGCATTTCCTTGATCCCCAAACCAGACAAAGACCCTATCAAGAAGGGAAATTACAGACCAATATCCCTGATGAACATGAATGCAAAAATCCTCACTGAAATACTAGCCAATAGGATCCAACAGTACGTTAAAAGGATTATTCACCATGAGCAGATGGGATTTATTCCTGGGCTTCAAGGTTGGTACAACATATCCAAATCAATCAATGGGATAAAATACATTAGTAAAAGAAAGAATGAGAACCATGTGATACTCTAAATAGATGCTGAAAAAACATTGGGCAAAGTACAGTATTCTTTCTTGATTAAAACTCCTCAGTGGCGGGGGTGGGAGGCTGGGGGAACCAGGTGGTGGGTAATAGGGAGGGCACGTGTTGCTTGGAGCACTGGGCGTTGTGCAAAAACAATGAATACTATTACGCTGAAAAAATAAATAAATTAATTAAAAGCTAAAAAAAATCTGTGAAAATATAAAAACAAAACAAAACAAAACAAAAAACTCGTCACAAAGTAGAATAGATAGATGGTACATACCTCAATATCATAAAAGCCATCTATGTGAATGTCATTCTTAATGTGGAAAAACTGAGAGCTTTTCCCCTAAAATCAGGAACGTGGTAAGGATGTTCACTATCTCCACTGCTGTTCAATACAGTACAAGAAATCCTAGCCTGATCAATCAGACAACAAAAAGAAATTAAAGGCATTTGAATCAACAAAGAATTCAAACTCTTACTCTTTGCAGATAATATGATACTTTATGTGGAAAACCCAAAAGACTCCAACCCAAAACTTCTAGAACTCATACAGGAATTCAGTTAAGTGTCAGGATATAAGAGCAATACACAGAAATTAGTTGCATTTCTATAGAAGACAGAAGAAAGAGAAAATTAAAGCATCAACCCATTCACAATTGCACCCAAAACCATGTCACCTAGGAATAAGTCTAGCCAAAGAGGCAAAGAATATGTCCTCAAATAAATGTAGAATACTCATGAAAGAAATTGAGGAAGACACAAAGAAATGAAAAAAAGTTCCATGCTCATGGATTGGAAGAACAAATATTGTGAAAATATTTATGCTACCTAGCACAATCTACACATTTAATGCAATCCCTATCAAAATACCATTAACATTTTTCAAATAAATGGAACAAATAATCCTAAAATTTATATGGAACCAGAAAAGAGCCTGAAGAGCTAGAAGAATGTTGAAAAAGAAAACCAAAGCTGGTGGCATTACAATTCTGGACTTCAAGCTCTGTTACAAATCTGTAATCATCAAGACAATATGGTATTGGCACAAAAACAGACACATAGATCAATGTAATGGAATAGAGAGCCCAGAAACGGACCCTCAATTCTATCGTCAACTAATCTTCAACAAAGCGGGACAGAATGTCCAATGGAAAAAAGTCTCTTCAACAAATGGTGTTGGGAAAATTGGACAGCCACATGCAGAAGAATGAAACTGGACCATTGTCTTATACCACACACAAAAATAGACTCAAAATGGATGAAAGTCCCCAATGTGAGACAGGAATCCATCAAAATCCTTCAGGAGAACACAGACAGCAATGTCTTCATCCTCAGCCACAGCAACTTCTTCTTAGACACGTCTCCAAAGCAAGGGAAGCAAGAGAAAAATGAGCTGGTGGGACTTCGTCAAGATCAAAAGCCTTTGCGCAGCAAAGGAAACAGTCAACAAAACCAAAAGACAGCTGACAGAATGGGAGAAGATATTTTCAAATGATATATGAGATAAAGGGTTAGTATCCAAGATCTACACAGAACTGCTCAACCTCAACACCCAAAGAACAAATAATCCACTCGAGAAATGGGCAGAAGACACAAACAGACGTTTCTGCAAAGAAGACATCCAAATGGCCAACAGGCACATGAAAAAGTGCTCCACATCACTCAGCATCAGGGAAATACAAATCAAAACCACAGTGATATACCACTTCACACAAGTCAGAATGATTAAAACTAACAAGTCAGGAAATGGCAGGTGTTGGTGAGGATGCAGAGAAAGGGGAATCCTCCTACACTGTTGGTGGGAATGCAAGCTGGTTCAGCCACTCTGAAAAACAGTATGGGGTTTCCTCAAAAAGTTGAAAGTAGGGCTACCCCATGACCCAGCAATCACGCTACTGGGCATTTACCCCAAAAATACAAATGTAGTGACCTGAAGGGGCATGTGCACCCTGTTTATAACATCAGTGTCCACAATAGCCAAAGTATGGAAAGAGCCTAGATGTCCATTAACAGATAATTCATAAAAAAAATATGGTGTATATATATGATGGAATATTATCCAGCCAACAAAAAACTAGATCTTGCCATTTTCAATGACATGGATATAACTAGAGTGTATTATGCTAAGCAAAATAAGTCAATCAGAGAAAGATAATTATCATATGATCTTACTTATATGAGAATTTTGAGAAACAAGACAGGGGATCATAGGTGAAGGGAGGGAAAATGAAACAAGATGAAACCAGAGAGGGAGGCAAACCATGAGACTCTTCATCTCAGGAAAAAAACTGAGGGTTGCTAGAGTAGAAGGGTGTGGGTGGGAATGGGTAGCTGGTGATGAACTTGAGGAGGGCATGTGCTCTGGTGAGCATTGTGAATTGTGTGAGTCTGATGAACACAGACTTGTACACCTGAAAGAAGTAATACATTATATGTTAATAAAAATAAATAAATCCAACAAAGTTTCACAAAGTTTTATATGGATTGCATCCACCTTTAACAAACATTTGCTCTAGATAAACTTTGTCAGTGGACCAAAACCTCCAAGTTCACTTATTACTTCATTCAGCAAATAATAATTGGACAGTTAATCTGTGCCAGGTATTATCCTGCATGATTTCAAAATAAATATGAATTTTAAAATTTCCTACAATCAAATAATTCAGTCCAGAAAAGAAAAAAATGCATAACATATGAAAAATACAATTAAAATTATCAAAACAGGGCGCCTGGGTGGCTCAGTGGTTTAAGCCACTGCCTTCGGCTCAGGTCATGATCTCAGGGTCCTGGGATCGAGTCCCGCATCGGGCTCTCTGCTCAGCAGGGAGCCTGCTTCCCTCTCACTCTCTCTGCCTGCCTCTCTGCCTACTTGTGATCTCTCTCTGTCAAATAAATAAATAAAATCTTAAAAAAAAAAAAAATTAAAAAAAAAAAAAATTATCAAAACATTTATATCATAGATTTACATCAAGTGCTATGCTCCAAGTCTCCCAACTTAAATGCTCCTCCAATGTTTGTCAAGTTCAAGTGGACAAGTCATGTTTGCAAATAGAAAAAAGGGGCCTTGTAATCAGAGTTTAGATTTCCCTCTTTTTTTTTTTTCTTTCTCATGTAAAAAGGCATCTTTGGCTGCTCTGATAGTTTTGCAATGTTCATATCTCAGATGCAGGCATTTGACTTTATTAATAATGCAGAGTTCAGGAGGACACCTTGTACTCCTTCTGTTCTGAACCCAAGTGACCTTCAACCCCTCTCTCCTCTACAGATGGAAGGAAGTGAAATTATCTTAAGAAACACTAAAACGAAATTCCCTACAATCAAATAGGTGGAGTGTTTTCCGAATTCTAGAAAGTTTTAACAAAATGACAGGTAACTATACTTTTAAATATATCCAGCAATATGCTGAAATCTTTAAAATAGGGAGGACTATTCTGAAGGTCCAACAAAGTTCTTTTCTTTAGACACCTCAGTCTGGAGAGTGTCAGGGCTGCAGGCATGCTCCTCACCACATTGCATGCCTTGGAGATACAGTCGACAGCCCTAAATGAGGCATCAGGCCAAATTGTCCTCTGTTCACAATCAGGTTGCATCTGAGGCTGCATGCAGAATAGATCTTTGGTAGAAGAAGCATAAGCACATACTGACTTCAATAACCCAAGTAGACTAAATGAAAAATTGGCTACACAAACACTATGGCATATTGAGTTACACAATTAGCTATTGAGGAATTTTTATGACTTCAAAAAGATGAAGAATGTATGGATACATGCTTCCTACAAAATGCTACATTGCAGAATTCACCAGAAAGTGACCTGAAAATGGAGAATTCCTGCTGTCTACTTCACCAGTTCATACCCCAAATTCTTCTCTAAAAGATTATTTGGGAAATACTTATTCTGCAAAACATATGCTTTAATCAAAGATGAGTAAGAATCATGAGAGAAGCAGAGGGAAGTCTTATGGCTACAATTTATGCGGGGAAAAAAGAAAGAGAGAGAGAAAGAATCTCAAGTCAAGGCATGAAATGGATATAAATGAAAAGAAGAATCATATCATAAAACAGATGTCCAAGAAACATTTCTATGTGATATAAAGTAAATTAAATAAATTAATACCTATGATGCCTGCCTAATGCAGTTAACAGAGGATATGACTCTTGATCTTGGAGTCATGCATTCTAGCCCAATGTTGGGTGAGAGATTACTTAAATAAGTAATAAATCTTTTTAAATTTTAATTAATTAATTAAGTCCTTTAAAAAACAGCTGCATATACAACAGAAGGATATAAATGACAATGATGCAATCTGGGGAAGAATTAAATAGGAAAATCAATCCAGTGATATGAATGTCTACCTTACAAACAAAAAAATATAAAAAACACTGGTGAAGACACTTTGGGGGTATGAAAAAAATTCTATTAGCATTTAGTAGAATAAATTTGAAAGAAAAAAATAATAATAAAAATAGAGAAATAAATAAAAATAGAGAAAATGATAGATATTGAAAACAAGTGTTGTTAATCCAACAGATTTGCTATTCCTGAAACAAATAAAGCATGCATCTATCAAGTGTATAATAGAAGAAACCCTCTTGAAATAAAGAAATGTGAAACTGTAGATGAAAAACATCTAGGGGAAAAAAAAAAGAAAAAAGAAAAACATCTATGATGTCTATGAAAAATTTTAAGAGAACAATTAATGTAACCTATATCCATTTGAAGTTATAATAGTTCTAACAAAAAGAGGAGGTTCTTTTTCAATCCAGGCCCAAAGAACTTACATTAAATAACTTAGAAGAGAGAATGGCTAGGTATAGATCTTCCAACAATAGAACACAGTGCAGGAAACAGTGGAAGAAAATCCACAAACTATCCATGGGAAGAAAGTATGAACCAAGAATTGGATACTTAAAAAAAAAAAAAAAAAAAGCAGTGTCCTTATATTCAAGAATTATTCAAAAATGTGAAAATTCAAGAAACACAGCAACTTTGGTCTTTTTCTCAATATTGGCTTTAAAAAAAAATCTAGACAGTTATGTTTTATCTAGAGAAGTACCTTGACAACCAAGAAGTAAAAAAAAGACGGGTTTTGTGTAAATTTGCTTACTTTTTTATTATTCATTGTGAAGTCAATAAATACTAATTAAATAAAAATCAACAGATATATGCTTAAGTATATACTTTAAAGTTATAAAAGAATCAACTAAAAAAATGATAAGAATTGGCTGTCAGTCTTCCAAAGTATAAAAATATGACAAAGTTTAAAAAGGAAAAATTAAATAAAGTGTGAACAAAAATATTTAAAATATAAAGAAAATCAGGAAAAATAATTATGCAAATGAAATACAATTTTGTCTTTCTATTTAAGTGCACTGTTGAACAGTATTTACAGCAGCAATAAAGTCCCAAGAGACTAAAGTATTTACTGTCTGGCCCTTTACACAAAATGTTGTTGACCTCTGCTTTTTTCTAGAAAAACATATTATAACTATTAAAGATCTAAATGCCATGAATCTTTATTCCCCATATGTCATTGCATCAAAATATATGAATAAAAAACACTAATAAATAAAATTTTAACATTGTCAAATGAATAATTAGTCTGCCTATCTAACTCCATGATTGGTCAACTAACAAAGCTTAAGGAGGCATATAGCAGATCTAAATAACATAACTGAAAAAGTCACCTAACAGTTCAAACTATGACAGAATGTGAATATAGGCACCTAGTGTATTCTCAATGAATGTGGGTATACACTCAATGAAGAGCCATCTGGCATTACCAACAGAGGAAATTTCATTTCTTAGAAATTTAATTTCTTAGAATTTATTTTGAATATACACTTCCATGTGATACAAAATTTTGTGTACAGGAATGTCTTCTGTGGGTGCCTGGGTGGCTCAATCAGTTAAGTTTCTGTCTTTGGTTTGGGTCACGATCCTGGGTCCTGGGATTTAGCCCTGTATCATGCTCCCTGCTCAGCAGGGAGTCTGCTTGTAGCTCACCCTCTGCCCCTCATCTCTGCTCATGTGCTCTCTCTCTCCCTCAGGCTGTACTCTCTCTCTCTCAGAAATAAATAAATAAAATATTTAAAAAAAGAATGTTTTGAAGCATTGCTTGTGATCATAAATACAACAAACACAAATTCAAAAAATAAAACAAAGCTAGAAATAACCAAAACATTAACCAAGAAAAGAGTAGTTAATATATAAACTTTATTATAGATATAATGTAGTCATTAAAAAGAATGAGGAGAATTTATATGCTTCAGAGAAGTATGAAGTGAAATGTAAAAACCAGAAGAAAAATAAAAGTACAAGAAAACACTCCCATATATGTAAGTATATGCATGGAAAATTTCTGAGCAATTACATAAAAATATTAAATGAGCTTATCTTTGGGAATTAGATAGGAACCAGGGCTGTGAGTGTTGATTATTTTTAGTTTTTTTTTTAAATAATTTTTGGCAATATTTTTGTAATAATGAATCACTTAATTGATTTAAAAATACAGATGTCAAAAAATCTAAAACTAAAAAATAAAAATTAAAAAAAAGTAGATGTCACCATTAAGTGGTAGTGGTATGGGGTAGGATTTCTGTTTTGTTGTTGTTGTTTGGTTGGTTGTTGTTGTTTTTTTGTTTTTGTTTTTGTTTTTATGATCCTGGGCTATATTAAAACCAAAAGAATGGCTGAGGCTTATGCTAGGATTTCACATGCTTAACTATGGACACATTCCTGCCCTCCCTGGTTCCTGGTGAGACTGTTTGTCATCATGAACATTTGTGTAAAGGAAATGTATCACCTACTACTATTGGAGGAGTTGTGTGGACAGAGCTGAAAAATTTCAATTTCTATCTTTGTTCCTGGGATATTATGACAACCCGTCTGTATAATTTTGTAGTATCTGAACAATTCATGTCCAGAGACAATTGGCTGCAGGATGTCACCTTCCTTATTTCCCTTTAATGAGATCTCCAATTTGGACATTTCATTTCACACTTGTTTTGTCTCTGCAGGTGATGTGGAGCTCACTGCATGCCCATATTCCTAAATGTAAACACAACAGCACCAACTGACTATTCTTACACAATGTTTTCTGGGTACAGATTCAATGAGTTGTTTATGTGTTGTGGAATTTCTTTTCCTTTCCTGATGCTGTGAGTCATCTCTCTCTCTCTCTCTCTCAATCCTAAGGGAATCTATAATTAGGAGAGCAAGCCTATACTTTAAAACCCATGAAGAAACTATTTATTAAGTTATCATTAAAAAGGAAAATATGGCTTCAGTGTTATATTTTTGGATGTATATGGAAACTCAACACTTGGGACATCTGATTTTTCTAGGTTTCTCATATCTCTGCACACTAGTCGCCCAGTACTAAAGACATATAGGTGACTGGAAGAATGATTTCAATCACCTGGACCAACATGCAAGATCAGAGCTGATGAGACCCTCAGTGTGACTTCTACATGGCCAATGATGAGCTGGTCATCAGCACAAATTCCTTTCACATGTATAAGATTTTTTTTTCCACCTCAGGTCAAGCTAGCAATAGGGTTGATTCTCCAGAAGGATGATATCTTGTGATTCCACAGCTCCCAAGACTAGGGTTGACTTTTTAACTAATGTTACTTAATGAGATTTTATATTTAGAATACTTGGAATAGGGACATTGAGGTTTGGGTCAATTGGTTATTGATTCAGAGCAGCAAAATCCTGGAGCTTTCCAATTACAATTACAGCATGTGAATGAAAGAGACAATAAGACAATAAACAGAGAAAAGCATGAAGTGGATATACAGAAAGGAAGGAAGGGAGAGAATTACATGTATAGGGAGGGGCAGAGAGGGTTCCTGATGACTTTCTAGTACAATCCTGTTTGCCACTGAATTCTTCATAAGTGACAGAAAACCTAACTGGACTTTCCTCAAGCTAGGAATTACTTATTTATTGGAATTAAAATACCAGAGGGAGTAAGGTAAGGTTTCACCTAAGACCCAAGTATTTTACCAACACCATTTTTTTTTTCCCATTCCCTGACTTGACTTCTTTAAAATCTACTCACCCATACTGAGACCACCTCATCTCATTTGGTGTCAAAAGGGTTGCCAGTATTTCTTTTTTTTTTTTTAAGATTCTATTTATTTGACAGGGAAAGAGAGAAAGAGAGAACAAGCAGGGAGAGTGGCAGGGAGAGGGCAAAGCTGTCTCCTAGCTGAGTGGGGGACGGATGTGGCTCTATCTCAGGGCCCTGAGATCATGACCCGAGGAGAAGATAGACGCTTAACTTACTGAGTTACTGAGGTGGCCCAGATGACAGTATTTCCTAATGACAAATTCAGGCTAAAGTCAGAAGGAAAGACATATCTTTTTTTCCAGATGTCCATTGAAATTCTTAGGTGTTTAAGCAGCTCAGACACAAATTCAATATCCAGGCCCACTATGGACTGTATTCTGTCCCAGTGTTGAAGCCCTAACCCCAAATGTGAATGTATTTGGAGACAAGGCTTTTAAAGATGTAATTAATGTTAAATGAGCTCTTCAGTGTGGAGCTCTAGTCTGATAGACCTAGTGTCTCTTTAAGATGAGAAAGAGACACTAGTTACCTATCTTTCCCTCTCCCTCTCTCTCTCCGTATATCTATACCTCTTTCCACACAGAGAAAATGCCATGTGAGCACCAAGGGAGAAAGTGGCTTTCTGCAAGCTTTGAGGAAATCCTTGAAACCAAGCCTGATGGTATCTTGGACTCCCAGCTCCAGAACTGTGAGAAAATGCATTTCTGTTGTTTAGCCCACCCAGCCAGTGGTATTTTGTTTTGGGACCTCAAGCAGATGAATGCAAGGGTATTGTGATGCTCTTACAGAACTAGGTCTGCTCAGTGTGTTTTCTAGAATGTCCTTGGATGAGTTTCAGCTTTCCATAAACTCCTGGGTATTGAATATAAAATGTGTATTTCCTGAAGTGACCTGACCCCATCCAAAAAAAGTGTATGCTTCATCAAACACTCAAAATATCCACAGCCCCGAAGTCCCCCAGTTCTCACATGTTAATGTATATCAGAATGATCTGGAGGCCTTATTAAAGCACAGAATCTCAGATTCCTGTAGGCTGGGCTGGAGCAAAATGTACGCATTTCTAACCAGTTCCCAGATGCTACTGTCACTGTCAGTCGAGGTACCCAGTTTGAGAATTCAAATATACCTCTCCCCTCAGCAATCTTTCCTGAGAATCAGATCTGGCTTCTGAACAACTGCTTAGATAGCCCAAAGGAGTCACAAAAACAATACATGTACAACTGAAATTGACATTTCCCCTACAAACCACTTTTTTTATGTGCACGCCTCTGTGCCCTCCGTTCCACCATCTTTCAAGCCTATAATCTGGCTGGAAAACAACCTTGAGATCCCTTAAAGTCACATCATCCTACCTCCTTAATAGGTTTTCATTCAAGTTGCCTCTTCTTCATCCTTTCTGACACTATTTAAATATAAGTACTCACCTATCTCATCTGTAGCCTGGAAAACTGTGGAAACTGCTCTCATAGACAACATTACGGTACCAGAAACATTTGTCATTTCTTTGCTGAATTTCCCTCCATGATTCCTTGTTGCTTACCAAATGCAGATTCTTAATCATGCACACAAGTGCCTTTATGGTTTGCCCCAAAAGGGTTTTTATCTTCTGCTTCTACTCACTTCATGTCCTGTGCTTTACCAAATGGATTATGTCCATGGATTAAGGCCTGTTCTTCAGAACTGATCTCAAATGTGGCTTTCTTCTGGAGGCTTCCTCGGCTGTACTTCCCCAAAGGACTGAATGAGTCAGACCTCCACCATGTATGCAGATCCCAGTAATGCCACAAATCAGACTGCATCACACTGAATTTTGTCTTGTCTCCCCCACTGACAAAACAGTATGAGAGTCCATGAATGGTTTGACTATGGATGCTTTTGTTAGTATTTTAACTTTCTGTATCCCTACTACCCCACACACTAAATGACACACAGCAGAGGCTCAGTAAGAAAAGCCTCCTTCTCCTACATCTTCAGGCCATGATAGGAAAATAGTAGTCACATTTGTGGGGAGCTTTGCTTCCTATTGACTAATGCCCTAGAGCATCATACTGAAGACTATGCATGTGTGTGTAATATTGGTTAATATCACAATAGTTTGTCTTCACAGCTCTCAAAGTCAACTCTGTGATATTAAACATGTTGTTCAAGTGCAGACAGCAATGTGGAAGAGAATCCACCTGAATGCTCTTTGTAAGATCTTGTTAATATAATAATATAGAATGCTTTGTAACACATACAAATTGATAGCTTCCAAAGTGTAAAAAATAATCTGAATGTATGCATACTTAGTTCAATTATAGTAGCTTATTCTTGAGGCTAGTTTAGGAGGGAAGATAATCATCTGTAGACAAATGCAATTTTGCAGTGAATAAGCCTCTTAAGATTAGAGAATTAAGACTGACATTAATTATACATAAGTCATTATTGTATTTAACTCCTTGGTTAGGGAGAAAAAGACATATATAATGACGGTGAAATTACCAGTATTTATTCAGGTTACAGTTAGAAATCTCCTTTCTCACATCCTTGAGGAATACCATCTGGCTTGAAGTATTGGAGCTTGCTAAATGCTCTCTAATTATAAGAGTACATTGAATTGATTTGAAGAGTGTTTTAATTTTTTTTCTTTCCTGAAAGCAGGAATGAAAGTAACCTTTGTAATTCTAATTATTCTATTACATTTTGGTAAAGGGGGTGGTTTTCTTTTTTTTTTTTTTTAATATTTTATTTATTTGACAGAGAGAAATCACAACTAGGCAGAGAGGCAGGCAGAGAGAGAGAGCAGGAAGCAGGCTCCCTGCGGAGCAGAGAGCCCAATGTGGGGCTTGATCCCAGGATCCTGGGGTCATGACCTGAGTCAAAGGCAGAGGCTTTAACCCACTGAGCCACCCAGGTGCCCCGGGGGTGGTTTTCTTTTAATTCTCTTTCTCTAAGTTCTCTGAGAATGCATATTCCAACCAAAGTGGAAATCTAGGATTGACTGCCTGAATCACCATTTTTCCTGCCAACTATTGTTTAATGTTCCTGACACTTTGTCATATTTGATGTTGACTCATTGATATAGAACATAATCATTCTAAAATGTCCACATAATTGGATAGGTAAAAGTTAAATTCCTCTTTCCCTGTAATTGGTTATGGTGAAATGGTAGAATGGAAAGGGACAGACTTAAGACAGAAAAAGGCTTGCTTCACATTTGTGATATCTTGGCAAGCTGCTAAATCTCCATGCAGCTGAATTTCTTTGATAGCTAAAGAACAATAAATCTATCTTGTATTGCTTTCATGGAAAATTGCAAACTTTGGGAAATATAATATATCACATGAAATATCTTGTTTCCCCTTCTGAGGACTTTCAACAGTTTCAAATTTATACTTATTTTGTAATTATTTTGTAAAGATCTGCCCCACCATTTGGCTATGGTCTTCATGGCTGTACAGACACATTTGCTTTGTTTGTGTTGTAGTTCTGACCTCTAGCAGAGTGCCTGGCACATGGTGGCAACTCAGCAAACATTTGTTGGATGGTTAATGTTAAATTACAGTTTTAATCAACAATCATAGACCAGCGTTTGGCTTCACCAGTAAATGAAGAAAATGCCCTTAAAGTTTTCTGAAGGCACAAAGTGAAAGAAAGTGTGGTTAAAGACATGTTTTGCAGTTCTAGTTAGTTCAATGAACAAAATATTTAAAATTCTTAAAATGGAAAATCATTATTTACACTGGAGCTCATTACAGTAGTGTATACATTCTGGGGATCTACTTGAGCTGAAACTACCAGGAAATGTTGGAACCAAAACTTACATACATTTAGATTGTCCTACACAAATGTCCCTATTATACTGGAATATCAGACTTTTAAAATTAAAATAAACTTGAAATATTTTCTAGCTGAACTCTTTCCTTACAGAGACTGGATACCCGAAGTCCTAATACATGAAGAGACTTGCCTATCACAAAGAAGTAATTGAAATGTGCTGTGGTGGCATCAGAGGGCTAGCCATCTCCAAAGATTGCCCTTTTTGAGAGCATCAGTCAGTTTAAAATGATATTTGATGCCAAGGAAATATGCTAAGCCAGGTGCTGTGGAGACAAACTAATTGAATAAGTTACATGGATGACATTTGCAAGGTGAATGGAAAGGTGGTAGCTTCATTCATAATATGAACTTAAATGTGGCACTTTAACTTAAATATCTTGCACTTTTCCCCACCTCCTTTTAAAAGAGAAATTAAGATATTCTCCTTGGCTCTATAGTTCTTTATGTAAACCTCTGACCAGGGACCCAGCATGTAATTTCAAAAAGTTTATTTTTTATTCATTTTTTAAAATTTCTTTTCAGTGTACCAGAATCCATTGTTTATGTACCACACCCAGTGTTGATGCAATATGTGCCCTCCTTAATACCCATCACCAGGCTCACCTAACCTCCCAACCCCCAACCCTTCAAAACCCTCAGATCGTTTTTTAGAGTCCACAGTATCTCATGATTCATCTCCCCCTCCAATTTCTCCCAACTCCCTTCTCCTCTCCATCTCCCCATGTCCTCCATGTTATTCCTTATGCTCCACAATTAAGTGAAACAATATGATAATTGACTCTCTCTGCTTGACTTATTTCACTCAGAATAATCTCCTCCAGTCCCATCCATGTTGATACAAAAGTTGGGTATTCATGCTTTCTGATGGAGGCATAATGCTTTGTGGTATATATGGACCACATCTTCCTTATCCATTCATCTGTTGACAGGCATCTTTGTTCTTTCCACAGGTTGGCGACTGTGGCCATTGCCTCTATGAACATTGGGGTACAGATGGTTCTTCTTTCCACTACATCTGTATCTTTGGGGTAAATTCCCAGTAGTGCAATTGCAGGGTTATAGGGAAACTCTATTTTTAATTTCTTAAGGAATCTCCACATTGTTTTCCAAAGTGGCTGTACCAACTTGCATTCCCACCAACAGTGTAAGAGGGTTCCCCTTTCTCCACATCCTCTCCAACACATGTTATTTACTTTCTTGTTAGTTTTGGCCATTCTAACTGGTGTGAGGTGGTATCTCAATGTGGTTTTGATTCGAATCACCCTGATGGTCAGTGATGAACATTTTTTCATGTGTCTGATAGCCATTTGTATGTCTTCATTGGAGAAGTGTCTGTTCATGTCTTCTGGCCATTTTTTGGACATGGTTATCTATTTTGTGTGTGTTCAGTTTGAGGAGTTCTTTATAGATCCTGGATATCAGCCTTTTGTCTGTACTGACAATTGCAAACATCTTCTCCCACTCCGTGGGTTGCCTCTTTGTTTTGTTGACTGTTTCCTTTGCTGTGCAGAAGCTTTTGATCTTGATGAAGCCCCAAAAATTCATTCTCACTTTTGTTTCATTTGCCTTTGGAGATGTATCTTGAAAGAGATTGCTGTGGCTGATATCAAAGAGGTTACTGCCTATGTTCTCCTCTAGGATTCTGATGGATTCCTGCCTCATGTTGAGGTCTTTTAACCATTTCGAGTTAATCTTTGTGTATGGTGTAAGAGAATGGTCGAGTTTCATTCTTCTACATATAGCTGTCCAATTTTCCCAGCACCATTTATTGAAGAGACTGTCTTTTTTCCATTGTATATTTTTTCTTGCTTTGACGAAGATTATTTGACCATAGAGTTGAGGGTCCATAAAATACTTACAATGGAAATGGAAATGGCTCTCTACTCATTTCCACTGGTCTATGTGTCTATTTTTCTGCCAGTACCACGCTGTCTTGGTGATCACAGTTTTGTAGTAAAGCTTGAAATCAGACAACGTGATGCCCCCAGCTTTGTTTTTCTTTTTCAATATTTCCTTAGGAATTCGGGGTCTCTTATGATTCCATATAAATTTTAGGATTATTTGCTCCAGCTCTTTGAAAAATGCTAGTGGAATTTTGATTGGAATGGCATTGAAAGTATAGATTGCTCTAGTCAGTATAGACATTTTAACAATGTTTATTTTTCCAATCCATGAGCATGGAATGGTCTTCCATCTTTTTGGGTCTTCTTCAGTTTCTTTCAGGAATGTTCTGTAGTTCCTCCAGTATAGATCCTTTACCTCTTTGGTTAGGTTTATTCCCAGGTATCTTATGGTTCTTGGTGTTACAGTAAATGGAATCAATTCTCTAATTTCCCTTTTTGTATTTTCATTGTTAGTGTATAAGAAAGCAACTGATTTCTGTACATTGACTTTGTATCCTGCTACATTACTGAATTGCTGTATGAGTTCTAGTAGTTTGGGGGTGGTGTCTTTTGGGTTTTCTATATAAAGTATCATGTCATCTGTGAAGAGAGAGAGTTTGACTTCTTCATTTCCAATCTGAATACCTTTTATTTCTCTTTGTTTTCTGATTGCTATTGCTAGGACCTCTAATACTATGTTGAACAAGAATGGTGGAAATGGGCATCCTTGTCATGTGCCTGATCTCAAAGGGAAGGCTGTCAGCCTTTTTCCCATTGAGGATATTTGCTGTGGGTCTTTCATAGATAGATTTTATGAAGTTCAGGAATGTTCCCTGTATCCCTATACTTTGAAGCATTTTAATCAGGAATGGATGCTGAATTTTGTCAAATACTTTTTCTGCATCAATTGAGAGGACCATGTGGTTCTTCTCTCCTCTCTTATTTATTTGTTCTATCACACTGATTGATTTGTGAAGGTTGAACCATCCTTGCAACCCAGGGATGAATCCCACCTGGTCATGGTGGATAATCTTTTTAATATGCTGTTGGATCCTGTTTGCTAGGATCTTGTTGAGAATCTTAGCATCCATATCATCAGTGATATTGGTCTGAAATTCTCCTTTTTGGTGAGGTGTTTGCCTGGTTTGGGGATCAGGGTAATGCTGGCTTCATAAAAAGAGTCTGGAAATTTTCCTGCTGTTTCAATTTTTTGAAACAGCTTCAGGAGAATAGGTATTATTTCTTCTTTGAATGTTTGGTAGAATTCTCCAGGGAATTGGGAGGTTTTTGATCACTGCTTCCATCTCATTGCTGGATATCGGTCTTTTCAGATTGTCAATATGTTCCTGGTTCAGTTTGGAAGTTTATAGTTTTTCAGGAATGCATCCATTTCATTTATGCTGCGTAACTTATTAGCATATAACTATTGATAATAATTTCTGACGATTGTTTCTGTTTCCTTGGTGTTAGTTGTGATCTCTCCCTTTTCATACAATAATTGTATTAATTGTATAATTTTTTGTATTAATTTTTTTGTAACAATTTTTTGTAATAATTGTATTAATTTGGGCCTTCTCTCTTTTCTTTTGGATTAGTTTGGCCAATGGTTTTTCAATCTTATTGATTCTTTCAAAAAACCAGCTTCTAGTTTCATTGATGCATTCTACTATATCTCTAGTTTCTTTCTCATTTATCTCTGCTCTAATCTTGATTATTTCTCTTAATAATGTGGAGTTGGCTTAGTTTGTTTTTGATTCTCCAGTTCTTTAAGGTGTAAAGACAGGTGGTGTATTCTGGATTTTTCAATTTTCAAAAAGTTTATTTTGAACAGAGTAAAACATTCTGAAAATTTTGAATTTTATCTTTAAATTAAAAAGAAAAAGAAACAGTACCACTATGGTATGTAGTTCCACAAATTTTGACAAGTGTGTAGATTCTGATAACACCATCATAAATCAGAACACAGGAAGCTCCATCACCCCATGGCAACTATTCCCTACTCCACTCCTAATCCTGGCAACACTGAGATGTTCTCTTTCTTTATAGTTGGGCCTTTGTGAGAATCAAAAATAGCATTATAGAAGCACCTGGGTGGCTCAGTGGGTTAAAGCCTCTGCCTTCGGCTCACGTCATGGTCCCAGGGTCCTGAGATCGAGCCCCACATTGGGCTCTCTTCTCGGCACGGATCCTGCCTCTTCCTCTCTATCTGCCTGCCTCTCTGCCTACTTGTGATCTCTGTCTGTCAAATAAATAAATAAAATCTTTTAAAAAATAGCATTATATAACATGCAACCTCTTGAGACTGGCTTCTTTCATTCAGTGGAATGCCACAGAAAATGTCTCTACAAGTCCTCTAAGTTATTCTCTATAACAAAAATTCACTCCTTTTCGATGCCAAGTAGCATCCCTCCCTTAGGATGTGCCATGGTTTCAATCCATTCATCAACTGAAAGATATTTGCATTGTTTCCAATTTGGGCAATTATGAATAATGTTGCTATATACTTTTGTATACAGATTATTTTTGCGAACACAAATTTTTATTTCTCTAGACGAGGGATTAGAAAACTAAGACCAACAGGCCAAATCCAGTCTATTCCTTGATTTTTTAAATAAAATTTTATTGGAACACCGCCATGCTCATTTTTTTGCATATCGTCCATGGTTGCATTCAGGCTATAGTTGAATAGTGTAATAGAGCCTTGCAGTCCTCTAATCTAAAGCCTAAAATATTTATTACATGTTTTAAAGTTGTCTTACCTCTGCTCTAGTATAAATACCCAGGATTGGGCTACCTAGGTTTTGTGTGGTGGACAGACTGAGGTGGGTCTAAATAATCTCTGCCAGTGGGTGTTCATTCCTTCATGAAATCCTCTTGATCATGGACAGGACCTCTGACTTGCTTCTAACTAACACAATAGGGCAAAGATCTCATGCCTATGATTATATTATGCTATGAGACTCTGCTTGATAACTCAGTGAAGTATGCAACCATCTATGGAAATCACATGTGGCAAGGAATTGCCCCAGCAACCTTCAGTTGATGACAAGCCAAAAACTAGTCCCACAGCTACAAAGAAATAAATTCTGCCAATAGAAAGCTTAGAAACAAATTATTCCCCATTCACCTCCAAATGAGAACACACAGCCCAGTTGACACCTTGACGTCAGCTCTAGGCTGAGGACTCAGCTAAGTTGTCCTTAGATTCAACCCATAAACTATCATATATGTGTTATTTTAAGCCAGTAAGTTTAGGGTAATTTGTTATGTACCAATAGATACATATAGTAAATATATATTAGACTTTGTAAGAGTCTGTCAAATTGTTTTCCAATGTGGCTCTACCATTTTGAATTCTCATCAGTCATGTATGAATGAGATTTCTTTCTTGCCTTTATCTACTGGTGTGTGTGTGTGTGTGTGTCTCTGTGTGTGTCTGTGTGTGTGTGTGTGTGTATGTTTGTGTGTGTTTAGAGACTTTAAGAGGAGGGTAAGGATATCTAATTGTAGCTATAATTTTAGTTACTCTAAAGGTTAATGATATTGATCATAATTTCATTTGGGTATTTATCATCCATATGTTGTCTTGATGAAATATCTCTTCAAATATTTGATTCATTTTTAATTACATTTTTGTTTTTATTGAATTCTGAGGTTTTTTAATATAGTGTAGATACAAGTCTTAACAGATGTGTGATTTACAATTTTTTAAAATATTTTTTCATTCTTTTAATAATGTACTTTGCAGAGAAAATATCTCTAATTTAATGAAATACTGATTTTTTTTTTTTTTTTACCTTTTATATTATGTTTTGGTATTATGTTCCAAAATTCTTTACTTAAAACTCAGATCAGAAAGGGTTTCTCTTGTTTTCCTTTATGCTTTATATTTAGATCTATGGTCAACTGTGAGTTGACACTTATATTAGTGTGATGTGTATCAAGATATATACTTTCATACTTGGATGTCTAATTATTTTAACATCATTTGTTAAAAAGACCCCTTAGCCTCACTGATTTGTCTTTGCATCTTTGCCAAAGTCAATTGGCCATATTTGTGCAGGACTTTTCTTCAGTTATTTGTTCACTGCCATCAATCTATGTTCATCTCTTTGCAAATACCACGAAATCTTGATTGCTGTACTTTTATAGTGAGCCTTAAAATCATCCAGTATAATTGCTTCTATTTTTTGTCTTCTTTTTCAAAATTGGTTTACCTATTCCATTTGTTTGTTTATTTGGCATAAGATTTAGAACCAGCTTGTTTATATTTATAATAAATCCTTCAGGGCTTTTGATTGGAATTGCATTAATCTATAGATAATTTGGGCAAAACTGACATCTTTAAAAGACTGAGTTTTCTAGTACACGAACATGATGTATTCTCTGTTTAGGCCTTTGATTTCTTTCATTAGCCTCTTATAGTTTTCAGCATGTAGAATCTGAGTATGTTCTCTTAGATTTATAATTAAGTATAAATTTTAGCATAGATTAAAAAATTCTCAATATATTAAAAGTGGCATTATTTTTCTTGTTTATTTCTGTTGCTCATTGTTAGTAAAAATAAATATAATAGATTTTGGTCTATTGACTTTGAATCCTGTGAAATAAATAAATAAATATATACATACGTACATAAACATATATATATATATTTTTTAAAAGAATGTATTTATTTATTTGACAGACAGAGATCACAAGTAGGCAAAGAGGCAGGCAGAGAGAGAGAGAGAGGAGGAAGCAGGCTTCCCGCTAAGTAGAGATCCCAGAACCCTGGACCATAACCTGAGCCGAAGGCAGAGACTTTAACCCACTGAGCCACCCAGGCTCCCCTGTGAAGTATATTTTTAAAAGTTTTGTGAGATATCCTGTATATGCAATATTATCAAGTGTTAATGGGGACAGTTATTTTAGTTATTATTTTAACCTGTATGTCACTTAATTTATTTTCTTACCTCATGGCAAAGTAAACATCTTTGCCTTTGTGCTTTGTCAGGGTATACACTGAAGATGCTTGGTCTGTGTGTGTCAGATTCAAACTCTTTATGTCATTTTCTACTGTGACAAGCTTGACAGACAGCTTGGAATCTTCAATGACTTCTGCTCTCCCCACCCCCATGAGCCACGCCCACGCCCAGAGGACTGCTACCTCAACATCTGCCTTTGGAGTTGTTACTATGGCTTCTCTGAGTCATTCTTGGTTGAGAGAATAAAGCACCCTGGCTCTGCATTCACGCAGCAACAAGAAAAGGCAGAAAGATACATTCAAGGTCCTACATTTAACCTTGATTCCTCAGGAGTTCCTTCTCCCAGTGGCGATGTGGGGCAACAGAAGTGGGGTAGGCAATGATGCAGTCACCGGGATGGGAGTGAGAAGAGCAGGGCCTGTGAGAAGCAAATGCAGTCATCAACCAAAAGTCCAGGATCATATCTCAATTTTACTAATTCAAACCCTTCATCTTTTTCCTTTTTTCATTTTGTTTTGGCTTCCTTGGCCAGTTTTACACAGAGAATTGATTACTCTCTACCCTGGCCAAATAAACATGGTTTCCTATGAATCACTCTCTTAATGAGTAAATCAATAGATGATTACTGAATAGTCATTTAACCCTTACCACACACTGGAATCACCTAGGAAGCACTGGAACCCACTGTACAGATTCTGATTTAATTATCCGAATGTGGCCCAAGCATAGATATGTGCTAGGAGTTTGAATACCACAGATCTACATCATGCCTGGCAGGGTGTGCTCTCAAAGGAGTAGAGGTTGGGAACCCACTCCAGGTTCTAACAGCCCACTCAAATGGTATTACTAAATCTGTAGATGCATACATGCCACAGGAAATGCTTACCTGGTATACAGTGTTCAGGTCCCAAATGAAAACTTCTACAGTTGGTGAGACATGAATGAATCCTGGCCAAATGTATTTGACTGCATTCTCTTATTTTCTAATAAGATTTTCATCTGTACTTTGTAATAAGCTCCAGGAAATTCCTTTGATCTGACCAATGTTTGGGAACCACTGGTAACTAACATGATAGTGTATCAGAAAACACAGACTGTAGGTGCAAGAGGGGAGAGGGGGTTGGAGCCCCAGGTAATGAAAGTTGGTTGGAAGAATGGGGAGTGAAGTAAGACTGGAATTTCAGGTAGGCATTTGATAGGAAGAAAGGACTGAGGTTTGGGATGTATAAGTCATATTTCAAGAGTAATTAAAGACAACTACTATTCACCTTCTGACTGTAGCAAGCTTCACACTGATACATAATACAGACACCTAACATCATGCTTATTTACAGAGAACAAAAAAACTCTGCATTTATTTCTGACATTTTCTCTAAAAAGTGGACATTAACATCTCACTAATGTATCTTTTTTTTCTAAAGAAGAATTTTTTTTTTCTAAAGAATAATTCATTATGCCAAGATACTATGGTGCCTTAGATTACTAAGTCATTTTATTTTTATTTCAGATCGATGAAATATTCTTATTTCTGTCTCACTGGTAAAACAAAACTAAACTAAACTAAACTAAAACTCAGAGAAAATATGTAATTTGCTTAATACTCTGCAGCAATAATAAGTGAGGTGAAGAATAGACCCTGATGTGACTGGTTTTTCTTTAAGTAAGAACCAAATCACTTCCTTGAATGCAAATAAAGTTTTGAAAGCATAGGATCCTCATAGCTTTGGAGAGTATCTTTGATTAATTCAGCAAAATGCAATTATGTGAAACGATAGGAATGTACTTCAAAGTATAAATGAAGAGATGTGATAAACCATGACATAGAAAAAGGGGATAAATAAATTTTATTCTGAGAACACTTCACTCCCTTTACTGGAAAACCTTGAGGGCTAAATGACCAAACATCTACAAAAGAAGAAAAAGCAAACCATCACTAACAACTTCAACAAACAAAAGTTCTGTGGAGCTTCATACATCTGAAGAAGTGATTAATGATGCACATCATTTTCAAGAGAGGGATGACAGCATAATGAACTGTCACACATGGTCAGCAAAGTTAAAGTAAATGGGTGCAATGCAATAGATTCCCTTTTTAATAGCAATTGCAAGAATGAGCAGCACTCCTTCCACTTTTTGTTCAGAATTTCTTTTTCTTTCCCCAACTCATGCATTTAATCTGTCTGAGGTGCCTACTGAAGGATCTTGTCCCTCAGGTTTGGGGCTGCACCATTCCTATGGACATAAATGACTAACTGTGCCTTGCCTGGCTTGGCCAGTCTTGAGGTTCAGGTGAGGATATTGACTCTCAGCCTCTACCTTTTCCCATCCATAACCTCACCAGAAAGGATGTCCCATAATAACTGCTGTACCCAGAACTCACTCTCCAAGGCAGACCCAGCTGAGACAGAGTTACCATGATAGTTATAATAATAAATTCTTAGATCTGTGTATCATTCTCAACTAATCCCTATAGATAGGAAAATCCCATGGGTTGAGAAAATTTTGTTTGAGAAAGTTCTATAAAGAAGGACCGATGTTTATGACTTGTAAGTGACTCTTAACAGCCCCATCACTGCTATTTCCATGATGAAAGGTTGCCAAATAAGATGAGAAATTTCACTGTCAAGTGATTCCCCTACTGCATGTTGAGACTTCTATAGGAGAGCAGAAAATGCCACTGTTATCTTCAACTCAGGGTTGGCGACTCTGCTGGAGGATTTATAAAATGACAATTAATTGTACATTCAGAATGAGCTCTCTTCCTCCCCCACAGAACATGTAATTCAATTATAATAACACTTTTAACAATAATGCAGTGCTTTAATGTGAGATTACTTTGCCATCATTAATTAATGCACCCTCTCAAGGACATGCATCTTTATGCTTCAAATTCCTCCAGCCTGCTACTTGCAGTTTAAAGAAAACCACTCAGCATAGGCATCCTTCTTGGTGCAAACATTGTGACTCATAGCATGGGATCAAGTTAGCTTATTTCTGTCAGTATTTGCCACAAATTTCACAATTGTTGTCAAGCACACAGCTTAGGTCAGCATTTTTCCCCCTAAATCTATTTTCTATAGTTCGCTTTTAATTGGAGCTTAAAAGTCAGTGAAAAGATTAAGTTTAATTCCACTCAGATGTGAACAGTTACTTGCTCGATCAGCTCTGGCTGCTGAATTCCCCTGTCCCAGGCTAAGTACATATTAACCAAATCCAGTTTATTTTTAGTTCCTGTCTTCTGTTCCTAGATACTGTAATGCAGAGTTCCCCCCCCCAAAAAAAAAAATCTGACTGAAAATATAAAATGTTTCATCACCTTCAACAAAGTGCCTGGGTACACAGATCTTTTGGGAGCTTTATGTTCACACTGAGAGAAATCTATTTAGGTAAAGCAGTGATGGGGGAGAGTAAAAATATTATACAAAACTTTAAAAAATGTTAAGGTAAAGAGATGAAGTAATGAAATGGTCCTTGTGAATTGAATGATAGACTTAATCTTTTTACATAAAAAATAGAGTGTTGTTATGAATTTATTGTTATTAAGAATTTCTCTGTCAGGATGTGTTTTATTCACATCTAATATTCATCAAGGACACTGTCTGCCAGGCACTGTACTGGGTACTGCAAGGTTAATAGTTCCCAAACCTACTGAGCATTAAAATCACAGATATCTTTAGGTATTTGTTTATTTGTTTGCTAAATAGATATACCAGTTCCTTTCTTCTGGAACATATCAGTATCTGAGTAGTAAGTAGGGTAGCCAAGATGGGAATTATGAATATAATAATCTTCTTAGGTGATTCTGATGCAAGCCAAGTGGCTTAGATACTCATGCTATAGGCGACAACAGAGAAGCCCTTCATTGTCTACTCATCTGTATACTGGTAATGTAAAAACATCTTGCTTACCATTCATGCATTAGGTGCTAGGATTTATCCTTCGGGTCAACAAGGTGAGACCTGTGGGCTGACTCTGGCTTTGTTCCTTGCTCTTTTTATGTCCTGAGAATTAAGAATTTTTTTCTATTTTTATATAAGGGACAAAATCAAAAGAAGAGCAGTATTTCATGTCACACTAAGATATACATGAAATTCTAATGTCAGTGTCTGCAAATAACGTTTTGTTGGAACAGAGACATACCTGTTTGTTTACGTATTGTCAATGACTGCTTCCAGACCACAATGGCTGAGTTAAATATTTGCAACAGAGACTATATGTGAACGAGAAAGCTTTAAATAATTAATATCTCATCCTTTACAGAAAAAGTTTACCAGCTCTTTATTTATCTCTTGTTCTGCACAAAAAATTTCAAAGTGCATGTTTTACCAAACAAATCATTTTAGTGAGAAATTGGAAGTGCCGATGCATCCAGAATATAGTACGGGATTTGTTGCATGTCAGGAAAGAAAACTCCAACACTTTATCCTGTTTCCAGAAGTCCCCAGCAAGGAGGATACATATCCTCCAGGAAGGTGGTTTTCAAAGTTTGTCTTGGACCAACAGTGGTGGCACTGCTTGAGAATGTGCCAGAAATGCACATTCTCCGGCCCCTCCACAGACCTACCAAATCAGACATTCTCAGGTGAGGTCCGGCAATCTATGTTTTAATGAGACTTCCAGAGGATGCTTATACACACTGACAGTGAATGGGGATCACTGTTTGAGCTTCGTTATGTATAGAATGATTTTCACCAGGTGGAGAAAATACTGTGTAACCAAAGATATAAGTCCATCTTTCTGGTCCTTGCTTGAATGCTGAGACAATAAAAATGTTTCTAGACAACGTGGGAGAAAAAAAAAGAAAAGGAAGGAAGGAAGGACAGACAGAAAGGAGGAAGAAAGGAAGGAAAGAAGGAAGGCAAAGAAAATTCTAATTCTGTGTGGTGCCACACAAACTTAGAAAGTCTTTTGGCTGAGATTTCAAGATATCAGTGGTCCTAAATTTTATGTTGACAGGAGGTTTCTGATAGAGATCAAACACCAAGAGAAATTGAACATGATTCTGACATCTGACATAAAAAGCCAGTTTCTGGGAGGTGAACTACTCTCATTCTATATGCAAAAGACAGAATATCATTAACCTAACTGCTCCCTGCAACTATTCTCTCCTCTCACATTCTCAAGAAACCTAAATAATTCACTGTGAAGATTCTCACCTGTTCCAAACACATTCTTTTCAAGTCATCCTAACTCTCTTTCACAAAGATAATCCTAAAAAGACTTAAAAGTACAGAAATCTTGAAAGATGAGATCACAGTGAAAAGGCTCTCCAGAGATAGTGGGGACATTTTCAGATGGTGACAGACCACAATTTTTTCCCCAGGTCTCCTATGTCATGTTTTAGTTCTTAACAACAACAACAAAAACAAAACAAAACAAAACAACAACAACAACAACAAAAAACCCTCAAACAAAAACAAAACCGAAGAAACCCACAAATGTATTTCTTGGTGGCAGTGATAATCCTAAAAACAATGATGAGAATATGTCTTCCATTTCTGGGGCACCCTCTGTGCCATGAGAGATCCTCCACAGAGTATCCCATGTTATCTTAACAGATATTCAGTGATATAAGTATTGTGTCTACTTCTTAGAGGTAAGAAATTTTTGTCAGTTTTCAGCTCTTGGGTGAAAGAGGGGTTTGAAGGAGATGTTCAGAAGTATTTAAGTCTCTGGATATAAAGAAATTCATCTGGAAGCAGGAGACAAAATATGCCCAGACTATTCTACCAGCCTCCAACCCCTCCAGCAGAGAACACAGTATAGCTCTGTCCTGAATCCCACATTTTCATCCCCCTCCAAGGCTCAGAAGCTGCGAAGGGATCTCACAAATTGTTCTTGGCACCAACACTGACGGGCCTTTCTCTCTGGATCGCACTGCCAGCGGCCCATGGGGACAGGCAGAGGCCAGAGCAGGGGCTGTAAGGCAATCAGAGTCAGCACGGGAGAGGTGCTTACAAACAAGGGAGCCATCACTGTGGGACCTCCCTGAATTCCTTAGGAACCTAGGAAGCTTATCTTCCTCCTACTCAGTTGAGAGCCCGTAAATACATGGGCTATGGTATGTCTTTCAGAATTGTATTATTATTTACTTGAAAAGTGAAGGTCGTCCCAGCAGGTCCTCTTGGTCTATAATTTAGTAGTTGAACATATCCTAGGATTGAAACTGATAGTGATATTTACGTCAGTCACAAGGACCAAATGCTTCAAAAATCATCTCTGGGAGTAGACGACTTCCAATCCTCATCCCTGGGTCAGTTCAGAAAGCTGAAGAGCTTTCTACCACTGATTTGCACCACCTCCATCAGAAGTTGGACCTAAGAGAGCCAAGGATAGGTCAGGAACAAAGCCAGCTCACATTTCTATCCTACTTAACCAAAATGTTCACAAGATAGCTCGTCATTTTCTCTAGCAGAGAGAATTTCTTGTTTTCACATGCTCTTTCCCATTTTCCTTCTCTGGCTCTCTCTTACACTCACAATCAGAGGTTAACACACACACACACACTAACATTCAGATCTACAAAAAGAATGTACACTTGAAATTAGTAAGGGTGTTTCACTGCTAGTGAAATTCTTTGGACCATTCACGCATTATCAGTAAAGAACCTACTCTGTGCCCTGTACATTAGTCGTCACATTCAATCAGCAGTCTAGCTCAGTAAATACTATTATCACTACTTCTCAGAGAAAACCAAGTTCACCAAGTCAAAACAATTTGTTCAGAGTCACACCTAAATTTGATTTGGGTCTTTTGAGTATATATGCTTTTGATGAAAAGTCTCTTGGCTGTAAGTGGGCCTCTTGAAATTGCTACTGAAATAAATGTCATGTTACCCTCACATGATACTTACACTTCACTGAAGGCATTTGAGTGATTTTAATTCTTCCAAAATATTTTCAACCTGGTCCTGTCATTTGAAATTCTGCAACAAATTCTTCCTTTGAGAAAACCACAGATCCAATTTAGCATGAATAACCAAACAATTTTGCATTTAAGACTTTATTGTCATTGGGCTTTTAACCACATTACTTATGGTGATGTTTCAAAGAAAGAAAGCACACTTTGGAATACACAACCAAACTTTGAACTCTGAATGTCTAGAGATGAGATTGTCTCTCTCTAGGTCCTTTGTAATTATGGAAGATGAGCTCATCTTGTCTTGAGACTCATCATTTCTGCCCCAAAGCACCTTTTGGAAATAGCTATTTCATCAAAGAAACAATCTTCAGACCGATTATTTAAATAAATACAATAAAATTCTGTTGAACTATGACCAGAGGAAATATCGTGGCAGAGCAGCCTTGGACAAGGTTGTGCGTTTGGTGGCAGACTGCCAATCCCAGGACAAGGCCTTCCCCATGATTTTAACTTGAAAGTGAATCTACTTTTCTTTTTTCTTTTTGTTATTGTGCATTAATTTCCTAAGTTACTTTTAATGTCCTCAAGATGTAAATCTTTTACAATGTGGAGATGAACTAATATAAAATATTCATTGGTTCTGAATAGAACTAGACAATTTCAGCTCTGTCCTACAAGCTTTACAAATGAAAGATAGTCTCCATGAAGAACTTAGATGCCAGTTTGAGTTATGACTCTTGAAACAATAGAACCTCATGCATATTTAGATCTTGTGTATTCATGACTGTTTTTTATAGGAACATTTATTATTGGTTGCAGTAGTATTCAGCTAACAAATCAGCCCTAAACTATGACTTACCAGACTCCTTCCTGTCAGTTAAAATGTTAATCTTACAGAAGTCTGTCCATTTGCAAGAGTTTTTAAATAGACAAGCCCTTTATTTGAATTGTACTGTATATACTGATTCATTGCTGTTTTTGTCAAGAAATGGATCAAAATTAACATGGATTTTTTTCCAATAGAAGAAAAGACACATAATTTTATATATGTTTACATAAGATATAATTTAGCTTATTTTAAAAACTTGGGCCAGAAATATCTCCAGTGATGAAATCCTTGAATCATCTTAAACTCCACTTAATGTGGTAACCACATGTATTATAATTATTCTGCCAAATACCTCTACGATTTAAGTATTATTGTGCCTATTTTACAAGGGGTCTAAGGCTCCAGCTCCTATCTGCCTAGGGTAGATCATACAGGTATAGTTTCTCTAAATATTTTAACAGCCCTCAAAGTTGATCTTTTTCAGTTTTGTTTTATAAAAGAGAACCTTCTTTTCAGGTTTTTATACCACTATGACACAGTTCTCAACAGAATGTAATGGCCAACAGCTATTCCTCTTTCCTAAAAATTAAAAGACTACTCTGTTGCTAGAGACATCTCATTTGTAAGCAAGTTTCTCTAAGAGACACATGGAGCAAGGTGTTTTCCAAACAATTTCAGTCACAGACTCCTCTTCTTGGCACAACCCCTTATTAAACTCATTAGAACACAGCTTCCCTCTCTATGAAGCTATGAGAATTTCTAGAGAGATTAAGAAAACAAAACAAAACATGATTTCCAAAAACTTGAGTTCCTTTTAAAACTTTTATGTTTTCTTGAACACACACACACACACACACACACACACGAGAAAAACATGCTCTTAATGAGTGAGGATATTGTCTTAATATTAGCAAGAAAATAGTCATCCACATCAGTGATAGGGTTCTATGAGAATTACCCAGACTCTTTCAGTATTTTCCAATTAACATAACTACATATCCAAATGGATTGATCTAGATGTTTTAAAAACTGAGCTAAACATTTATGTTTTTTCTTCCCATATAATACCAAATAATTTATTTGACTATAATTGATCACTTAAAACTTATTTGTCTCCTCTTGGTCATCATGTAGAAATATCTCAACAAATCTTAAATTAAGTCTGTGTTTCTTTGTGTTTCATCCAAATCTGTCTTGCGGGAAGCAATGGAACATGAGCTGTTATTCTTAGGCAATCCTCACAGCCTGTTTCAATGGTCAGTATGCTTAAAGATAAAGAAAGGAAGTAGGAAATGGAGGCAATGATAAAAATAATGAGAGGATAGAATTTACTTCCCTTGATATTGCCCCTGTAAATCACCCTCTCTCCTTGGTGCTGGCACTCCTCAAATGCCATATGTTGCTCTCATTATTGTAACTTGCCTGGGGCTATTATGACAAGTGCCAGATACATGCAGAAATGGAAGGGAATAAGAATGTTTAAAGATACTTCTCCCCTAGCGATTGCTAGGTCATAATAAACATGTTAATTCTTTCAATTTTACTTCCTAAACTCCATCCTTCCAGCTTCCACTCAATCATTTTTTGGCGTGAGTGATCATCAGTTCCATTATCATCCAGAAGCACTTACCGGATATATGCATGTAAATGCAATTTGTTATTCAAAGCAAATTATATAGCCTGGATCCATTTACCTTGCATTCTAATGTTAGAAGGGAGGCTAAGAGTAGGAATGTGCATCTTCAAAGCCCTCTTCCATGTCTAAAGAAAGAAGGGGTGTGAGGTAGCACCAGTTAAGATAATGGACTTTTGTCTCACTTTCAGCCCTTTAGGTTCATAGCTGAGATGGTATAAAGTTGTACAGGAAATCCTTGTAATTTTAAACAGGGAATTACTGTTTATAAATAAATCAAATACTATTTATAGTATTTAATTTTATATTTAATTTTTAATTGGTTTAATAGATCAAATTTATAAATAAATCAAATTAATGATTGATTTATTGAGCGTTCTTTTTTTTTTTTTTTTTTTTTTTTTCTTGGGAGTAGTTGTTGCTGGGCTGGAGGTAAGCATAGATGGCCGTGCCATAGAACAGGGAGACCACTATGATGTGGGACCCACATGTGCCAAACGCTTTCCTCTGCCCTGCAGATGACTTTATTCTTCTTTTTTTTCAGCATAACAGTATTTATTGTTTTTGCACGACACCCAGTGCTGCATGCAATATGTGCCCTCCCTATTATCCACCTCCTGGTTCCCCAACCTCCCACCCCTGCCCCTTCAAAACCTTCAGGTTCTTTTTCAGAGTCCATAGTCTCTCATGTTTCACCTCCCCTTCCAATTTCCCTCAACTTCCTTCTCTTCTCCATCTCCCCCTGTCCTCCATGTTCTTTGTTACGCTCCACAAATATGTGAAACCATATGATACTTGACACTCTCTGCTTGACTTATTTCACACAGCATAATCTCTTCCAGTCCTGTCCATGTTGCTACAAAAGTTGGGTAGTCATCCTTTCTGATGGAGGCATAACACTCCATCGTGTATACGGACCACATCTTCCTTATCCATTCATCCGTTGAAGGGCATCTTGGTTCTTTCCACAGTTTGGCGACCATGGCCATTGCTGCTATAAACAGTGAGGTACAGATGGCTCTTCTTTTCACTACATCTGTATCTTTAGGGTAAATACCCAGTAGTGCAATTGCAGGGTCATAGGGAAACTCTATTTTTAATTTCTTGAGGAATCGCCAAACTGTTCTCCAAAGTGGCTACACCAACTTGCATTCCCACCAACAGTGTAAGAGGGTTCCCCTTTCTCCACATCCTCTCAAACACATGTTGTTTCCTGTCTTGCTAATTTTGGCCATTCTAACTGGTGTCAGGTGGTATCTCGAGGTGGTTTTAATTTGAATCTCCCTGAAGGCTAGTAATGATGAACATTATTTCATGTGACTGATAGCCATTTATATGTCTTTTTTTTTCTTTTTTATTTGTTTATTTACAGCATAACAGTGTTCATTGTTTTGGCATCACACCCAGTGCTCCATGCAGTATGTGCCCTCCCTATTACCCACCACCTGGTTCCTCAACCTCCCACCCCCCCCACCCCTTCAAAACCCTCTGGTTGTTTTTCGGAGTCCATAGTCTCTCATGGTTCATCTCCCCTTCCAGTTTCCCTCAACTCCCTCTCCTCTCCATCTCCCCATGTCCTCCATGTTATTTGTTATGCTCCACAAATAAGTGAGACCATATGATACTTGACTCTCTCTGCTTGACTTATTTCACTCAGCATAATTTCTTCCAGTCCCATCCATGTTGCTACAAAAGTTGGGTATTTATCCTTTCTGATGGAGACATAATACTCCATCGTGTATATGGACCACATCTTCCTTATCCATTCATGCGTTGAAGGGCATCTTGGTTCTTTCCACAGTTTGGCGACCGTGGCCATTGCTGCAATAAACATTGGGGTACAGATGGCTCTTCTTTTCACTACATCTGTATCTTTGGGGTAAATACCCAGCAGTGCAATTGCAGGGTCATAGGGAAGCTCTATTCTTAATTTCTTCAGGGATCTCCACACTGTTCTCCAAAGTGGCTGCACTAACTTGCATTCCCACCAACAGTGTAAGGGGGTTCCCCTTTCTCCACATCCTCTCCAACACACGTTGTTTCCTGTCTTGCTAATTTTGGCCATTCTAACTGGTGTCAGGTGGTATCTCAATGTTGTTTTAATTTGAATCTCCCTGATGGCTAGGGATGATGAACATTTTTTCATGTGTCTGATAGCCATTTGTATGTCTTCGTTGGAGAAGTGTCTGTTCATATCTTCTGCCCATTTTTTGATATGATTATCTGTTTTGTGTGTGTTGAGTTTGAGGAGTTCTTTATAGATCCTGGATATCAACCTTTTGTCTCTACTGTCATTTGCAAATATCTTCTCCCATTGCATGGGTTGCCTCTTTGTTTTGTTGACTGTTTCCTTTGCTGTGCAGAAGCTTTTGATCTTGAGGAAGTCCCAAAAGTTCATTTTCTCTTTTGTTTCCTTTGCCTTTGGAGACATATTTTGAAAGAAGTTGCTGTGGCTGATATCGAAGAGGTTACTGCCTATGTTCTCCTCTAGGATTCTGATGGATTCCTGTCTCACGCTGAGGTCTTTTAACCATTTTGAGTTTATCTTTGTGTACGGTGTAAGAGAATGTTCGAGTTTCATTCTTCTACATATAGCTGTCCATGTTTTCCAGGACCATTTATTGAAGAGACTGTCTTTTTTCCACTGTATATTTTTTCCTGTTTTGTCGAAGATTATTTGACCATAGAGTTGAGGGTCCATATCTGGGCTCTCCACTCTGTTCTACTGGTCTATGTGTCTGTTTTTACGCCAGTACCACACTGTCTTGGTGATCACAGCTTTGTAGTAAAGCTTGAAATCAGGTAACGTGATGCTGCCAGTTTTGGTTTTTTTTTTTCAACATTTCCTTAGCAATTCGGGGTCTCTTCTGATTCCATACAAATTTTAGGATTATTTGCTCCAGCTCTTTGAAAAATACTGGTGGAATTTTTATTGGAATGGCATTAAAAGTATAGATTGTTCTAGGCAGTATAGACATTTTAACAATGTTTATTCTTCCAATCCAAGAGCATGGAATGGTCTTCCAACTTTTCATGTCTTCTTCAATTTCTTTCATGAGTGTTGTGTAGTTCCTTGAGTACAGATCCTTCACCTCTTTGGTTAGGTTTATTCCCAGGTATCATATGGTTCTTGGTGCTTAGTAAATGGAATCAATTCTCTAATTTCCCTTTCTGTATTTTCATTTTTAGTGTATAAGAAAGCCACTGATTTCTGTACATTGACTTTGTATCCTGCTACGTTACTGAATTGCTGTATGAGTTCTAGTTGTTAGGGGGTGGAGTCTTTGGGGTTTTCCATATAAAGAATCATGTCATCTTTGAAGAGAGAGAGTTTGACTTCTTCATTTCCAATTTGGATACCTTTTAATTTCTCTTTGTTGTCTGATTGCTATTGCTAGGACTTCTAATACTATGTTGAACAAGAGTGGTGAGAGTGGGCATCCTTGTAATTTTCCTGATCTCAACAGGAAGGCTGCAAGCTTTTTTCCATTGAGGATGATATTTGCTGTGGGTCTTTCATAGATACATTTTATGAAGTTCAGGAATGTTCCCTGTATCCCTATACTTTGAAGCATTTTAATCAGGAATGAATGCTGAATTTTGTCAAATGCTTTTTCTGCATTAATTGAGAGGACCATGTGGTTCTTCTCTCCTCTCTTATTTATTTGTTCTATCACACTGATTGATTTGCGAATATTGAACCATCCTTGTAACCCAGGGATGAATCCCACCTGGTCATGGTGGATAATCTTTTTAATGTGCTGTTGGATCCTGTTTGCTAGGATCTTGTTGAGAATCTTAGCATCCATATTCATCAGTGATATTGGTCTGAAATTCTCCTTTTTGGTGAGGTGTTTGCCTAGTTTGGGGATCAGGATAATGCTGACTTCATAAAAAGAGTCTGGAAGTTTTCCTGCTGTTTCAATTTTTGAAACAGCTTCAGGAGAATAGGTGTTATTTCTTCTTTGAAAGTTTGGTAGAATTCCCCAGGGAATCCGTCAGATCCTGGGCTCTTGTTTTCTGGGAGGTTTTTGATCACTGCTTCAATCTCGTTGTTGGATATTGGTCTATTCAGGTTGTCAATTTCTTCCTGGTTCAGTTTGGGGAGTTTATAGTTTTCTAGGAATGCATCCATTTCATCTAGGTTGCTTAGCTTATTGGTATATAACTGTTGGTAATAATTTCTGATGATTGTTTTTATTTCCTTCGTGTTAGTTGTGATCTCTCTGTTTTCATTCATAATTTTATTAATTTGGGCTTTCTCTCTTTTCTTTTGGATTAGTGTGGCCAGTGGTTTATCGATCTTATTGATTCTTTCAAAAATACAGCTTCTAGTTGCATTGATACATTCTACTGTATCTCTGTTTTCTACCTCATTGATCCTGCTCTAATCTGGATTATTTCCCTTCTTATGTGTGGAGTTGGTTTGATTTGTTGTTGATTCTCCAGTTCTTTGAGGTGTAGAGACAGCTGGTGTATTCTGGATTTTTCAATTTTTTGAGGAAGGCTTGGATGGCTATGCATTTCCCCTTAGAACCAACTTTGCTGTATCCCATAGGTTTTGGACCGAAGTGTCTTCATACTCATTGGTTTCCATGAATTGTTTAAGCTCTTCTTTGATCTCCTGGTGGATCCAAGCATTCTTAAGCAATGTGGTCTTTAACTTCCAGGTGTTTGAGTTCCTTCCGAACTTTTCCTTGTGATTGAGCTCCAGTTTCAAAACATTGTGATCTGAGAATATGCAGGGGATAATGTCAGTCTTTTTGTATCAGTTGAGTCCTGCTTTGTGACCCAGGTGAGAGTGGTGAGTGGTGGGCATCCTTCTGGAGGAGGTTCCATGTGCACTTGAGAAGAATGAGTATTCTGTTGTTTTAGGGTGTAATGTTCTGTGTATATCTATGAGGTCCATCTGGTCCAATGTGTCATTCAATGCTCTTTTTTCTTTATTGATTTTCTGCTTGGATGATCTGTCTATTACTGAGTGAGGCATGTTAAGATCTCCTACAATTAGTGTATTCATATCAATATGACTCTTTATCTTGATTAATAGTTTTCTTACATAATTGGCTGCTCCCATATTGGGAGCATAGATTTTACAATTGTTAGATCATCTTGGTGGATAGTCCCTTTAAGAATTATGCAGTGTCCTTCTGTATCTCTGACTACAGTCTTTACTTTAAAATCTAATTTATCTGATATGAGAATCGCTACCCCAGCCTTCTTTTCAGGCCCATTGGCATGAAAGATGCTTCTCCATCTCTTCACTTTCAGTCTGGGTGTATCCTTAGGTTCAAAATGGGTCTCCTGTAGACAACATATGGATGGGTCCTGTCATTTTATCCAATCTGCAACCCTGTGTCATTTTATGGGTGCATTTAGGCCATTCACATTGAGAGTGATTATTGATAGATACTTTTTTTTTTAAAGATTTTATTTATTTATTTGACAGAGAGAGATCACAAGCAGACAGAGAGGCAGTCAGAGAGAGATAGAGGGAAGCAGGCTCGCTGTCGAGCAGAGAGCCCGATGCGGGACTCGATCCCAGGACCCTGAGATCATGACCTGAGCCGAAGGCAGCGGCTTAACCCACTGAGCCACCCAGGCGCCCCGATAGATACGTTTTGATTGACATCGTGCTACCTTTGAAGTCTTTCTTTCTGTAGATTGTCTCTATATTTCTGTTCAATGATATTCTTAGGATTTTTTCTTTTTTTATAGAAGCCCCTTAATATTTCCTGTAGTGTCGGCTTGGTGGTTGCATAGTCTTTTAAGTCTTGCCGGTCCTGCAAACTCTATCTCTCCATCCATTTTGAATGTCAGTCTTGCTGGATAAAGTATTCTTGGCTGCATGTTCTTCTCATTTAGTGCCCTGAATATATTTTGTCAGGTCTTTCTGGCTTGCCAGGTCTCTGTGGACAGGTCTGATGTTATTCTAATGGGCTTTCCTCTGTATGTAAGGAGCTTCTTTGTCCTAGCTGCTTTCAAGAGGGTCTGCCTACAGTTATAATTCTTCATTCTAACTATCTGGTGTCACGAGGACTTTCAAGAATCTAAAATCTTGGGGGGAAACCGTTCAGCCTCTAGTACATGAACGCTGTTTCCATTCTTGAGTTTGGGAAAATTTTCATAGACAACTTCTTCCATTATATTCTAGAATTCTTTCTTTCTCCTCCCCTTCAGGGATTCCAATAATTCTAACATTGGAATGTTTCATGGCATCATTTATTTCTCTGATTCTGTTTTCGTGGCTTCTGAGCTGTTTGCTCCAGGCTTCTTCCTGATCCTTTCTATCTGTTTGTCCTCCAGATCACTAATTTTATCTTCTGTCTCAGTTACCCTAGCTTTTAGAGAATTTAGATTAGATTGGAACTCATTGAGAGCATTTTGAACATCATCCCTGGTGGCTTTCAGTTCTGCCCTAACATTGTGAACATCATCCCTGGTGGCTTTCAGTTCTGCCCTAATCAATTCTGATTGGTCATCGATGGCTTTCTCCAACCTAGCTATTGCCTGGATAATTGTTAGCCTGAATTCCCTTTCCAACATATTGTCTATGTTGATAGCCATTAGCTCTGTTGTAGAAGGCCCATCCTCTGTATTTTCCTTCTGTTTGGAATTCCTCCTTCTAGTCATTTTGGTGAGAGATGGCTGATCAGATGTAGTTGGATGTATCGACCATGGTGCAGTAAAGGTGCACCCTGGAATGCTTCTGAGCAATCAGGATTCCCTACCCAAATGAGAGAAAAAAGAAAAGAAAAAGAAGGAAAAAAAAAGAAAAGAAAAAAAGAGAGAGAGAAAGAGAGAGAGGGGGAGAGACAGGAAAAAAAGGGAAGATAAAAGAGAAGGCTTAGCTCAAATGGGCCCCAAGGTAAGATTTATGAGGTACACAGACAAAAACAGACAAACAAAAAGACTGATAAAAGTATATGACAAGAGAAAAAAATATATATATATAAGCAAAAAAAGGGAAGAACCTCATCAGAAAGAACCCCAAGTGTAAGATTTATATACTATCAGGTCAAACACAAATACACAGAAACACTGGTGGAAGAAAAAGATGGGAGAGTGGTTATAAATTCTCAGTGTGGGCAAGGAAGGTTATTTTGATTCTTCCTGGATGTATCTTGATATATTTGTTAAAGGACTCAACTCTCCTAAGATAAAGAGGGATTAAAAATTGGTTTGCCTATAGGGGTAGCATTGATTGGGGAAAAGGGATTACCTTGAAGTTTAACTCTATATGAATATTAGAAAATAAAAATAAAAAAAGAATAAACTAGCTAAACTAAACTAAAATTTAAAAAAAAATTAAAAAATAGAAAGGCAAAAGAAAAACACAGGTGCTTATTTCAAAAAGTTCAGGTTAGAAGGTTATTATGGAATTTGATGTACTGGACATTTCACTGTGATGGTAAATAGGTTAAAAAATTATTGATATAAGAAAAAAAATGAACCAGAATAGTGGGAACGAGTTAAAAATAAAAGTTGTATCTATGAAGTAGAGGTGGTTGTTCTCTTGTTGTCTTTTTTTTTTTATTTCTTCTTTCCTCATTGGTTTTCTGGGGGAGGGGCCTGCCATGTGGGTTTTCAGTCAATGATGTTCCATGAGTTAAGTCCTCCTGCCCCCCCTTAAGGGGGTGCTCTGAGGAAACCAGTTTTTCAGGCTTGTTCTCTGGAGGTTTTATGTTTGTTTGCTCGTTTTTGGTTTTGTTTTTGTTTTTTTTTCCTCTTGCCTTGACAGCTTCTGATGGTTTTTGGAGGTTTAGAGGAAAGCAATCTGTACCCTGATCTCCCTCTCAGAGAGAAGCCTCAGAGCAGGTTCAGAGTTGAAGTCCCTGGGGACGCGGATCTCCTACATGTATCCAAAACCAAGGCAGCGGTGGCTGTCTGGGCAGCTCCAGACCGCCAGGGAGGTTCCAAGCAGCTATCGCACACTGACTGAGATTTTCCCGTGGGCCGGGGCTCGGAATTCCTCGTTTTTCAAGGTCTAAGAGCTCCCAGCTGGCGCCTGTGTGCACTCTCCCAGGGGAGGGTGTGGGGCGCGTAATTTTCAGGCTATGATTGCGTGGTGCAGCGCTGGTCTAAGAGTGAACGCTGGCTGGTGCCTGCCTGCACCTCTCTCAGGGGAGGAGCGTGAGCTTCTCAGGCTCTAATGGTGCAGCGCAGCGTCCCGCCGGTCTAAGACCGAGCACTGGGCTAGTGCCTGTCCGCACCTCTCTCAGGGGAGGGTGTGGAGCGCCGGCTTCTCAGGCTCTAATGGCAGGGCGCAGCTTGGGTCTAAGAGTGAGCGTCGGGCTGGTGCCTACCCGCACCTCTCTCAAGGGAGGGTGTGGGGTGCATGCGTCTCAGGCTCTGCTGGCAGGGCCCGGCGTTCTGCCATCTGGCGAGACTCCCAGCCCCTCACAAGAGCTGGACCCCATGCATTCTCAGGTGTGCTGGCGGTTCAGAGACCAAGACCCGGTTTCTCCACCGCACTCTCTCTGGCTCAGCGCCAGGGGAGACTGTCCTGGGTCGGGGGGCTTAAGCCCCTGTCCCTAGCACCCTGATTCCCACAATTTCCCCCGGTGATCCTTTGCTCTTTTTGAGTGCTTTCAACCAGACTCTAAGTTAATGCTGGTCCCCAGACACAGGGCACTCTCGTATTGGGGTATTATTTTCCAATTGGTGGCCTCTGGTGGGTCCCTCCCCCTTTTGTTTATCTTCCGATATCAGTCCAATGTTCCCACTCCACTTTACCTGCCCACTGGCATCTTCTGCTCCTGTAGAGATCCAGACGTGTATAATTCTGATCTCAGGCTTATTTCATGGGTGATCGGAGTTCTTTGGTAGGTAATGAGCTCACTTTATGGTACAGGTTGAAACAGCGCCTCCTCCTACTTCCCCGCCATCTTGTCTCCCCAGATCGATCTCTCTCTCTCTTTTTTTTTTTAAACTTAGAACTGCAGCCACACTGTAAATGGCCCAAAGGAAACCTCCTTCCCTCAAAAACTATACTATATAAGTGAAACATAACATACACCCATGAACATACAGATAAACCCCAGGTTACCTATTGGAAATAATCTACATGCCATCCATATGTTTTCCCCATTTTGGAGGTAAGAAATTTAGGCTTGGAGAGCAAATTAGAAGTGGAATCGAAGTGCAGCAAAAAGCTCCTGGTCTTGAAATATGTTCTTATTTGTTGTCTCTGTGCAGAAGACAATTCTAGATCATAAATACATAAAGGAAACATACATAAATACATAAAGGAAATACATAAAGGAAAAGAGCAGGCATTACAAAAGAGGTTGGAAATCAGAGGGAGAAATCACAGGACAGAAGAGATCAGAAGAGGAGACAGAACCTGAGAAGTGCTGAAGATGAAGGCTTAGGATAATGTATTTGGAGGGAGAAGCCACCGGATTCCACACTGATGAACCAGACCACACAAACCCACATGTCAGAAGGAACAGGTCCCTTAGGAAAAAGGGTGTGTGTGTTTCAATCTGTTCTGTTTGAAGAAAAATGGTAATGGCAATTATTTGATTTTTTTTTTTTTCCCAAGGAAGACCAGACCTTTGAACACTACCCTTGTTTATAGCTTGAAATAGGAGTTGTTGCTGTCTGTGGAGTTCAATGAGCAGAAAGTGGATTTGGAATTTCACAGGTCCCAAATCACTTTAAGATTGACGTTGGTGGCTTCCACTCTGCTCACAAAATAAGGAAGATTAATCCTCAGCAGTTCCTTTTTTACTAACCAGATGTTATCTCACTTTGTGGGGGATTCAAGTATTTCTCAGTTTACCTAAGAGCTGCACAATTTTGGGTATATGTTTCTGAGTCTGACATGACCAGAGTTGGAAGCTCATAAAGCTTTCTTTATGGATCAGGAAAGAAAATGAGAACAATGCAGTGAGTAGATCTCAAATGATGAAGACTAAGTCCACACATCAGCCACCAGAGCCTGAATTCTGGCTTCCACTCTCAGACAGCCTGCCCTCTGCCTTTTAACACCACACAGCACTTTAAACTGCTACCTGTTTTCTTCTTTTGTTTCTTCTTCCTATGAAATAGACAGCTCAATTAAAACTTGGATGGACTTAACACTACTTTGGAAAACAAAATAAATATTGAGACCCTTTTGGCAAAATCATGTCACTGAGCCTGGGCTCTGTTTAGCTAGCAAATGACCTGTGGGCCCAGGGACTTAAAATTAACTAAAATGTAATAGCAGGAGAGAAAGATTCTCTCTTCTGGAATGAGTGCTCACTACAGCACCTCCTGGTTAGCTGTCTTCACCTGGTGTTGTTCATACAGATTCAACTCTTTTGGGGGCTTTGAATTTTATCTGATAAGTCCTCGTTACTCATCTTCTTCTTCCAATCTTGGTTTACTTCCCTGACTTTCCGATGACATAGCATGATCTAAGGGCACTGGGTAAAGAGTAAGTGTTCTACAGACTGCCATTGATTAACTGTACATCTCTTTGAGTTTCTTTACCCCTCAAGTCCTCTGTGGGCCTCAGTTTCCTCCTCTGTATAATTCTATGAGAACCATTCCGTTTTGAGAGCCTGTGAAATAAAACTTTAAATCCAAATCTACTGGATGAAAACAAAATGTCTAGAGGAAAGACATTCAGTCTTACAGAGATAAGACATTTAGTATCAAAGATGATGTGAAATTTGATAGTACTTTCTCAACAATCAATCATTTTTCTTTACCAAAATGTTAATTGCCAGAACTATTGACAAATCTGAGTGATGTCTTTTCTCTTCCCAGGCCTAAAAAGTTTTGAAAAACTAGGATAGCAAATAGCCAGATTGAAAGAGAGAGAGAGAGAGAGAGAGATAGAAAGAGAAATGAACACATAGCTATCCATTTCTGAGCACTTTCTGAGGGTTGGTGTTTTACCACATTATCAACAAATACTGCAATATAGCCAAAATTATCCATAACTTTTATTTTTTAAATTTTATTAATGTATAATGTGTTATTTGTTTCAGAGGTACAAGTCTGTGATTCATCAGTCTTACACAGTTCATAGCACTCAACATAGCCCATACCCTCTCCAATATCCATCATTAGCCACCACATCCCTCCAATCCACCCCTCCCCTCCAGCAGCCCTCAGTTTGTTACCTGTGATTAAGAGTCTCTTGGGGCACCTGGGTGGCTCAGTGGGTTAAATTCTCTGCCTTCTGTTCAGGTCATGATCCTGGGATCCTGGGATTGAGCCCCGCATCAGGCTCTCTGCTCAGCTGCCCCCCCCCCGATAAATAAAATCTTAAAAAAAAATCTTTTATGGTTTGTCTCCCTCCCTGGTCTAATCGTGCTTCCTTTTTCCCTCGTTTCCCCTCATTAACCCTACCCTGTCTCTCAAATTCCTCATACCAGAGAGATCATATGATAATTGTCTTTCTTTAATTGACTTTTTTCACTAAGCATAATACCCGATAGTTCCATCCATGTCATTGCAAATGGCAAGATTTGGGGGGCGGGGGTTGATGGCTGCATAGTATTCCATTGTATATCAATATAGATAGATATAGATATAGATATATACCACATCTTCTTTATCCATTTATCTGTTGAAAGATATCTAGGCTCTTTCCACAGTTTGATTATTGTGGACATTGCTTTTATAATCATGCAGGTGCGCATGCCCCTTCAGATCACTACATTTGTATCTTTAGGGTAAATACCCAGTAGTGCAATTGCTGGGTCATAGGGTAGCCCTACTTTCAACTTTTTGAGGAACCTCCATACTGTTTTTCAGAGTGGTTGAACCAGCTTGCATTCCCACCAACAGTGTAGGAGGATTCCCCTTTCTCCACATCCTCACCAACACCTGCCATTTCCTGACTTGTTAGTTTTAATCATTCTGACTTGTGTGAAGTGGTATATCGCTGTGGTTTTGATTTGTATTTCCCTGATGCTGAGTGATGTGGAGCACTTTTTCATGTGCCTGTTGGCCATTTGGATGTCTTCTTTGCAGAAACGTCTGTTTGTGTCTTCTGCCCATTTCTCGAGTGGATTATTTGTTCTTTGGGTGTTGAGGTTGAGCAGTTCTGTGTAGATCTTGGATACTAACCCTTTATCTCATATATCATTTGAAAATATCTTCTCCCATTCTGTCAGCTGTCTTTTGGTTTTGTTGACTGTTTCCTTTGCTGCGCAAAGGCTTTTGATCTTTTTTTTTTTTTTTAAAGATTTTATCTATTTATTTGACAGAGAGAGATACAAGTAGGCAGAGAGGCAGGCAGAGAGAGTGAGAGGGAAGCAGGCTCCCCGCCGAGCAGAGAGCCCGATGCGGGACTCGATCCCAGGACCCTGAGATCATGACCTGAGCTGAAGGCAGCGGCCTAAACCACTGAGCCACCCAGGCGCCCCAGGCTTTTGATCTTGACGAAGTCCCACCAGCTCATTTTTCTCTTGCTTCCCTTGCCTTTGGAGACGTGTCTAAGAAGAAGTTGCTGTGGTTGAGGATGAAGACATTGCTGTCTGTGTTCTCCTGAAGGATTTTGATGGATTCCTGTCTCACATTGGGGACTTTCATCCATTTTGAGTCTATTTTTGTGTGTGGTATAAGACAATGGTCCAGTTTCATTCTTCTGCATGTGGCTGTCCAATTTTCCCAACACCATTTGTTGAAGAGACTTTTTTCCATTGGACATTCTGTCCCGCTTTGTTGAAGATTAGTTGACCATAGAATTGAGGGTCCGTTTCTGGGCTCTCTATTCCATTACATTGAATCTATGTGTCTGTTTTTGTGCCAATACCATATTGTCTTGATGATTACAGATTTGTAACAGAGCTTGAAGCCCAGAATTGTGATGCCACCAGCTTTGGTTTTCTTTTTCAACATTCCTCTGGCTCTTTGGGCTTTTTTCTGGTTCCATATAAATTTTAGGATTATTTATTCCATTTATTTGAAAAAGTTGATGGTATTTTGATAGGGATTGCATTAAATGTGTAGATTGTGCTAGGTAGCATAGAGATTTTCACAATATTTGTTCTTCCAATCCAAGAGCATGGAACGTTTTTCCATTTCTTTGTGTCTTCCTCAATTTCTTTCATGAGTATTCTACATTTTTTTTTTTTTTTTTGAGGACATATCCTTTTCCTCTTTGGTTAGATTTATTCCTAGGTACCTTAGGGGTTTGGGTTTAATTGTAAATGGGATTGACTCTTTAATTTCTCTTTCTTCTATCTTGGTGTTTTTGTATAGAAATGCAACTCATTTCTGTGAATTGATTTTAGATCCTGACACTACTGAATTCCTGTATGAGATCTAGCAATTTTGGAGTGGAGTCTTTTGGATTTTCCACAAAACATATCATATCATCTGCAAAGAGTGAAAGTTTGACTCCTTCATTGCCGATTTGGACTCCTTTTATTTCTTTTTGTTGTGTGATTGCTGAGGCTAGGACTTCTAGTAATATGTTGAATAGCAGTGGTGATAGTGGACTTCCTGCTATGTTCCTGAATTTAGGGGAAAAGCTCTCAGGTTTTCCCCATTGAGAATGATATTTGCTGTGGGTTTTTCATAGATGGCTTTGATAATATTGAGGTATGTGCCCTCTATCCCTACACTGTGAAGAGTTTTGATCAAGAAAGGATGCTGTACTTTGTCAAATGCTTTTTCAGCATATATTGAGAGTATCATATGGTTCTTGTTCTTTGTTTTATAACATATTGTATCACATTGATTGATTTGCAGATGTTGATAACTTTTAAAGAAGCTATTAGAATGCAGAAACCATATCTTATTTGAATCCTAGTGCTCCAGTGTTGGCATATGCCAGTACTCAAAAAATAAATAAATCATATATATATATATATATATATATATATATATATATATGCCTTTGAAGTGTGGGGTTGTTCTGTCAGTCTTTAGTCAGAGCTAGCCAGTAAAGGTAAGTATCATGCTGAACAAAAGACAAAAATAAAAAACAACAAACAAAACAAAACAAAACAAACAAACAAAAAAACCTATGGTGTTTTCAACCTTTTAAACATACTCCATAACCAAACATCCTATTCACTAAAAAACAGCTCAGGTGACACTGTTTTTGCTGACAGTAGACCAAGTGAAAACATGACATATGAAGTGCATACAACCAACTCCTATTGTCTCAGCCCCGTGTAGTCATATTGATCTAGCTTTCATTGAACTCTACTGAACTTAAAACTCAGTTATTTAAAATGCACTCCATTTTAATGGAGACCATTGCTCCCCGGGGTGTTTGGGGAGACAAATGACCTTCTGGGTGGTGTTGAAGATTTCAGGTAGCAGAATCCCACTAATGCCAGCTGGCCATTTGTCCTAAAGAAGTATCTTCTGTGGGAAAGTTATTGCTAATATAAGCTACTTTTAAACTATAAATACATGGATGATTCAGGGACTTGCTGGTGTATAAATTGGGTGCTTAGAGCAGGCAACATGTTGATGAGCCCATTGTAAAGTTTGGTAATTAATATCACCCAATATCTCAAGATTCCTTGGGTGGGGTAACCTTTGCCAAAACTCACAAAGGGATTGCTTGTGCTTATGTTTCCTCACAGTTGAGAAAATCACAAAGTCTCCCATTACAGTAAACCTGTGCACTTACTCATTCTGTCGCACACTCATTTATTTTTTTCTTCTGCTTCTTTGTTTCCTCTCAACAATGAACATCTTTTAAATATCGTCATCTATTTTTTTTTAAAACTTAGGGATTCAAAGATGAGAAATGTATAATTACTCTGAAGGCTCAGTGTGGACAGGGAAAAAGTGATATAAACAAAAATGTATGATAGAATGTGGTACATTCATTTATAGAGATTATAAATAAGATCACAGAGGATCACAGAACAGGGACAGGGACACTGAGCTCAGCTGAGCTCCTATGTGTGTAGGGAGTGTGCATGAGTGTGTGTGTGTGGTGGTGGGGGTAATGGAATGAATGGTTCCTGGAAGTAGTGACATCTGGATGAGCCTTTGAATATGTATGAAATTATGTAGGTGAATGGAAAATGAAAAGTAGGATTGCCAGTCCAGATAAACCAATCAAAGGAATTGACAAAAAGTTTGTTATTTCCTTGAGTAATGAGTAAACTCACAAAGGGGAAAACAAGGGGCTTCTTACTGCTAAAACATAAGCTTCAAAGCAAGAATAGGTCAAAGATAATTCTGGTTCAGTGAGAAGGGATCAGAGCATGGATAATCTTTTGTACCATTTTACAAGTTTTGATTAACCATCATGCAGTAATTGGGAAGCAGCCATTGAAATATCAGAAGCAAGGGAGTGGCAGGGTCACATAAAGTTTATAGAGAAACAGATCTAAAATACCTTCTCATCTGTCTTTACAAAGCCAAAAATAATAATTTTAAAATCTGAAAAACATTAGCTACTAACTCATTTTATGTTAACACCTGACCTGAAATGATGCAAGCTATTTATAGTCCTTATTTATTCCACATAAAATGCACATTAATTTGTTTTGCTGGAGAAATATTAGCAAGTTCTAATATAAAGTGCTTCACCAGAACTTACCAGCTTGTTACAAAATTAATGATATGACATTCCTTTGTAAACTACTAAAGTTTCTGAGTTCTGAAATTATCTGACCCATGAGTATGGGAGAAACGAAGTATAAGTGGACCACCCTGGAAACTGTGTATCTGGTGGGAAGCAAAATAGTCAGCAATTAATAACATCTATAAGGATTTTTCTCTCACAAAAATATTTAGCAAATTATAGACCAACCTTATGAATATTAAATAAATAAATAGATAAATAAGAAAACTGTGGAGTACTTTTGAATCTCATTAAAAGTGATATAATTCTCAATACATGGTCAAGAGCATTTTGAGAAGAATGGGTCATGGAGAACTTTTTTGTAATTCTTCTTGTCCTTAATGAGACAATTATATCAGAGAAATGTCCATACTTATAAAGACCCAAATTTCTCTTTGGTTCCTAATTTTAAATACTTAATAATAATTAAATTTTAATCAAACTACCCAAAGGGTTGAGATTTTTTAAGGCACATTGTACCTACTGAAACTGAGTTTGACCATATAGAAAATGTAAACCCACATCTTATGTAAATGAATATCTGAAAATCAAAGACAGATGACAGTGATCTGTACCACTTTATCCATTTTCACTGTTGGAGTCCTAATTTAGGATGCATCAGGATTATTTAAACTTTCTCCTAACTGGGCTTTCTGACTCCAATATGGCCTGTCTCCAAATAATTCTTTTAGTTACAGGCAGATTTGGTGAAGCAATGCTGTGAGTATTATGCTTTGACTTGATTGTATAATTTATCTTGTTCATTTCTTGCAGTCTTTTTGCTCAATTCCCTTTTTTCCAATATCTTTACATGGGTCCCATGCTGATATACTTTTTATTATACATTTTTGGAGCCTTTTATGCCCCACTCATTTAATGACAGGCAGTGAAGAAGAAAGGCCAAGGGAATGAATTGAGCCCAGAGATTATTGGATTCCATTGCACTGTCTCTGAACCTTGCCACTAAGAGTTCGCTCCATGAGCTTGGCTCCTCTCTGAGCCAACAGGAAATTACTTGGGCAGAAATGATGCCTTATATGTCACAGGTCCTTTATGAGATCACTTGGCATTTATTTCTTTGGCAAAGTAAGATTCTCAACTGATTGCTATCTTCTATTCTGACAACTTTCTTTTGCAAAAAGGGAGTGCCTGCTTCTTTCTTTATTCAGCTATACTTTCCATGCTACTCAGCAATGTCAAGAGAGAGCTGTGGAATGTTCTGGAAACTCTTCCTCTCATCTGGAGCCTATTGATCTTCAAAATGGATTCTTAATAAGCATATAAACTTTGGGGATCTGTGTTATCAATACCTCTGTAGCATGAATTTATATTCAACAACCTTACATGAACAATTTTCATACAGTTGGAAGAACTTTATTGATTATGGCTTACAATTGGGTAGTTTTACATAATTGTTATAGATGGCATTTTCCACTTCTTATTCTTTTGGTTTTGATTTGATTGAAGAAAGAGGAGTCCTTACCTACCTTTTACTTGAAGCCAGAGTGACCTTTCTGAAACAAAATCCTGATTCTGTTGTTTAAAGTCCTTCAGTGACTCTACTGTTTTCAGAGCTTATCTAAAGTCCTTATGTTGGCCTTCAGTTGCCTTCGTGATCTGACCCCTGCCAACTCTCCAGCATTATTGCTAAAAATTTTCCTTTCATATTTCAGGCTCAAGACATCCTGAGTCATAACCACTCAAAATTTTCTTCAAATAACCCAATTCTGTTGACTTCTAGGTCCCTGTCATTCATCTGGAATCTCCTTTAAAGTGAGACAGACAATTTTAAGTTGCTCATGGGTAGAATGCTGAGGTAATAATTCTAAATAGTAATTTCCATTTATAATGGGATGCACAATAGAATGAAAGTTGTATTTTTAAAAATTGGATTCATTTCCATTTCAAAAGGAAAATATTATAAAAAGAAATAAGGTCTATCTACTTGTTCATTCTCCCAGTAATGTATTAATGATAAGATGAACAGTGATACTTTGAAATAGCTAGTATAAAAATTATTCTATCTTCATTTGATTTTGTATTAATTAGAGTAACAGTAACTAGCCAATAATCAATCCCCCAATTTTCAGAAGTTTATCTCTTTCTTATGTATTAGTACATTGTTGATGTTTCTGGCTAGGGCCATTTACAATCATATGGTGATTCAAGGACCTCAGTTTCAAAGCCTTGAAATCTTTTAGTTCCTTAGAATTTTCTGCATCCAGATGGAAGATTAAGAAAGAGAGAGTGGAGATAGCACAAAGCTTTCATTAAAAGTGGCATATATAACTTGGCATACCTTCATAGACAAGATCTAGTTAGAGAGACAAACCTACATGCAAGGAAAAATTGGGAAATTAATCTTATGACTGAGAATCTTCTCAGGGGTAACTCAGTAAATACTACAAAAGAGGAAACATTTGTGTAATCATTTCTGGCATAGTTATGTACTAGGTCATGTATTTCATATGACTTCACTTTTCAATAGATTTTTTTTCTTTGAAAGTTTATGTCACCAAATTAATACTTTATTCATCAATGTCAAAAAGTTGGTTGAAAAGAAAAAAAAAAGTGATTATAGGGAGCATTTTTTTCTACTTTTCAACCTAGCAAAACAGTGTGCCAATGTTCCTTCTCTCAAGCCAGAGTTGGAGTAGTCCTAGCTTTCTCCAGTCTGCAGGTATAAGACCTAACTGGTTTAAGCCAATTGGCATGTCCCATACTCCAGACAACTGAATTGGCCAAAAATGGTCATATGCATCACTTCAGACCAATGAAAGTCAGGTATGGGCTTTTTTTTTTTTTTTTTTTTTTTTTTTTTCATGAATAGTGAAAGCTTGCATTTTTTTTCATTGATCTTGAGGATGAGAAGCTATATGGTATGGAACTGCTGTTCATTTTCCTGTCAGGAGAGAATTAATCTAAAAGTAAGTCAATATAGAGGAACTGAGGGAAAGAGAAGGATAGAGAAAGAGAGAGGGAGAGAGAAATTGGATCCTCTTGACATTTTGGGTACCTGAATCAGTCACTCCTGACATCTACCACTAGGTTTGTTTGTTTTTTTTTCCCAGATAAAATAAATTTCACTTTATTTATGTTTGTTTATTTCTTTATTTATTGTTTTGTTTTATTGAATTGAATTTTTTTCAGTGTTCCAAAATTCATTGTTTATGCACCACACCCAGTGTTCCATGCAATATGTGCCCTTCTTAATACCCACCACCAGCTTCACCCAACTGCCCACTCCCCTCCCCTCCAAAATGCTCAGTTTCTTTCTCAGTCCACAGTCTCTCATGGTTTGTCTCCTCCAATTTCCCCCAACTCACTTCTCCTCTACATCTCCCAATGTCCTCCGTGTTACTCCTTATGCTCCACAAGTCAGTGGATTTTTTATCCTTTTTTTCTATCAGTTGAAATGGAATTGAGTGCTACACATACCAAATACTGTAGAATTTAAAAGATCTGGCTTGTGTTCTGAAATTGAATTAAGAAATACAAGTTACCAACAAAAACCCAATGAAATGCCAACAAACTATTAACATTCCAGATAAGATTGCTTATAGACTTTTATTCATTGAGAAAATCATCCATCTGAATAAGATACTGATTAAGTTGTCCAATATCTGATTAAAAAATGGGTGGAAAGTAAATAATGAATCATAATCTATTTGAATTTGAAAAGAATGAAGGGAGTATTTGATCATTGTTCTATGGTGGCAGAAAAATAAAGCTGAATAATATCTATAAAATTCTTATTTAATCCTAGTTCTATCTAGACAAGGACTTGCAGGCACACAATTAATTAGAACAAGAGCAAATAAGGAATTGCATTACAATTATGCAAGAAACAAATATATGAATTTTGATTATATCTATATGCATTAAATATTTATAGATTATATGTTGCATATAATATATTTTATATGTGTATGTATATATATATAATGTGTGTGTATATGTACATGTGTGTGGTGTGTGTGTAAAAGTAGGTGAGATTCTTCTGTATCAGTCAATAATATACATGCCAACATGTTACAATCTTTGTTGATTCACATCTGCTATGGAAAAAAGAAGTTGATAGGCAATATTAAAACACTACAAAGTATTAAATACATGACAAGTATTATTACCATGGCTATGAATAAATTAAAGTCTACCAAAATTCAAGTGTGGGAATGAATGTTAACAAGATTTTAAATGATTAAAGAAAAGGAAATCACTTGTGTAAGACCACTGAAAACTAACATCCAAATTCTTTAAAATGAAATTGTTTGCATTACATGCAAATACAAGCTTGAAAGATACACTTAAGCCTATAAAAGAAGTTTGCCAAAAAGCATTATCTTGTAGACCCTGAGAAATGTAAATGTGAATACATAATTGCATAATTAACATTATAATGTCTTTATTTTTTAAATCACCAAGCATTTATGTAAAACATTCAAAAAAAGGACATAAAATCATACAGTAGATATGGTGCTGCTGAACCACTACAGAAGTTAGAAAGAATCAAAACTTGAAAAAGGATCACTGATTAAGAGGTATGTAAACGTATTTAAAAACTGTAAAGCAGACGAAAACAGTGTTGAAACATATCAGGTTGCCTTCCTGTGATTCATATTATGTGTGAGAGTTTTCAGATATCTTTGGTTAGCAACAGATTCTGAGGTTTATGTTTGTTTGTTTGTTTCCCCCAAACTTTTATACTATAAGTTAGGCCATTTGGCAAGCACTTTTATAGGTGGTTGCAACATATCCCACTAAATTGTCTTGTTTTCCCCTCATGAAACACCTGAGGAGCACAAATACTTTGTCAGATCAATAGTAAATACTCTCCAAATGGTCTCTAAGACTATTAATCACACCTAAATCAAAATGAATGGCTTAACTTTGCTCCATTTGGAGATTAAATGTAAGCATTTAAATACACACACCATAAAAATACATGGTTTTCAATATTTTCCATCCATTCACTTTCTATATAACTGTAATAGTGCCAAATTTGAAGCTTTATTTTATTCAAGAGCTGTCTTACAAATTACTTTGCAAAATATTTTAAAATACTTTAATATTGAAGAACCAGAATTAAAAATATTTCTTGAAGAGGTAGGAATTGGCTGGTCCCTAGTTCCCATCCATGAACAACAGAGAACAGAACCAGAGGAATCTGAAAATATATACAATGTGCGTAGCTGCCTGAGTGATTTGTTTCTGTATCACCTAACTCATAACTCAAGTGGCCAAGACTTGTGATTGGCAGTGGGTATGGGTTGTGAAAGCCAAAATGGGACTATAGACCTGCAGACACAGGGAGAAAGAGATTACACTTCACCCAACAATGGAAAATACATACTTTTCTCAAGTAAGTATGGAATATTATCCAGGATAGACCACATTTTAGGCCACACACACAAACAAATCTTAATACATTTATAAGGATTCAAGTCATACAAAAGATTCCAATCACAGCAGAATGAAACTTGAAGTCAATAGCAGTAGGAAAAGTGGGAAATCCACAAATATATGGAAATAAACAAAACACTTTTAGTCAATGGGTCAAAGAAGAAACAATAAAGGAAATTTTAAAATATCTTGAAAAATATGAAAACAACATATCAAAACATGGGATGCAATGAAGACAGTGATTTATAGCACTGAAATGAAATTTATAGCTATAAGTGTTTACATTAAATAAAATATAAAGGAAAAAAGACCCAAGTCAAATCAACAACCTGAATTTACACCTTGAGAAACTCAAAAAATAAGTTAAAGCCAAGGCTAGTGAAGGAAGGGAATAATAAAAACTAGAATAGAGATAAATGAAATATAAAATAGATAAAATCAATGAAACCAAGTGGGTTCATTGAAAATAACAACAAAATTGACAAACCTGTAACTAGAATGACACAGAAAAGATGACTCAAGCAATTAACATCAGAAATGAAAGGGGGGTTACTACCAATTTTACAAAATTTCACTATGATAGCTATAGCCTTACAAAATGCATTTTTTTAAAAAAATAATAAGACATGAAAGTAAAAATTACTCCTTTATTAATGGGCTTTGGAAATGATGTTGCATTAGCAAGCATGAAAACAATATCAACCTCATTGTACACCTCCATCAAAACTCTTGAGTGACCTGGTACATTGTCAATGAGCAGTCATATTTTTTTTTCTGAGTGGTAGTTCTGGAAAGATCTGTTCATCCCTATATTTATTGCAGTGTTATTCACAAGAGTCAAGATATTGAAGCAATCGAAGTATTCATCCATAAATGAATGGAAAAAGAATGGGATATTACTCAGCCATAAAAAAAGGGTGATATCTTGCCATTTGCAATAGCATGAATGGACTTAGAAGGTATAATGCAAAGTGAAGTAAGTCCATTAGAGAAAGACAAATACCTTATGATTTCACTCATAGGTGGAATTTAAGAAAAGAAAAGCACACACACACAAATGAACAAAAAGAAAAGGAGACAAACCAAAAATAAAACAAACCAAAACAGACTCTTAAATACAGAGCACAAATGAGCAGTTGCCAGAGGGGAGGTGGGCAGGGAGAATAGTTAAAATAAGTGAAGGGGATTAAGAGTGCATTTATCTGGATGAGCCTGAAAAATTTATAGAATTATTGAATCATTATATTGCATACCTGAGAATAACAGTGCATGTTAATTATAATTCAATAAAATATAATAAAAACTCACTGAATTGCACACTTAAACTGATTTAAATTTAAAATTGTATGTTATATATATATATATTTTGCCACAATAAAAACAATGCTTTAAATATAAAAAACAAAAATGGTGTCTGGCCAGCTCATTCAGTAAAACATGTGATTCTTGATCTTTGGATCATGAGTTCAAGCCCCATGTTGGGTAGAGACGTTACTTAAAAAAAATATTAAAAATTGTAAAAAAAAATCTAACATGATTTCAGCTCAAAGTCTTTGCACTGCCTGTTTCCTCTGCATGGAACATTTGTCCTAATTTAGCTACAGAATTAATTTTCTTAGTCCTTCCAATCTACACTCAAATATCATTTTTAAATGAATCTATCCTTGAGCATCCCATATAAAATTACCCTACCCAGAAACTTCCAAACTACCTGAACACAATCTACTTTTTAATAATACCTATCACATTATGCTTATCTATTTGTTTATTATTTCTACCATTTTTATCTCTTTTCCCACCAGTCAGTAGGCTCCATGAGTCCAGGGATTTTTATCTGTTTGCTTCCACATGTATCCAGGATCCATGACAGTGCCTGACCCAAAATAGATGCTCCATAAGCCTTAATGCTGAAAGTTGAAAGGAGATCTCCATAAAACTAAGTACATGGATGATGTCATGCCTGAGCCCATGACTACTGAGATGTACCAACGCTAACTACCAACCTACCCAGTAGGTTTTACTTTTATTATCACTGAGTCATATCAAAGGTCTACCATGATCTCAAATGATATTTTTGGGAAAGAGGCAAACAATATCCATGTAAGCTTGGAAATATTATAAGGGAAAAAATACCTAGGAAAAATTCAGTATAGAACTCAGATATGGTCACAACAAAGCTAACTAGGGAATGCCAAGAGGAAAGAGATCAATCTTGAGCCAGATGAATTGTCAAGGTGTGAAGAATAACTAGATTTTATTTTTGGTTATCCCCTCAGCATACCCAGAAATATCTGGTGTTATAGAACCTAGTGGAAAACTGATTTCCAGCAGTCAAGAAGAATGGGATCACAAAGCCACTGTGTTTTGCAATTTAACCAGAACTATTACTTCATAACCTGGTGAAGGACAGAATAGTCCACTAGAGGCGCTTGGGTGGCTCAGTTTGTTATACCTCTGCCTTTAGCTCAAGTAATGATCGCAAGGTCCTGGGATCTAACTCCATGTCAGGATCTCTGCTCAGCTGGAAGCCTGCTTCTGCCTGCTACTCTGCCTGCTTGTGTTCATGCTTGCTTACTCTCCCTCTGTCAATTAAATAAATAAAATATTTAAAATAAATAAATAAGTGTGGCTTTTTCTTAAAAAAAAGAAAATAGTCCACTAATTTTGTAATGATGTCACTCTAAAATAGGTGTTTATATATTTTAATTTTATAAATGGGAAACCTAAAGCCCAGTAATAACCTGCAACTTTTTAAAATTATGTTGTACTCCCATCTATCTGATTTCAACATAAAACATTCATAAGACTAAGAAAGTAGTTTTCCTTTTTAATTTTTCAAGAAAGCATACAATTTAGTTCTAAAATTTAATTTTACTTTCAAGGTAGCTAAGAATTAAAGAGAAATAATGACATGAATCAAAACTTTTCTGATGAACCAGTTTATATACTCTTCCATAAAAAAGTGTAAGTCTGGAAACAAAACTACCGAGAAAACACAATAACATATAAAAATGTGTAAAAAGATATAAAAAAGAACATAGAAAACAAGTAACAAAATTCATGAGATATATCTTTTAAAATATATAATATTTTAAGGAACATCTTTTGGATATAGTCATGTAATTTTTCTAAAGCATTTTCCCTTTGAAATTGCAATAAACTGTTGGAGATAACATCACCAAATATCTATTTTGGCTGCAGAACACAATGCATCTGGGTATAAATTAATAGTTTACATATTAATTTTCTCATCTCATTCTGATGAGCAGGAAATGCTTTAATATAAATTCAGTTAAGTTTGTCATTTTATATCTACTCAACATAGTTTCCTAAATTTATTATGAGCATCATCGAATTGTTCTTAGCAATTTCAAAGCATTTGGGGAAGAAACATGTGTCAAATTCAAAAAGAAGTAGATCTTTCCTCAACATAGTTAATGTCCATTTTTATTTTTATTGTCTGATCAATTATTTTAAAAGGTTATAAGATAATGCAATACAAATTTGATTGATACACATAACCAATATCTTAACACTTCAGGAGGTAAAACAAATTTCAATAAAAACAATCATAATAAATTCTACCAGAAAAGAGAAAATAACTAGTTCAACTGAGATTTCTCACTGGGCTTAAAAAGGTATGAAATTAAGGGTAGAGGGAAAAGCATTACAACCTAGGGCTAAAGAATGCCCCCAAAATGTGATTGATTTACTCTGTTTCAGGACAAATTTTCAAGCCGATTACTTCACCTTGTGTTACACAAAGTGATTATTTTATTTGAAGTTTTTCTTGTGATTGTCTGATTATTTATACATGTGCCTCTTCTGGCTAAAGACTCACCCTTGGCTCAGATGTAAAAACTGTAGGCAAATCTTAACTCAATCCTGATTCAAATGCTTGTTTGTAGTTCTGTTCTTATAAATACAACTTTGCTAATTTAATCTGAGATCCTGGGTATTCCTAGATACACTAATTTTTTAAAATCTTATTATGTTTTAAACAGTTGAATATAGGGAATGTATGCATATTTGTGTATATGTGTGCATAAATACTCTGACAGTCCACCAGACCTGATTCAAATAATTCAAATACAAATAATAAGTCTCCCTGTTCTACAGATTTTAAAAAGAATAAAACTATGTACCCTTAAATACAAAACATAGTAAATAAATACTTTTCTGTATACTTTAGGCCATTTTCTAGGCCCTGGAGAAAAAGCACTATGTGTGATGTCAAGTGGCAAGAATCAGAAATATCCAGCAAAATGTCCTTTGGAAGCTGGTCTTGTACAATAAGGGGATGGTAGGAGTTCACTGTTTGGGGCAAAGGTCAGGGTTAGAAGGTAGTGGATATGATTCCTAGTAAAGTCATTGATAATGAAAATTTCACAGCATTCCCAGGGAATGGATAATGTGGTTATGAATTGCTAGCCAAAAAAAAATATAAGGCAAGGAGAAAGACAAGAAAGGAGATGTAGAAAAGAACCAGAGAATCGGAACTATGGAGGGAACTTGAAATTATATCCTGTGGGTGATGCAGAGCCATTGAAAAGATTCAACCAGGAAAGTTGCATTATTGGACATAAAGAATTAATTTCGTTAGGTGAAGCATACAACAAAGGACCAAAGATTATTCAAATAACCATTATGAAATATTAGAGACAGGATTTTTTGTGGGGGTTGGACATATTTTATGTTGTAACTTTATGATTCTTAGGACTTTGTTTTTTCTTTTAAACATCTATTGCTATTATGTGACTATAATTGATAGCTGTCATCAACCAAATCATCATGGAATCAGGAAAAGCTCTACGGAGTACTTAAATCTCAACTGTATCTTAAAATCTGCATAGGAAAAGATCTGCACAAGCTTACGGAAGGACTACAGTGAGATTTAAGTAAGTGTATTTTCATCAGCCATTTATCTATCCAATCTTCATCCATTCATTCATCCATCCATCCATCCATCATTTATCTACTGCTCAATTCATTTAAATTCATCCATTCCTTTCTCCTCATCTTCTTGCTCTGCACATGTTTTCCCTTCCAAGTGTGTTTGGCAGCATCGTCATTTTGAGTTATAGTCATTTCAGGATCATCTGTAATCACACTACTGGGTATTTACCCCAAAGATACAAATGTAATACATTTCTTGTTCCAGACCTAGAATTGGCCATTTATCTGACAGCTCTCAGTTCCTTTAGGTATAATATTATATTATCTGGGTGTAAGAGGTGCTCTTTGTTACTGACTTGGTCATTTTTTAATAGGACTTGTCAGTGCAAAGAACTAATATAAATTTATATACACTATTATATTTTATAAATATGTATATATATTCAAAGAGAAAATATGTCATGAATCCATAGTGATATTTTAAAATGTTAATATGGATTAAAATATATAAATATACATGTAGCATAACTCCATATGTATAAAACCCAAGAACACACAAAACTGAATAGTTTCATTTGTGGATACATAAGGTGGTAAAACAAGACAAATATGTTATTTCCTTTTGAGGCAGGATATAGTTATCCGCAGAAGAAGAGAGTTTGTCATCCGGAAGGGGTGTTCAGAAGCTTTGGGAGTGCTGACAATGCCTTTTCCTTCAATGGAGGTGGTTATATAAAGTATCTGTTAACTTCAAAGTAGTTTGCTAGGTTGTACATATGTTCATACAATTTACTGTATGTGTTAAAATTCACAGTATAAAGTTAATTTTAAAAAAGTTGCTGTGGCCTGCTCTTCTCAACTTTTCTTAAACATCACTGATTTTAGGCTCCCAACTTTCTTTTCCCAACTCTGTCAGTGCTATTTTTGAATATTCCATGCTTTAAAAATTCCATGCACAGAACTTGGAGCTTTTTGGAGGAACAACACCAAAGACTTCTAATAAATATGCTTTGGTTTGTTAGATTAGCTTTACTAGGACTTTTTTTTTTTTTCTACCTTGCACTATTGGTCCACATATGGATAATAAATAACTCCATTTTCCCTCATTAACTGAATTATCAAAGTCCACCATCCTGGTCTCTATATCTTTAAATTGTGCTTAATGTATTTTAAACCAAAAAAATTTGCTGAGCATTTCGTAGTTGCCCAGAACTGTGCCACATACCTAGCAAGCAGCATCCCCCCATCCTTGAAAACACTTGCATTATGTTGATGAAATATATTGTTGGAAAATTAAATTATTGGGAATTGTTTTTGAACTCAAAATCTATAATCAGGTAAAAAAATGCTATTTTTATTTATTCAGAATTAAAATTATAAGAAACAAATCTGTTTGCTGACATATGTTGTATTTATAATAGTTGCGTGTGCTCATAAAGTAAAGGTAAATATTATTTTTTTATTCACATTAAATAGACCCAGAGGAGCAGAACAATTTTATATTTTTATGGTTTAGTTTGTTGGTTTTGTTGTTATTGTTTAAAATAATTGGTAATTTATGGAGCTGGGATTTAAACCGTGGTCATTGTTCTCTTACTTTATTCCAGGATTTCATTCCAACTTCCTCTATCAAATATACTTGATGCATCATCTCTAATAATTACTACAAACATGATCCAATCCTATCCGCAACCCAAGCTTTCATTGCATATGTTTGGTATCTCTGAACCTTCTAAATCCCAGAACACTGGATAAGTTGGGTTCTCATGTGGATGGATACAACCCAACATACTGATTGAACCTGAAAATATTACTTACTTATAAAACTTGGCAGATTTTATAGAAGACTCTGTTGCCAGTAAAGATGGGATAAAAGTTAAAATCAATTATTATTGAGGCACACCAAACAGTAGAAAGAATCTTGGTTTGGAAGTTGGAAAACATGGATTTGTATTCAGTATCTGCTTAACACGTGAGGTAGTAAGTAGGTAGACAAACTGACAGCTCCCCATTGTTTTACAGCTCCAAATCTCATTGCACTCTTGTTCTAGCCTGGCTTTTTAGGCTCAATACCTCAGTGTTCTCTTTCTCCCTTCTTTTTTTTCCAACACACACACACACACACACACACACACACACACCCTAGTCATTCTAAGTTTTGCACGGAGCATACCATGAACCTTTCAAACTCACTGCTAACATGTGACCAGTTCCCAGGAAGGAAGTACTTGATTTCTTCCTGAGTCAGCAAAGCAGTGTTCTATTGTCTTTGTCATGGTTAAACACACACACATGAGATAAGCTAACCTAAATTTTTAAAAAAGTGTATATTTATACACCTTTTTTATATTTATACTTTTTATTTTTATATTTTTATATTTTTTAATTTTTTATATTTTAATTTATATATATTTATATATTTAATTTTTATATTTTTTATATTTTATTTTATTATATATATATAAACAATAGTTTTCAAATGAAAACACATTTTGAGAACATTGGCTCATGATATTAGATACTGAGGTAGGATCTCATCCCTGAGGTAATACTGGGGTGGAAAAATCTAAACTGTAATTTGCTGGAGGATTAATGTGGATTAATCTGGGAGTTAAAAATTCCAGAGTGGAGTTTACCTCCTAGAGCTCTACAGGGTTCCCACGTTGAAGATCAGAGAAAAATTATCTCATGCTTCTGGCATGGAAAAGGGAAAAGTGGCCATTTTGAAATATGCTGGAGTATTCTATCCTTTTTAACTGGGTCTACATTTAAGGGAAACTATTTTACCAGTTCCTAACTTATTGGGGTTTTGTCAGAACCCAAACTAACTAAGTGAAGGGAAATACCCAACTCCAACACATTCTAGCTTTCTACATAGAGAAGAAACCTTCTCCAGCTCCATCCAGTCATCCTGTTCCATCAAAGGAGGGAGGATAAAACTGAGAGTCACTTATAAGTTTTACAGCTCAGAGGCAGAGGCTCATTAAGAGACTGGGATAATCATAGGATTACAGAACTTGTCCCCTCTCCACACACCTTACTGCATAGTCAAAAACACCTATTTACCAGATTACCTTGACCCACACCATTATGTGGAGCTTTCAACAAGATATTACAAGGCATCCTAAGAAGAAAAATACACAGTTTGACAAGACAGGGCAAATGTCAGAACCAGATTTGGATATAAGGATTTTGGTATTATCAGACAAGGAACTTTAAAAAGCTGTGATTAATAGACTAAGAGTTCTAACATAAAGAGTAGGTAACATTCACAAATATGGATAGTGAAAGTAGAAAGACTAAAATTCTAAGAAAGAACAAAAAAAAGTGCTAGAGATTAAAAAAAAAAACTCAGTGGTAGAAATAAAGAATACTTAAATGAGCTCATTAGTGCACTGGATATGGCTGAGCAAAGAATTTCTGAACTTGAGAATATATACAGAAACCTCCAGAGCTGAAAAGCAAAGTAAAAATACTAAGAAAGAAAAGAAAAGGAACACACACACACACACAGACACAGAAAATCCCAGAAATGAGCAACAACTCTCTAAGATCCATATAATTGGAAAACCAGAAGAACAAGGAGAAGAAGGAGGAAGAGAAAGGAGGAGGAGGAATAGAAGAAATATTCGAAACAATATTTACAGAGAATTTCCCTCAATTCAATATCAAAAACCAAACCAGAGAACCAGAAAGCCCAGTGACCATCAAACAAGACAAGTCCCTTCCTCAAAAATTGAAACCAAGACAAACAAAAGAATACTACATTTAGGTGTATCATATTCAAATTGCAGAACAATGAAGATAAAAGAAAAAAAAATTCTGAAAGAAGCCGTTAGTAAAAAAGTATACCTATGTAGGAGTATAGATAAGAATTACATCTGACTTCTCCTCAGAAGCTATACAAGCAAGAAGAGACTGGAGATAAATTGTTGAAAGAAAAACTCACCAACCTAGAATTCTGTACACTGCAAAATTATCCTTCAAAAGTAAATGAGGGGACACCTTGCTGGCTCAGTTTATAGAGCATGGAACTTTTAATCTCAGGGTTATGAGTTCAAGCCCTACTTTAGGTGTATAGTTTGCTTAGAAAAAGTAAATGAGAAATTTAAGAATTTCCCAAACAGGGCTCCTGGGTGGCTCAGTGGTTTAAGCCGCTGCCTTCGGCTCAGGTCATGATCTCAGGGTCTGGGATCGAGTCCCACATCGGGCTCTCTGCTCGGCAGGGAGCCTGCTTCCCTCTCACTCTCTCTGCCTGCCTCTCTGCCTACTTATAATCTCTCTCTGTCAAATTAAAAAAAAAAAAAAAACTTAAAAAAAAAGAATTTCCCAAACAAACATTGAAAGAATTTGTTGCACATAGATCCACCTTGCATAAAATGTTAAAAAGAAATTCTTCAGTGAGAAGCAAATTAACGTAAGTCAAAAATTCAGAACTATAAAAAGAAAGGAAGAATATTAGAGAAAATAAATGTGTTTTTCTATTTTTTTTAAGATTGTATTTATTTGTTGACAGAGAGAGAGACCACAAGCAGGGAGAGTGGAAGTGGGAGAAGACGACTCCTCGCTAAGCAGAGAGCCTGATTTGGGGCTCAATCCCCAGGACCCTGAGACCATGACCTGAGCCAAAGGTAGATGCTTAATTGACTGAGGCACCCAGGTGCCCATGCTTTTCTTTTTCTTAATTGATCTAATAGAAAACAATTTGTTTAAAACATTTGTATCCTTATATGTATGTTAATGTTTGTTTATGTGACTTATATAAACATATCTATGTATATATATTTACTTATGTAAGTATAAATGAAATGAATGACAGTGGTGATACAAGGGATGGGAAAGAGGAATTGGAATATTTTATTATTATAAAGTACTTGCATTGTCATGAAGTGGTATAGTGTTACCTGAAAGTGAATGGACAGGCAAAACCCAGAGGATTTTTAGGTGCTACAATTATTCTATATGATGCTATAATGTTGATACATACCATTATATACTTATCAAAACACATAGAATGTATAACACCAGGAGTAAACCCTAATGTTAACCGTGGAATTTCAGTGATAATGATGTTCCAAAGTAGGTTCATCAATTATAACAAGTGCACTGCTCTGGCAATGAGGGAGGCTTTGCATGTATGGGGTGGTGGGGCATATGCGAACTCTGTGATTCTGCTCAACTTTGCTGCTTCTGTGCTATAACTGCCCTAAAAAATAAAGTCCATATAAAAAGGAAAAGAAGAAGGAAGAACCACCATGGGGTTTTTCATTCTGGATGAGATGTCAGGCCAGGTGCCTCTGCCACTGCTGCTGAAGCTCTGGCTGGGATCTAATCTGATCTTTTCTGATCCAGTCATTGGCGCTGCAACCAATGATGGTGTTTGAAGATTGCTTAGTTGTTCTTTTAGTTATAAGAATAATAAGTATAAAGATTAATCTTTCAGGTTAAGATTAGGTGCCTGGGCTGGCCTGACTTAAATCTCACAGCTGATGGGCAGATTCATTATGGCAAATGACTATTGACTCATTCTTCCATTCTTTCACACAAATTTATTTGGTGCTTATGTGTCAGACTCTGCTTTGGGGAAGCCAAAACACATGGGTTATTACTGCCTTCTAGGGCTAAGTTGTTTAACTTTAAACACATCCTTTCTCTCTCTGGGTGCTGACAGAGGACCTACACTGCTTAGATTTAAATTCTAGCTTTGCTTCTATCTGTTATGTGATTGTGTGAGAGTTAATTTTATCTCCCTGGGCCTCAGTTGCCTCATCTGTAAAATAGATACAACACATTTCCTTGGGTTTTGTTGAGGCTAAAATTAAGATACCCATTGGTACACAGTTTCAAAGTAGGGTATTCATGACTGATTGATTGACGCTGCTGACTCCATGGACTGAGAGGGGGCCAGTCAGCCCAGGGACCACTACCAGGTATTAATTAGGGCATGACTCACAGCACTTTGTAGAGATGGAGAAAATACATGGTTAGGATTTTTATGTCCAGCGTCTGGTGCTGGGGTTTCCTTCACTCTTGGATAACACACTGGAAAGTTGTTCCATGGAGATGTATGGCTGCACAAAGGTCAGCAAGGAGCCAGCAGGCCCAAACAGAGTGGTTCCCAGTGACATGTACAACCAGGTCCAGGTATGAAGCCCACATGAGGCCAGTAACACCTCAGTCTCCACCAAGAATGCATGGAGAGCAGAGCTGCAATACAGAACTGCAGGAGCCCACTTCCACTGGGGAGGGACTGCTGGAACAGTCCCAGTGTTGCAGACAGTGTTGGTGCTCTAAATTGTGGAACCTATAGCCTCGTTGTGAACTTGAACCCTAAGAAGCAATGGGAATATTTAATGAACCTCTCCATCTTGCCTCTTACAGTAGCCCTTGTTGTGGAGAGCAGTCATGAGAATAGTAAATAGCTTGTGAAAATGTGAGCATATTGGAACTTTGCCATGGATTAAGTGGACCAGTGGAAAAAGCTGGTTTCTAGAAAACAGAATGTTGATACTGATAAAAAGGACTTTAAAAAGAGAGATTATTGGGAGTGCCCAAGGAGGAGCTTCAAAAGGAGGAGAAAGTGGAGGACTACCAAGAAAATCGGAAAGCCTCCAGAAGCCGATCCACATCCTTGACCACAGGCAAGGGAAAAAACAAAATTAAGAAAACTCAGAGCTAGAGAAACCTCACAAAGTATATCACAATTTGTCAGAGGAGAGATGAGAGAAAAAGTTGCCTCAGAGTTTCACCAGCTTATTCTTATTCTTATTCCTCAGACAAGGAATCTTCTGATGACTGCCATGTTCAGACAGCTTTATCATTTGCCTGTCCAAATATCTGGACCATTACAGATCTGTATTGGAGGACCACTAGCCCCCTCTTCCACACTAGAAGCCTGGCCACATAATGGCTCCCAGGGCAGACTGGGACCTAGTCAATAATGGCGCCTGGGTGAGCCCCAAAGGAAAGGCGTTCTGAGTCAAAACAAGGAGCACAAAGGTACCTATAGGGAAAAACTTTTGGAGGATACGAAGGGTGATGAGAATTCCCCTGCTTTGATCATCAAGAAATCACACAAGGTGGTCTCCAAAGAGGAAAGCCAAAAGTAACTCTCAGGGATAGGACAAAGGTGAAACCACTCCCTAGTGGTATCCAGAAAGGGAAAGAAAGAAATAGCAGCGTCAGGAAGTTTTTATTCCCCTTGTAGATTTTTTTAGACAACCATATTAAAAAGGCAAATTGCAGTATCAGAGAAAACTAAATCAAACCAAACAAGCAAAATCCAGAGTAAAAATATAGGAAAGAGGCCCAGCAAAAGAGGTTTCTAAAAATCTAAAGACTTAAGAAGGGGAAATAAAAACTTCTAATTTGGATAAAAAGTCGGTGGATGGGCTTCCTCCCTTAAGTTGCAGAGGAAGATATGGATGATGAATTCAAGAAGCTCATCGTGTCTTTGTAGTCATACCTTAGCTATGACAAGCCCTGGAAGAAAAGGACAGTTTCATTTTTGTGAGTACTTAAATCACTCCGTGTTGGGGGGGGAGGGGGACTTACAAAGAAAATATTTCTAAAAGCACTAGTTAAAAAGACACGGACCCCATTCAGAAATTACACAGAACAAAGGAAAACAGCAAGTCAGAGAAGTGCAGACAAGTGGAGCTGATTCTGCCAAGCTTCCAAAGATCCCCCCTGATGATAACTAATGATGATGTGATAACTAACCAGTGTTAGCAGACCTCCTATTACCCGGGTTAGCGGTCCATTACCATCCACTTTCTGTCCTTGAGTTGCTGTTCTCCTTTCAACAAAGCACAAAACACTCTCTTCACCCCAGGAAAAAAGAAGCTGACTTACTGAACTCAGAATGAATTCTAAGATACAGGTATATTCTGGTTCTAAAAGTGCCTATATCCCCAGAACAAATAGAAGCAGACAAGAGAAGTAAAGTTGAATTAAACAGATAAGTAAAGAAAACTATATCTTTGTATATCTGTTAGTGGAATGAGACTCATACCAGTTAGAAATAGTTGCTGGTGACTTTTGTGTCTTCCCCTGACAATCAGATCCTCAACATTTATGGAGTCCCTGTTTTTAATGAGCATGGCATTAGTAACTGCAAGAGGAAATGCCACGTTTCCTTTAAACTTGGAAATCTATTCAGGAAGGCAGTTTACATGCTAATGAAAAAATGCAGAAGTGTGATTCTTCAGTCATAACTTTTTAAGGATATTTTGGAAAAAGAGCTTCTTGGGTACGAATTTACTTTTAATTAGCATTTTTTAACATCATTGTTTAAAAAGGCATTTCCCACATACCATTTGTAGGTTCAGCAGCACATGCATACAAAACAATCAATAAGTGTTCTTGAAATATATTTTTTTCCATTTAAGGAAGCATAGGTACATTTTATCTTAGTTCTTATTAAAGAACAGAGGTTTTAAAATTACTAAAGCTTCAGAACATTTAAATAAAAAAAGTAAGCCCTTTGGCCAAACCAGGCTACAGTAAAATGTTAAGAATGCCCATTCTTATAGCTGATAACCACCTGTGTTTGAAAACTGTCTGAAAATAATATCTACTTTAATAAGCCTTGAAAATAGTAGGCATGAAAAATGGCTATTGAATGAAAATATAAACAGATATTAATAAAAATGAGTTAATATTAGAAAACATATTTTTGAATTGAAGTGTTACAGGGATTTAATAAATAGACTTTACTCAGAATCTTAGTTAGGCAAATGCAGATAATTTCTTACTTGCAAGTGCCAACACATGTATTGTCTTCTTCTAGCCTAAAACTTGAATATACATCACAATAAAAAATGGAAGGAACTTAGAATGGAAAAAATTACATAAAAAGTAATATATGGGGGCACCTGGATGGCTCAGTGGGTTAAGCCTCTGCCTCCGGCTCAGGTCATGATCTCAGGGTCCTGGGATCAAGCCCCGCATTAGGCTCTCTGCTCCACAGGAAGCCTGCTTCCCTGCTCTCTCTGCCTGCCTCTCTGCATACTTGTGATCTCTCTCTCTCTGTCAAATAAATAAATTTAAAAAAAAAAAGTAATATATGAAGAATGTTTAGAATAATGTGTGGTATGTACTATTTTATGCTTTAACTATTATTATTATTATTACTGCTACTAATACTATTACTTCAGATAAAATAGAAATGTGAAATATCAACAATTTAAAGTTAAAACTATCAAAGTTTACTTGGAAGCTTATTGCAATATAAGATGATTGGGTACTTGGCTGGCTCAGTCAATAAAGCATGCAGCTCTTCATCT